>NC_084837.1:11733534-12035649 GCF_033115175.1 Lepus europaeus
TGTTAAAGAGACCACATAAATAGCATCAAGTGCCTGGTAATAACAAAAGACAAAATTAAAAAGGAGGGAATGTCTAATGTGGGGAGCAGTCCACACAGCAGACTCACAGAATGACAATCGCTTTAAGTAACACTCTGACCTCAGAATCAGCCCTTAAGGCATTCGGATGTGGCTGAAAAGCCCATGAGAGAAATGCAGGTGTGGAAAGCCAGGACACTGTGGCAAAAATTATCCTACATGAAGGATTTCTGTGAATGAGACCCCATTGGAAAGAAGGGGCCATCAAAGAAGGATGTACTTTTCTCTGAAGGGAGAAGAGAACTTCTACTTTGCTTATGGACTTGTCTGAATACTGACAGAGTTTGTGATCACAAAAGGCTTCCATAGCCTTGGCAGATCATGGCAAGAGCCTTGGGTGATCACTGATGTCATAAATAAGACTGTCAATTGTTAAATCAACAATAGGAGTCACTGTGCACCTGCTCCCCATGTAGGACCTCTGTCCTCAATGAGTTGTACTATGAGAATTAACTGTAAAACTTGTTCTCAAACAGTACTCTTTACATTGTATGTGTGTATGTGTGCAAACTGTTGAAATCCATACTTAGTATAGAGTTTGTCGTCCGTATAAAGTTTATTAAAAATAAATCTTAAAGAAGAATGGGATGGGAGAAGGAGTAGGAGCTGGGATGGAAGTGGGGGATGGAGGGCTGGTATGGAGGGAAAAACCACTATTTCCTAAAGTTGTACCTATGAAAATTTTATTCATTAAATAAAAACTTTAAAATAAAAAAGAAGACGACCACCACATTACAATGGGGCTGGCATCGGTGCATAGTGGCCGGCACTGTGGCACAGCAAGTTAAAGCCCTGGCCTGAAATTCCGGCATCCCATATGGGTGATGGTTCTGGTGCCAGCTGCACCACTTCCAATCCAGCTCTCTGCTATGGCCTGGGAAAGCAGTGGAAGATGGCCCAAGTCCTTGTGCCCCTGCATCCATGTGCAAGACCTGGAAGAAGCTCCTAGATCCTGGCTTCAGCCTGGCCTAGCCCTGGCTGTTGTGGCCATATGGGAAGTGAACCAGCAAATGGACGATCTCTCTCTCTCTGTCTCTGTCTCTCTCTGTCTCTCCCTATCTCTGCAACTCTGCCTTTCAAATAAATAATAAAATAAATATTTTTAAAAAACAAAGAACACATTACAAGGCATATCAAAAGGCAACAGGGCAAAAAACAATCACATTATGAGGAGAGAAAGCAAGCATCAGACCCAGACCTGGTACGACACAGTTTCAGGAATCATCAGACTGGGAACTTAAAGTACTTCTCATTAATACGGCAAGGGTTCTAGAGGAAAAAGACGACAACGTGTGAGAAAAGATGAGTAATACAGGCAGAGTGACAAAGTCTAACCAAGAATCTCTGTGCTAGAAATGTTTGAAAAAGAGAAGAGATGAAGACAGACAGGGATGACCGGCTCACCGACATGGCCAAAGGAAAAGAAAACTCAGTTTACATCTCCCACACTGAAATGTAAAGAAAACAAAAATGGGATAAGAAAAAAAAGTAACAAAGATGACATGTGGAACTGGAATATCAAAAGAAGACAAAAGACAGAGAAGAAAAAATATTTGAGTTAATAAAGCAATTTTTCCCAAACTTAATGACAGATATCAAAACAAAAATCTAGAAATCTCCAAGAATAATTACTTTTTTTTTTTTGACAGGCAGAGTGGACAGTGAGAGAGAGAGACAGAGAGAAAGGTCTTCCTTTGCCATTGGTTCACCCTCCAATGGCCGCCATGGCCGGCATGCTGTGGCCAGCGCACCGCACTGATTCGAAGGCAGGAGCCAGGTGCTTCTCCTGGTCTCCCATGGGGTGCAGGGCCCAAGCACTTGGTCCATCCTCCACTGCCTTCCCAGGCCATAGCAGAGAGCTGGACTGGAAGAGGGGAATCCGGTGCCCTGACTGGGATTAGAACCCGGTGTGCCGGCGCCGCAAGGCGGAGGATTAGCCTATTGAGCCGTGGCACCGGCCTCTAAGAATAATTACTTTAAGAAACAATTCATGAGGGACTGGTGCCGTGGCTCCCTTGGTTAATCCTCTGCCTGCAGTGCCGCCATCCCATATGGGCACTGGTTCTAGTCCCAGTTGGTCCTCTTCCAATCCGGCTCTCTGCTGTGGCCTGTGAAAGCAGTGGAGGATGGCCCAAGTGCTTGGGCCCCTGCACCCATGTGGGAGACCAAGAAGAGGTTCCTGGCTTCTGGCTTCAGATTGGTGCAGCTATGGCCATTGCGGCCATTTGGGGAGTGAACCATCGGAAGGAAGACCTTTCTCTCTGTCTCTCCCTCTCACTGTCTGTAACTCTACCTCTCAAATAAATAAATAAAATCTTTGAAAAAAAAAAAAGAAAGAAAGAAAGAAACAGTGCAGGCTGGAAACCTGGGCCTACACAAGGATAAGAGGAATATCCAAACAGGAATAAATGAAGGCAAGATAAGTTGCTATTTTTCTTACTCTTACTGGATCTAAGAAACAGGTGTTTACTTAAAGCAGTGATAGTAACAATGAGTTAGGCTACTGTCTGTGGTTTACGGAGACATGAAATCAAGGCCAGCAATGTCACAAGGGACAGGAAGGAGGAGCTGGGAGCATTCTGTGATAAAGGACTTGTAGTAAGCATGAAGAGGTACAGTATCACCTAAAGGTAGGCTTAAATTACTTTTAAATGTCTCCTGTAGGGGCCGGTGCTGTGGAGCAGTGGGTAAAGCCACCACCTGTGGTGTCAGCTTCCCAGATGGGCACCGGTTTGAGTTCCGGCTGCTCCTCTTCCCATCCAGCTCTGTGCTAATGTGCCTGGGAAAGCAGTGGAAGATGGCCCAAATGCTTGGCTCCTGCACCCACATGGGAGACCCGGAAGAAGCTCCTGGCTCCTGGCTTCAGACAGGCCCAGTTCCAGTCGTTGTAGCCATTTGGGGACTGAACCAGTGTGTGGAAGACCTCCCTATCTATCTCTCTTCCTCTGTTTCTCTCTTTCTCTCTGTAACTCTGCTTTCCAAGTAAGTAAGTAAATTGCTAAAACATTGTGCCTTGTATGGAATAGTCCTCTGGTTGCCCACATCCCTTACTGGGGTGCCCAGGTCGAGTCCCGACTCTGGCTCCTGACTCCAGTTGCCTGCCTGGGAGACCCTGGGAGGCAGCAGGTGTTGGCTCTGGTGGAGGGTGATCCCTGCCATCCACAAGAGAGCTGCATTCCCTGCTGCAGCCCCAGCCAAGCCACTGTCCCAGGCATTCAGAGAGTGAAAACGGAGATGGGAGTTCTCTGTCAAAGTCGCCCCCTCTCTGTAATTAAAAAAATAAAGAAAAGGAAAAATACATATTATAAACTCTAAGACACCAAAACATTAAAGGAAATATTAATTGAGAGAGGAGATATATAGAAATCATATTAAATGGTCAGCTAAAATCAGAAGAGGGAGGGTCAGGGCTGTGGCGTAGCAGGTAAAGCCACTGCTGCAGCACCAGCAGCCCATGTGGGCACCAGTTCGAGTCCCGGCTGTTCAACTTCCAATCCAGCTCCCTGCTATTGCGCCTGGGAAAGCAGCGGAGGATGGCCCAAGTTCTTGGGCCCCTGCACCCACGTGGAAGACCCAAAGGAAGCTCTGGCTCCTAGCTTTGGCCTGGCTCAGCTTCAGCTGTCGTGGCCATTTGGGAGTAAATCAGTGGATGGAAGACCTAACTCTGCCTTTCAAATAAATACATAAATCTTACCAAAAAAAAAAAAAAAAGACTCCTCTCGGTCTCCACCAGGAATTCAGTTTAAGCGGAGAGCACTTCTGGTTCAGAGTAAAGGGAGACAGCAAGATCCACCACGTTCACTCTAGGACAGGAAGGCTGCAGCCATTCCCAACTTCAGACTCTGCGGACTTCAGACCAAGGGACTTTACCAGGGGCCAAGGTGAAGACGGGGCCCACACGTGAAGGAGGAAGCGTTCAGTTCCTCACACAGACGCTATCTTCCTAAATGGCCCTGCGCCCAACAACTCAGCATCAAAACATCTGAACCCAGAAGCCAGGGAATCCACCTCTGTAGCTGGAGACCCCTGAGACCTCCCCAACAGAACACGGCGGGCTGGCCATCAGTGCAGCCTGATTGACAGGAACAGAACCCGCCCTCTGACCACAGCAAACGTTGTCGCCAAGCTGGCAGAGCCCATTTAGGGCCACAAAGCACATCTCAGCAAGTGTGTCTGGAACAGAACCACAGGGAACATGTTCTCAGATCAGAACAGAATTAAACAAAAAATCAACAACGGAAGGCAGGGAGAATCCCCAAACAGCTACGAATAAAACAACACAATTCTAAATAACACATGGGCCAAAGAGGAAGTTATCAAGAGAAATCATTTGATGCCTTTATCAATTAAATTAAAGTGAAAATACTACATATCAAAATGTGTAGAATGTAACCAAAGTAGTGCCTGGATGCATATAATAAATATAGAAAATCAATATCCTACATGTTTTAGGGGCTTAAGCTTAACGTGATTTTATTTATTTTTTAAAAGACTAATTTATTTATTTGAAAAACAGAGTTAGAGAGAGGCGGAGGCAGAGAGAGAAAAGAGAGGGAGAGAGAGAGAGAAGAGGGGGAGAAGTTTCTATCCACTGGTTCACTCCCCAAATGGTGACAATGGCTGGAGATAGGCCAATCCAAAGCCAGGAGCCAGGGGCTTCTTCCGGGTCTCCCATGCAGGTGCAGGGGCCCACAGACTTGGGCCATCTTCTACTGCTCTCCCAGGCCATAGGAGAGAGCTAGACTGGAAGTAGAGCAGCAGAGACTCAAACCTGCCCCCATATGGGATGCCGGCACTGTAGGTGGCAGCTTTACCTGCTGTAGAACAGCACCAGCCCCTCAACAAGATTTTGTAAAAATGAAAACTGTAAGCTTGAAGGAAAATAATAAAAATTGTAGCAGAAATCAATAAAATTGATAACAGGAAAATAGAGAAAATCAACCAATCTCAAAATCTGTTTTTAACCGCAGTAACCAAGAAAAATGAGAGAAAACACAAATAAGCAAGACCACACATGCAAGAGGAATCATCAATACTTAGTCCACAGATCCAGAGGACAATAAAAGAATAGCACAAAGAACTCTAGGCCAATGTGATAATTTAGATAAAATGAACTAATTCTTATTTTTAAAAAATTAACTAACTTATTTGAAAGGCAGACAGCGATCATCCACCTGCTCCTTCACTCCCCAAATGTCTGCAAAAGCAAGGACTGGGCCGGCAGAAGCCAGGCGCTGGGACTCCATCCAGATGGCGCACACAGGCGGCAGGAACTCAAGTGCTGGGGCCACTTCCTGCTGCCTTCCAGGGTGCACATTAGCAGGAAGCTGGAGCAGGAGTGGAGCAAGGATTCAAATGCAGGGACCCAATACCAGGTGCAGGTGTCTCACCTGGCTACAATAACCAGGCCAAATGCCTCCCCCAGACCAATTCTTTAAAAGACACACAGTACCAAAACTCACACACAAACCAAACAGCTCTACTGATTAAACTGGGTAAGTACAAACTACCCAAAATAAAACCCCTGGGCCCAAACAGCTTCACTGGGTAATTCCACCAAACATTTAAGGAAGAAATGATACCAACTCCCTACCATCTAGCCCAGAAATTAGAAGAAGGAAAATTTCCTAACCCGTTCTATGAATCTAGAATTAGCCCATCACAAGCAAAGAAGCTACAAGAAGAACTATAGACAAAGACCTTTTATGAATGCATCACTTAAAATCCCCATGGCAGGCATCAGCTGTGGTTAAGATGTCCTTTGGGCCACCCACATCCCATATCAGATGCCCAGTTTGAGTCCCAGGCTCTGCTTCCATTCCAACTTCCTGCTAACGCATACACTCTGGGAGGCAGCAGATGATGGTTCAAGGATCCGGGTCCCTGACACCCATTGGGGAAACACAGATAGAGCTCCTGGCTCCTGGCTTTGGTCTGGCCCCACTGTGGCCACTGCAATCATTTGGGGAGTGAACCAGTAGATGGAGAATTTCTATGTCTCTTTCTCAAATAAAATGAAAATAAATAATGATTTTTAAATCTTTAAGAAAATATCAAATCAAATCCAACAATGTATAAAAAGAATTATACACTGCAACCAAGTGGGATTTTGCAAATGTTGATTAAACATCAGAAAAACCAATAGATATAATAATTTACATCACTAAGTTAGAGATGAAAAATCGTATGTCAATTGACATAGATAAAGAGTCTGACAAAATCCAACACCCATTCCTGATTTAGAGCAAACAAGGGCAGGCATTTAGTGTAATAAACATGTCAGTTAAGAGTGCCTGGGTTGGGGCTGGTGCAGTGGCTCACTTGGTTAATCCTCCGCCTGCAGCGCTGGCATCCCATATGGGCGTCGGTTCTAGTCCTGGTTGCTCCTCTTCCAGCCTAGCTCTCTGCTGTGACCTGGGAAAGCAGTAGAAGATGGCTCAAGTCCCTGGGCCCCTGCACCCACATGGGAGACCTGGAGGAAGCTCCTGGATCCTGGCTTCAGATTGGTGCAGCTCCAGCCATTGAAGCCATTTGGGGAGTGAACCAATGGAAGGAAGACCTTTCTCTGTCTCTCTCTCTCTCTCTCTCACTGTAACTCTACCTGTCAAATAAATAAATAAATAAACTCTTTAAAAAAAAAAAAAAGAGTGCCTGCGTCTAATTCCTGGCTCCAGTCCCTAACTTCAGCTGGGAGGCAACGGTGACGGTTCAAGCAGTTGGGTTCCTGCCACCCAGGGGGAAGACCCAGATTGAGCTCCTGACCCCCGCTGCACCCACACCACAGCCCCAGCCAATGCAGACATTTGGGGAGTGAACCAGCACATGGGAGCTATCTCTCACCCTTCCTCCCTCTGCCTCTCTCAAATAAACGAGTACAAATCACCAACACTCGCCAAATTAGGACCAGAGGACAATCCTCGACTCGATAAAGAACAGCCACACAAAGCCCGACAGCCATTATGATGGAAATGCAAGTAAAACACGGTGAGGTGTCCTTAGTAAAACAAACAAAATAACAGGGATTGGCAAGGATGGGGAAAAATCAAACCCTCAGCCATCACCGGTGGGAATGCAGAAACAGGCTGGCACGAGGCTACGCCCAGAATTACATGAGCCACTAAGTACGTACAGCAAATAACGAGAAACAGACAGTGTGATAAATACGCATACTCCATGGTCACAGCAGGATTCTTCATGACAGCCAAAAGGTGACGCAACCCCGTGTCTACCCTCTGACGGACAGATCAACAGACGAGGGCCACCCGCACAGCGAGGTCACGCTCAGTCACAGAGGGACTGACGCTGTGACACGTGCTCCCACAGGGGCCACCCTCGGAAACAGCACACTGCGTCAAGGTCAGACATGGAAGCTCTCGCCATCCCCGCTGCAGCTCACAGAAATCATCCACAGGAGGCAGATCCACAGAGGCAGAAAGCAGACTGGTGACTGCCAGGGGCTGGGGCCGCCGGGACCAAGCAACGACCACTTAGTGGGCACTGACCCACGTAGGAGCCAAGGGGGTAGGAGGCCCTGGAGGACGACCCCCAGGGGTCTGCGGGTTGTCTTCGGCCAGGATGGGAGAGTCCTGGAACCAGGAGAGCGATGATGGTCCCAGAGCCTCAGGTGCATGCTAAGTGTCGCTCAGTGGCACTCCTGCAGTGGTCATCTGACGCACGTGAATTTTACCGGCTTTAGAAGGCTATGGACAACAGCCTGTCTAGTGGTGACACACTGGACACTGCCCCTGGACTCAGAATCAGACAGGGGCAGGAGCACAGCGGCGCTGCTGGGCAGCTGGGAAAGTTGAGAGCGTGGGCTGGACACATCAGCAGCAGGTGCCGTCCGCGAGTGCTGGGGTGGAGAGCCGACCGGGGCCGGCTGAAGGGTGACCAGGCTGACTTGGGGTTTTCAGGACGCCCTCCTGCACCTTCTGCTGAAATCGCTCAAAACCACACAGAGAAGGAGAAACAGGAAGCAACACTATGCCTAAAACTCACAGCGGACAAAGCGCCAGAGCAGGAACGGGCAGAGGCCTCTTGGGGCCCCGCCTCCGCCCCCACCTCCCAGAGCTGGCAGGCAGGAGTGGAGAGGCCGGCACAGGGAGGGCCGGAGCAGGGAGTAGGGGCTAAGGGCGACAGGAGGAGGAGCAGCAGGATCCCTGCCGCCTGCAGGAGGCCAGGATGTTCTCTGGACAAAAGGCACTCTGGGCTCCAGACATGGGCTGGGGGGGGCGGAGCCACCACACAGAGGGCGGGGCGTGGGAGGAGGGTGGAGCCAGGGACAGGCTGAGACTGCTTGCTGAGAGCTGGGGTCCCTCTAGTGCCCTGGGGGCTCTCCAGGCTACAGACGCATCTCGGAGACATCACAGGTTCAGTTCCAGATCCGGCAATAAAGCAAGCACTGCAGCACAGCAAATCACAGATTTTTCTAGGACACAGGGAAGTCACCGACCCTACGATGTAGCCAATGCATGTGCGGTAACATTGTGTCTTTAAAAAATGTGCACACCTAATTTTAAATACTTAGTTGCTAAAAAACGCTATTATGTGAGCTGATGGAAAAATGGTACTGATAGAGCTGCTCCGCACCCAAAGGGTGGCTGCAAGCCTCCAGTCTGGAAAAACACAGCATCCCCAGAGCACCACAAAGCCATGCAAAATACAGCACAGCCCACCTGAACCTCAGAGGAAGGCGTCTGTTACTGTCTTCCACCAAGCCGGTCCTGACCGACACTGTACAAAGATGCAGCCTACAGGGACACTGTAGCTACCCTGGTCAGACGGAGCAGCTCCAAGGAAGAATCTGGGGCTACAGTCATCTCTCCTGGGGCTGGCACTATAGCCCAGTGGGTTAAGCCACTGCCTGAGATGCCAGTATCCCACATCGTAGCACCAGTTCCCATCCTGGCTGCTCGGCTTCCAATCCGGCTCCCTGCTAATGCTGCTGGGAAGGCAGTGGAAAACGGCCCAAGTGCCTGGGCCCCTGCACCCACGGGGGAGGCCCAGGCGGAGGACCTGACTCTCAGCTCCCACCTGGCCCAGATCTGGCTGCTGTGGCCACTTGGGGAACAAACCAGCAGACTGAAGATCTTTCTCTTTGTTGCTCTGCTTTTCAAAAAATAAATAAATCTCTTTCTAAAATCATTTTTACTGACAGGAAGTCATGAGACACCAGTGTAATTTGTGTATTCTTCACAAACACGGAGCTAAGTCCCAGAAGAAACCGCCAGGAGAGCTGCAAGGGGCAGTCTTGGGAGTGGGAGGGGCATGGGACTGGGAGGCTGTGGCCAGGGGTCTTCTAGCTTTGCACACGTATAGGCATTACATGGATAAAGTGAAAACAGACTTCAGAAAAGTGGGTCAAGACAGGCCGTGAAGGGGGCCGAGGGTGGGTGGCACAGCTCACGCCACAGCTGGTGGTGCCGGCAAGGGCCCATGTGAGGGCCAGGCCTTGGTTTCCCCAGCCCCCAGCGCAGGGCCTGGTGCAGTGGCAGCGGGTGGCCGAGGGTCTGCACCTGCCTCTTGTGACGATGGGGAGGAGCTGCAGGTGCATCATAGGGACCCACTATAACGCCCTCAGCAGTGCTGCGGGCGCCCATAGGCTCCACAACCACCCCACAGGCCGCCCATGTCGGAATGCCTTGGGTCCATTCCTGCCTCCAGCACCCTGCTAATGCTGCCCCCACTGGGGGGGTGGGGGGAGGCAGTGATGATGGCTCAACGAGTTGGGTTCCAGCCCCTCGCGTGGGAGATCTGTACTGAGTCCCAAGCTCCCAGCTCCAGGCTGGCCCAGCCCCAGCTGTTGTGGGCATCTGGAGAGTAAACAAGCAAACAGGAGCACGCTCACTCACTCTCGCTCTCTCTGCCTCTCAAATCAGTGTTTTAGAATCTAAGTTTATTTTAGTGAAAAAATAACAGAAACCCATGCAGAGTTCTCTCATGATACACTTTCCATGAACTTTCTGAAGCCCCCTCGTGTGTGTGTGTGTGTGTGTGTACTTGTACACCATGCAGCCTAAGCGTGTAGTAAGCTACCCCATGTACAGCACATATGTGAATTGTGCCTTATATTTATACTCTTGGATACAAATGGTGCCGCTCATTGCACCTATGATAAAGAGAACAACCCAAGCTTAAACCAAGGAAAAGAGAAAATAACGCGACCCAGACACCCAGCAGAGAGGAGCCGTCTGAGGCTGCCGCCAGCCTCACACACCAGACTGTTTGTCCATAAACTTTTTTATAAGGAATGGAGCCCAAAATAACAACAACATGTACAGCATGGCAAACGTATAACACACTACAGTCATTCATTAGCGTCATCGAGTCTCACGTACTATATGTAATTATACCTAGATGGGTTATGCTTTTTTAAATTTTTCCTTTTTCTTTTTTAATTTGAAAGGCAGATCGACAGAAACAGAGAGCTCCTATCCTCGGGTTCACTCCCACACAGGCTGTGGACCTCGTTACAGCTGCCCTGGGAGACTAACACAAGTGTGGCCACTCTCACTCCCCCGGGGACACATCCTCAGACCCAGGCCCGGCCAGGTGGCTGGGACACAGCCGGAGATCCCACGCAACCACCCATGGGGACTTTCTGGGGAGGCATCCAGTGTCTTGGACTGCCCAGCCCGCTGCCCTAGGGAAGGCCCTGCCAACACTGGCAGCGCTGTGGACTGGCCACCTGGATCAAGAGCAAATAGCCTGGGATGCCGAACAACTTAGGAATTACTGGGGTGGGCATTGTGGTGCTAGTTCAAGTCCTGGCTGAGCCACTTCCAAGCCAGCTCCCTGCTGATGCATATGGGAAGGTAGAAGATGGTCCAGGTGCTTGGGCCCCTGCACCCACCTGAGACACCCGGATGGAGTTCCAGGCTCCTGGCTTCATCCTGGCCCAGCCCTGGTCAATGCAGCCATTTGGGGAGTGAACCAGAGGATATAAGATCTCTAACCGTAACTCTGCCTTTCAAATAAATAAAACAAACCTTTAAAGGGAATTATTAATTATGATGATTAATTCTTGCCAGCCCCTGCTTCTGGGGCTCCCAGGAAGAACTGATCAACCGGATGTCTAGGGTCCCATCAGCAGCAAAGAAAGCAACACAGCACCGCATGGATGACTGGAGGTGCTCCGAGCAGCAGAGACAAGAGGCTGGTGGGCCCCAGGCAGGATCAAGGCCAGCCCGCTAGGATCCTCTGTGTGTCCCTTTGTCCTCTGGGATCGCCCACTCTCCTGCCTGTCTTTTCAGTCAGCCCTCCAGATCTGCAGGTCCCGTATGCAACAATTCGACCGACCAAGGATCAGAATCACTCAGAAAAACAAAATTCTAGAAAGTTCCAAAAAGCAACACTTGAACTTCCTGTCTACAGAGGGATACACTGAATCCATGGAAAGGAAGCACCGTGCAGGCCCCGCCGGGCCTCCCAGGCCCTTGGCCTCCCCCTGGCGCTCCTGGGGGAGCACTGTTAGCCTGGGTCGCGCTTGTGGGCCGCACAGTCAGGCCTGTGACAGCTGAGTCCTCCGTACTGAACGTGCACAGACCGCTTTCCTGTGCCAGAAAAAACAGCGTCCACGTGGAGATCACCCTGCACGACGTACGACGCGTCAGCCGGCGATGATCTACACACGCGGGAGGTGGCGTGCATGGTCTCTGCAGATACCACGCGGTCTGCTCTAACAGACATGAGCACCCACGGAGCTCGGTGCCCACAGGGATCTCCCAGGACCCATGTCCTGTGCAGATTCGGGGACAACTGTTAAGCGTCAAATTTGCAAAAGCAGAAAACAACGGAACCATTTGCGTAGCCGCACCTTGACCGCGGGTGGACAAAGGCGCAGGCCCCGGGTGGCGGACCCGTCCTCAGGGCTCCCGTGCAGCACGTGAGCTAAGGCTCAGCCTCAGCCACGAAGCACGCGCCACAAGCGGCATCACGGGGACCGCGACGCGTCCTACTCACCGCGTTTCCAGGCACAAGACGAGCCTCTCCCGGCGTGCTGGACACTGCTGGCGGACACGGCAGTCTCCCACGAGAGATTCAGCTGTACCAGGATATTCTGGAGACTGGAAGAGAACATAAACACGGCGTCAATCTGCCGAGCCAGCCGACCCCTCACTCGCAGACAGGGGGCCCTAGCCACATGCCTCGACCACTCAGCTAACGGCTCCCTGCTCCGGACCACAGACAGCAGCTCCAAGCAGGATCCACAGCCAGAGCAGGCCAACATTTTGCAAACAGAGTCACAAGTGGGCCGGGATGCACCCCTCCAGGTTCTCACAGGAGTCCCCACGTGAGTCAGCGAGGTCAGGACGTCGCGGTAATAAACAGCTTGGGGCCGTCGCAGCCCCGAACCCCTTGGCAGGAAGACGCAAAAATCCTGTCCCATTCACGTTTTGGGTTCCAGTTGCTCTGGCCAGAAATGAAGCACATCCCTCAAGGCTGTGACCCCCCACTTGTTCCTTAAAGGGCGCAGGACAGAGAGCCTGGTGCCCTTTGGGTCATTTACCTTCAAACAGCCTGCATGTGCGCACATGGGGCAGGGGTGGACCCACCAGACACCTGCAGCACCTGCGTCAGTGGCCGGACCGAGCCACCCAAGTGGGCAGCGACACTTGGTGCGCAGTAGCAGGTGACTGGCTGCGCTCACCCTACGCCCCCTGCCCCCTGCCCCCCGCCAGCAGACCAGCGCCAGGGGGAACAGCTTGGCTCCCATCCTAGCCCGGCCACTGAGAGCCTGGGATGCCCAGGTCACCTCCCTGCGCCCCGGGTTCCTCACCTCAAAGCTTCCTTATCTCAGCCTCAGGTGCTCTGAGCTGCCGTGCACCTGTCCCCAACCCTCCGCCCCTCATCTCCTGACCACGTCAGACGTGGCTGCATGAGGTGCCTCGAGCTTTCGTGCCAACAGCTGCTGCCCTGCTCCTGTGTGTCTGCAGCCCACAGACGGCCCAGGTCCAACCACCAGCCCCTCCTGCTGTGGGCCCACTCAGATACTGAGGGATGACGGTGGGGCGCTGCCCATCTGTGGGGCAGCCAGGCCAAACCATGTGCCTTCCTCACTGGAGCACCCAGGACTCTAGTGGAGGCCAGGGCTTCCCGCCAAGGTCATCGACTCTGAACCATGATGTGCAGGGTGAGTGACATCTGGGGCCACACCCCAAGGCTATGCCTCACCTCTCCCATGCCCATGTTTGAGCCATTTTCTTTGCTGTTCCTACAGAACCTTCCTGCAAAACTCCTACCCATCCCTTAAAACCCCACGGGGGTTGGGGGGAATGCCCCTGAATTCCAGAACTCCGGTGGCAGTCACAGCACTCTTAGCACTGTCTGGTCTCTGCCGTTCTCACACTGGTTTCTGACCAGCTCTGCAGCTCCCCTGGGGCTCTTGCTCCCTCTAGAGGCTTGCCTGGTCCCTCCCTCTTTAGACCCAAAATGCCACTGCAGGCCAGCCAGCCCTCAAACACAGTCTTGGAGAAAAACAAAAAGCGAGGATCTGCAAACCATGGGGACAGGGCATCCGGTCGGAGGGAGGGCAAGGGTACCAAGACAGAGCAGGGGGGAGCAGCCACAGGACAGGTCGCTGACAGCACACGGGCACATGGTCCCTTTGAGTGTCTGGCTGTGCACAGGTGATGGTGTCGCCAGGATGCGGGCTGGCCTGGCCAGGACAGGGCTCCTCCCAGAAGCTCCCCCAGGAAGTAAACACAGGGGAGGGCCGGGGTGGGGGGGGGTTCAGACCCGCACAGCCCTCCGCGACCTCCACCTGTGCACCCCGGGCAGGAAGCCTGGGCCTGCCCAGCTCTGGGGAGAGCCGCCTGTGCAGCTGACACCCAGGTTCCCACCAACACTGCTCCGCCAGAATGCCTGCAATACCGGGCCCGGAACTGCCCCCACCCCCCTGCAGCGTGCTCCCCAGGCCACAGTCCGTGTCGCCGTGACACTGCGCCCCGAGAACAGCCCGGGGAACGCTGGCCACCTGGGAGTCAGGGAGTCTGCGGCTGCCCACTCAACTTCCCTTCAAGATACCCTCCTGGATCAGGGCTCCGGCCCACCGGGAGCCACCCTGGCGGGGCTCTGGGCTCAGCCACTCTCCCCCCTCCCCGGAAAAAGCACTGACAGGGGCACCCAAACACCCCAGCAACCAGCAAATCCCCACAATTGTCAGCTGGCAACAGGCAAAGCGGGACTGAGGGTGCCAGCTGCTGCCCCTACCCCCAGAGGGAGGATGCCATCACCCAGGCCAGCTCTCTGCTGCTGGTAACGGAGCACCGTGGCTGACCTCACAACCCCTGGCAACCAGCTGGGAACAGCCAAGCCAGGCCTGCTAGAGGACCCTCCCCTCCCCGGCCTGCTGGGAGACACGTGGGTGCTGCTGGACCTGCGCTGGCCCTGGGCCCCCACACGGCAGAGCAATGGCCACTCAGGGCTCACGCTCCAGAGCATCAGGGGTGCGGCAGCCTGTCCAGCCCGGAGTGACCCCCTGCCAGGAGCCGGCTCTGCAAGCTGCAGCCAGGCCCGGCCACACGTTGCACAGTTCCCACCAAGCCCCTCCCGAGGCACTGCAGGCCTGCAGAGCCTCTATAACTAACAGGGAAGACGCACCCCAGCCCAGCCAAGGCATAAGATGCGGGTTGGGGGAGACAGAAATGGGGCTGCTCAGACCAGGGCGCAGGGCCCAGCGGAGCCGGCCACAGCCCTTGCGTCTGCAGCTCCCCCACCACCCTCAAGCCAGCAGCCCCGGTCTCCGGGCACCCTCGACACTGCTAAGTGCACCCCCACAGAGCCCTTCCCGTTCTGTCTGCTCCAATACAGAGAAGCACTCTTGCAACCTGGATCCCCCAACACAGAACCTGGAGATGGCTCTCACCGCTCCCGTCCCAGGATGGCTGCCGGCCTCCGTCATTTAGGCAGAAGCCTAGGATCCACCCGCACCCGTTTTCCTCCCTTCACCCACACCCCACACCCATCCATGCTGGCTGCATGGATGCCACAAAGACTCAGCCTGGCCTGCACCTCCACCCCTGGACGGCCACAGCAGCTCCCCCAGCCAGCTGCTGCCTCACTGACCCCCAGATATGGCACCTGCCCTCCGCCGCCTTGCTCTTCCATAAATACACAAGCAGTGCCACCCCAGGGCCTTTGCACAGGCCACTGCCACAGGTTTCCACACAGCTCCCTCCCTGTGTGCTGCTACGCTGTACTCGCGCATCACCCTCCACAACCCCCTTATTTTAGTCCCTACCACCACCCACCTGGCCTTTCTGGGCCTCCTCCCCCACCACACCCGTCACTCATTTATCATGGTCACCATCTGCCTTCCCTCACTGGAAAACAAGCTCCAGAGATCCATCCGAACTCAGTATCTGTGCAGCAATGAAAGGCTCTGTGTCGCACAGGAGTGGGGACTGCCCAGCCCATGGGCCGCGGGAGGCCCACGGAATCACTGTGTCTGGCCCGGCCATAGCCATGGCAGGTGGGACTCAAATCTCAATAAACCCACAGCAGGCTCATTTTTATCATTTTGTATGGCCTGCGAATGACGCTATATATGTTGCCGGGGCCAGCGGGACAGGTGCAGACCCCCCTCGCCAGCCGGGAAGCCCCCAGCTCTGCAGGGCACACCCATACGTATGATTCTCCAACCGTGCAACTGGAGACGCCCTTCCAGGATGCAATGGTCCCAGCTGAGTGAGCCCTGAGGGCCCAGATGCCAAGAACCCAGAGCTGCGAGGGTCCATGGCCAGCCCCTCCTCGTGCAGGTGAGGTGGTCAGGTCAAAGAGGACCCAAATGGGCCCGAGTCTGGGCCCCTGGGCAGCACACTGCGAGCCTCACTGGGGCCTGCAGCCCTGGCCACTTCTCCCCAGCATGCCCCACAGTCAGCAGCCACAGGCAGGCCACGAGCAGCTCCCCAGGGCAGCTGGACCCCATCAGAGTCAGACCATCTGGCCTGGAACCCTGCGAGCCTGGCCTACTGTCCACCCCCACCACGCTCTCGGCCCATCCACAATCCGGGGTTGGGGCTCAATAGCGCCTCCTCAGAGCCTGGAGGCTGGGGTGGGGGTGTGGGGTGAACCTGTGCCCAACCGCCCAGAGCTCAGCAGGCGCAGGGACTCTGGGAAAGTGGCACCAGATATAAAATTGCCCTGGGACAAAGCGAAAGGAGACTTGGACAAGCTCTCGGAAAGACCAGAAGCAACGCCGGGAGCCAGATGAGGATGGGGAAGGGACCCAGCGGCACGTCTGTGCCAGGGCTCCTTGCTCAGAGCCCCCCAGGGTCCTCCCCACCCACTGAACACCAGCGCCCTCCCCCCCCGCCCAGGGCCTCTGAGCACCACTTCTGAGACATGCAGAGTTCACCAGGGCTTCCCTCCAGCAGAAGGAAACCGCCGCACCAGGCCTCCGGGGGCGAGCCCAGGACGGCCGCCCAGAGTGTGCACTCCCCGGGTTAAGGGCTCCAGAGCCAGAGGCCCCACTGGGGGTCCCTCTCTGCAGCCAGAGGTACCCGAGGGGATACAGGACAAGCCTGGCCTGAGGGAGGCTCCAGGACCGCCACTTTCCCACGGCCAACCTCTGGGCCTGGACTACAGCTGCAGCCACGGGCCAAGCCCCAGCTCCGAGACCAAGGCAGTCCTGTCCCTCACAAAAACGCAAAGCCACAGGCACGGCCTCCTCCAGGCACCCCGTCCCTGTCAAACAGCCCAGAGCCCAGGTGTGCTCTAGCAACATTGGTCCTGGGGAAGCTGCTGAGCCCCAGGCACTCACCACTGTGGGGAGGAGGGCAGGGACCCTGGGGGCCTGCACAGGGCCTCCCAGTGACCACCAGGCTGTGTGTGCCACAGACAGTGGTGCCGGGCAGGAGTGGGCACTGAGCAAGGCCCAGGCCTCAGCAGAGCACCCGGAACAGCACACGGAACGCTGGGCCACAGGCACCTGGACACACGCACCTGCAGCCTGGGGCGAACGCCGGCTTCAGGAGGGCACTGCAGGTCCTGCAACCACGGCTCGGAAGGATCTGCCCCTGGGCCCGGCCCAGCCTGATCTGCCTGGCAGGGAGGAAGGCTGGCAGGGACCGAGCCTCAGCCTGTGGGAGCGGTTGCTGGGTGACAGCCCCCCCGAGGGAATTCTATTCTTCTCCGGTCTTCCTTGGCCAGCCCAGGCTCAAGGTTACAGAGCCAATTCCAGGCGGAGCCAGGGCTCAGACCCTAGATGGCCGTGTTTGTTTTTTTTTGGTTTTTTTTTGTTTGTTTGTTTTTGGTTTTTTTTTTGACAGGCAGAGTGGACAGTGAGAGAGAGACAGAGAGAAAGGTCTTCCTTTTGCCGTTGGTTCACCCTCCAATAGCCGCCGCGGTAGGCGCACAGCGGCCAGCGCACCGCGTTGATCCGATGGCAGGAGCCAGGTGCTTCTCCTGGTCTCCCATGGGGTGCAGGGCCCAAGGACTTGGGCCATCCTCCACTGCACTCCCGGGCCACAGCAGAGAGCTGGCCTGGAAGAGGGGCAACCGGGAAAGGATCGGTGCCCCAACCGGGACTAGAACCCAGTGTGCCAGTGCCACAAGGCGGAGGATTAGCCTAGTGAGCTGCGGCGCCGGGATGGCCGTGTTTGAAGCTCTCTCCGCCGCCAGCCCCTGCAGGGACAGCCACTCGGGCCGGGGCATCTGTAGCGTTCAATGAATATCCGCTGATGTCACTGTGTGTGAGCATCTTTTTTTTTTTTTGACAGCAGAGTGGACAGTGAGAGAGAGAGACAGAGAGAAAGGTCTTCCCTTTGGCATTGGTTCAACCTCCAATGGCCGCCACAGCTGGCGCGCTGCAGCCGGCGCACCGCACTGATTCGAAGGCAGGAGCCAGGTGCTTCTCCTGGTCTCCCATGGGGTGCAGGGCCCAAGGACTTGGGCCATCCTCCACTGCGCTCCCGGGCCACAGCAGAGAGCTGGCCTGGAAGAGGGGCAACCAGGACAGAATCCGGCGCCCCGACCGGGACTAGAACCTGGGGTGCTGGCGCCGCAAGGCGGAGGATTAGCCTATTGAGCCACGGCACTGGCCCTTGTGTGAGCATCTTTAAAGGTGCATTTTCTACTCGGCCAACTTTTGGGAGCATGATGATTTTGTCTTAGGCCAAAAGGACGCAACTTTTCCAAAAACTTCCTCAAGATGGTGAAAATGATGGACATGCCACAAATTGCACAAAAATCTCCATACATACTACTTGAAATATTCTCAATTTGTATATAAAGAGAATTGAAAATGAATCGATGTGAATGGAAGGGGAGAGAGAGCGGGAAAGGGAAGGGTTGTGGGTGGGAGGGAAGTTTGGGGTGGGGGGAAGCCATTGTAATCCATAAGCTGTACTTTGGAAATTTATATTTATTAAATAAGTTTTTAAAAAAAAGAAAAAGAAAAGAAATATTCTCAATTTGGAGGCTATGGATTTGGGGGACATTTCGAGGGAATCTGGCTGGCTTCCCAGACCGGCAAAGACTAGACTTGGGCTCTCAGCCCCCCAGCCACGCCCACCTCCTGCCCAGGCAGTCACACACTGCACAGGGGGCTGAGGCCACTGAACTACATGGCAGACCCAGTACCACTGCATGGTCTGTGACCGTCGTCAAGTGACCATCATCTGATGTGGGATCAGGCACTCAAGGCCTATCTCTCAGTGGAGCTCCCGGGGGTGCACCTCTCTCAACCCCTCCAGGACAGGGATGACAGGTGCCCCAAGCTTGGCATGCCCATCAGGGCCAAGCTTCCCCCTCAGGAGACCCATCGCCACCCACAGCCTTCCCCCCACTCAGCTGACATCAATTCATCACCCAGCTGGGGTCCTACCACACCACCTGGTGGTCCCACCACACCACCTCCAAGCCAGCAGTGAACAATGGGGGGGGGGTCCCACCTCCCCACCTCCAAGCCAGCAGTGAACAGTGGGGGGGTCCCACCTCCCCACCTCCAAGCCAGCAGTGAACAGTGGGCGGGGTTCCCACCTCCCCACCTCCAAGCCAGCAGTGAACAGTGGGGTCCCACCTCCCCACCTCCAAGCCAGCAGTGAACAGTGGGTGGGGTCCCACCTCCCCACCTCCAAGCCAGCAGTGAACAGTGGGGGGGATCCCACCTCCCCACCTCCAAGCCAGCAGTGAATAGTGGGGGGTCCCACCTCCCCACCTCCAAGCCAGCAGTGAACAGAGGGTGGGGTCCCACCTCCCCATCTCCAAGTCAGCAGTGAACAGTGGGGGGGGGGGGTCCCACCTCCCCACCTCCAAGCCAACAGTGAACAGGGGGCTTGCCTCAGAGCTCTCCAAAACTCACGCAGCCCACCCTCTTCGCCCCGACCCTGGCCTCAGCCTCTGAGCTCCAGTGCCCCCTCCCACACCCACAGTCCTCTCCAGGAGGGCAGGCTCTCTTGTGGACACACCTGCACACTCAGGCCAGGAGCACAGCTCCACGCGCACACAGGGGCTGCAGATGCTGGAAGAACGGGGAGTGAGTGTGAAGGGGGGGTATGGGGGGGATGGAAATGTTCGGGAATTAGTTCATGGTGATGAATACCATGAAGATATGAAAAACCACTGAACTATGCAGTCTAAGACAGTGAACTTTATGGGATGTGAATTACAGCTCCCTAACGCTGTTAAAAATCATTTTAAACTTAAGTCAGATCCTATCCTCCTCTCAACCCGGTCCCCAACAGCCCTGTCACACAGAGTCAAGTCCTCACGCTGGTGGGGGAAGGCTCCAGGCCTCCCGCTCAGCGCTAGTACAGCCGATGCTCCCAGGGCAAGGCAGGCCCCCCCAAGACCGCAGCCCTTTGCCCACTCCCTCACACCAGGTGCACGCTGGCTGGCCCAGATTCATCCAGGGCACAGAAACCCAGCCGATCCCACAGCTGTGCTCCACCGGGCATCCCGGCACCCACCGCAGGCAGAGTGTCCCCTGGGACAGATACAGAGCGAGGCTCTGAGAGGCCAGCACGCCGGGGACCTCCATACCCCGGGCTCGGGGCTGCCCGGCTGCAGCGTTCCCCTAAGCCACACTCCAAATCCCCATAGCAGCCCCAGGTCCCGCACAGGTGACTGGAGCCCCACGTGTGATGGGAAGCCCAGCTCGCAGGTACACATGGTGGGGACGCAGCCCCCAGCCACCACGGCGGCCGCAGGGGGCCTGCCCCAAGATGCACTCCTCGCACCTCCCACACACCTGCCCCGCCTGGGCTCAGCTCTGCCCTCTGAGCGGCCACAGCCAGAACAGCTTCCCCGAGCAATGGCGGGGGACAGCCTATTCCAACCGAGCGCCCATGTCCAGGCCACTTCCTGTTTTAACAAAGACAGGGGCCAGGGCTCTACCGGAAACTTCTGAAACTCCCACCCACAGTGCCTCCTCTGCTCATCCTCAGAGGAGGGGCAGCGACAGGAGTGCCACTGCTCGCCAGGCGACGGCAGGGGCGGCAGCCCACCTGCCTCAGTCCACCACCGTGGCGCGGGGGCCAGGCGGGGGCCAGGCAGCGGCCACCCTGTCTCCCCTCCCAGGCTTCTGTCCTGTAGAGGTCCCCAGGGCACACACAGCCTCCCCATGTACCCAGGCCCACGCAGGGGTCTCACAGAACACTCCCAGACAAGAGACCAGGATGTCCAGGGCGAACCAGGACCAGGCGCTGGAGGAAGGGAGCCCAGGGGCGTCCTTCCAGCTGGACGTTCCAAGGACAGGGACATGGGGACACATCAGGACTGCACCTGAGTTCCTCTCCCCAAAGCTGTGGGCCCGGCCTTCCCTCCACCAGCTCAGCCCCATCCCAGCTGCTGGTTCCAGACCAGAGGGGGGTGGGGGGCTGCCTCCAGGAGGCAGGTGCTGGGGCTGGGGGCTCTGCACCCCACTTCCTCATTGATGGAACGGAGAGAACGGTGTCCACCACGTGCACTGCTGGGAACGTGACACCATCTGTGCACGGAGGCTCTTCACGGGGTACCCGCGCCCCCCGCCCAGGGTCCAGCAAGCACCGGCTGCTGTTACTACCACGGGGAGTGTCTCTTCAGGACTAGGTGGGGGCAGCACCAGACGGGCTACACAGGGGCAGCTGTGCTGAGGCGGGCAGACAAGAGTGGCAGGGAGGATGTTGGGCTGGTGGGGAGGAGGATACAGACAATCAGAGATCCACCCCCAGCCCGCCTACACCCAGATCGAGCTAAGACAAGGGAGCAGCTAACGACCCAGGAAAACAGACACAATAGCTGATGAGTTGTCAAACCCACGGAATGCTGCAACAGAGTGGCCCTAAGGGACAGTATGGACCTGAGTGGGCCTCGCTGGCTCAACACTGCCTCATCAATTGTAACTACTGCAACCAACATGTAAAATGTTGTTATGTGGGAGGCTGCAGAGCAGGGTACAGAACTCTCTGAACTTTCTACTCAACTTTTCTGTAAACCTAAACCCCATGAAGACATGAAGTCTACTGATTTTTAAAAACATGGTAATGGGGGGCCAGCACTGTACCACAGCAGGTAAAGCTGCCTCCTGCGATGCCAGCATCCCGTATGGGCACCAGTTCAAGTCCTGGCTGCTCTATTTCTGATCCAGCTCCCTGCTAATGTGCCTGGGAAAGCAGTGGAGGATGGCCCAAGTGCTTGGGCCCCTGCACCCCATGGGAGACCCAGAAGAAGCTCCTGGCTCTCAGTCTGGCCTAGCCCTGGCTGTGGTAGTGACAATTTAGGGAATGAAACAGCAGATGGAAGACCTGTCTGTCTCTTTCTCTCTCTCATCCCCCCCCCCCCCCCCCGCACCACTGTAACTCTGACTTTCAAATAAATAAAATAAATCTTTAGAAAGAGATTTATTCTGACACTGCATGTCAGAACGGACACAAGAGCCACTGGGTACATATACAGTGGGTATATGGGATTCTCCCAGACTGCAGAGCAAACCAGCCAGGGAAGGAGCCCAGGGCAGGGCGGGAGCCTCCCAGCCCCTGGACCACAATCCCTGACTCCTGAACTTGAGGAGCACGGGTGTGAACTCTCAGGATTTGGGATGCTCACCTCTTTCCCCATCACTGCGTTCTGAGCTGGGGTTTGGGGGGGGGGGGGTAGCAGGAAGAGGAGTGCAGCAAAGGGGAGGTGAGAAACCGGCAGCCTTTGCCAGGCCTTGGTCTCTCCCACGCAGCCAAGCTGCACAGTTCTCAGCCCGAGGGAGCGTCCCCTCTGTATCTCCTGGTGATGAATTCCCTTTTGCTGGTTTTCCTTTTTAAAAATGTCATTTCTTGAGAGAAGTCCCCATAAAGCCTTACAGAAAAACAACTCCATGTCCTCTATTAAAATTTAAATATGCCCATCCTTCTACCCAACAGGTGCACCTCCAGGGAGACTCCCAGGTCCAGGGAACAACATCTGCGGGAGCAGACTCCCAGAAGCAATCTTTCAAAACACCAGAAACAACCTAAGTACCCATATGTAGGAGAACGGCGCCATCAATCACGGCCAAGTCCACCAACGGGAATACCCTGTGGCACTGGAGGGAAAGGCAGACCCACGCGTACCGACGGAGCAGGTAAAGACCCCCTGCTGAGTGAAGGCGGCCAGCTCGCTGTGACGGGTGCGTGCACACAGACCCCAGGTGCAGCGAGCCAGCGAGAAGCTGTCACAGAGCGCACGCAGACGCAAGGCTCACAGACAGGGACAGAGGGCCCCGCACCTGCTTATCACTGGTATTTGGGGGGGGGGGGTGCTAAGGGCACTTCACCTTTCACTTTGTTACACAAGTATGCACGTTATTGCCCAGAACATCATCGAGCCCACAGACTGCGCCAGCGAGAGTCTCCAGTACAGGGGGCACTGTCTGCACTAAGGCAGCCCTCGGGGAAGGGCTGCCAGGGAGAAGGAAGCCCCGGAGCCACGCTCCTAAAGGCAAGACAGCGTGGGAAACAGAGCCATCTCCTCCAGGCAAGTAACTGCAAGAGGGGGCACCACACCTCCGGCCGTGGTGTCCGCACACACGGCAGTGCCCCCTCGGAAAGGGGAGCAGGAGGGGGGACGGAGAGGGGGGCCTGGAAGGAGACCGGAGCATCCAGGCCAGGACAGCAGGAGGTGCTGGGCACTTTGAGGGGGAAACTGGGAATTCTTTTCACTTACTTAACACGCAAGTGTCTCGGTGTGTATGTGTGTCTGTGTGTGTGTGCATGCGCAGGCCACAGCACCAGCCCCATCCTGATCATTTAAAAACTGCTCTCCTGGGACCAGCATTGTGGCACAGTGGGCTAAGCCACTGCCTGCAACACTGACATCCCATTTGGGTGCTGGTTTGAGTCCCGGCTGCTCTACTTCCAATCGAGCTCCCTGTTAACGTGCCTGAGAAAGCAGCAGAGGATGGTCCAAGAGCTTAGGCCCATCACCCACATACAAGATCCTGATAGAGTTCCAGGCTCCTGGCTTCAGCCTGGCCCAGCCCTGGCTGTGGTGGCCATCTGGAGAGTGAACCAGCCTCACCTCTCTCTTTCAAATAAATAAATCTTTTTTTTTTTTAAGATTTATTTATTTTACTTGAAAGTCATAAAGAGAGAGAAAGGGGGGAGGGGTCTTCCATCCACTGGTTCACTCCCCAGATGGCTGCAACAGCCAGAGCTGTGCCAATCTGAAGCCAGGAGCCTCTGCCGGGTCTCCCATGTGGGTGATGGGGCCCAAGGACTTGGGCCAACTTCCACTGCATTTCCCAGGCCATAGCAGAGAGCTGGATCAGAAGTGGAGCAGACGGGACTCGAACCGGCGCCCATATGGGATGCCAGCACTATAGGTGGCTTTACCTGCTACAGCCCCAATAAATCTTTATTTAAAAAAAAAAAAAATGTGGCCGGCGCCATGGCTTAACAGGCTAATCCTCCGCCTTGCGGCGCCGGCACACCGGGTTCTAGTCCTGGTTGGGGCGCCGGAATCTATCCCGGTTGTCCCTCTTCCAGGCCAGCTCTCTGCTATGGCCCGGGAGTGCAGTGGAGGATGGCCCAAGTGCTTGGGTCCTGCACCCCATGGGAGACCAGGAGAAGCACCTGGCTCCTGGCTTCGGATCAGCGCGATGCGCCGGCCACAGCGGCCATTGGAGGGTGAACCAACAGCAAAAAGGAAGACCTTTCTCTCTGTCTCTCTCTCTCTCTATCCACTCTGCCTGTCAAAAAAAAAAAATGCTTTCCTTTCAAAATAACCTGATACAATTAAGTTCTCCATGCTGGAAGTGAGCTGCTCTCCCCACCAGTCCAAAACTAGTTTGTGAGGGTCCAGGGACAGAACAGGCTCTGCGCCTCTGCGTAACTCACAAGCAAGCAAGTGCTTCTCAGACCACACACCACGGAGTCTGAAACACTTGATAGACGGCAGACATTTCTTCCGAGATCTCTGCCCAAGGACTTACACACACGGAGAGCGAAATATGACACAGGTGGCATAATTACCTAGATCCCGACCTCCCGTGCCCCCGTGGCCAGCAAACATCACTGAAACCCAGAAGGGGAGGCACAGGGCAGGGCCACAGCCACCAGGCACAGCTCCTGGTTGACCAGATGTCAAGGCAGAGCCAGGCTCACTCAGGGCACAGAATCTGCTAACATGGCTTTGAAATCTCCCAGGACACAGAGGGGACATTATGCTGCAACTAGAATTGGTTCCAAACTTTTAAATAACTCATAAAGTCCTAAAGAAAGAAAACCCCACATGGAGGCTGCCCCCTCTTATCTGCTGCTGCGGCTCCCTGACCTGACCCAGCACATGCTGGGCTCCGTAGGGATTCACTGAATCCATCCAGACTGCAGGTCAGCAAGCAGCAAACTGTCCCATTCCACCTGCCGGTGACAGCCCCAGGAAGGAGAAAGGCACAGCTCCCGGAACAGCTTCGCAGGGAGTGCCTGAGAAACCTGGGCCTGGGGCTGAGGTCAGAGGCCAGCCCCTGGGATCTCGGAGGAAGAACAGACATGCAAAGGCACTGTGCCTGGTGCAGCCTCCAGGGCCCAGGCCAGGCGTGAACAGGGCTCCAGCCTCACCGTGCTGCCCGCCCACCCCTCAGGCTTCTGCGAGGACAACAGGACTGGTAGATGCAAAGCCTGGGGAGCCACTGTGTCCTTCCACTCCTGAGCAGCCTGGCCCAGGGCCAGCTGTGTGTGTCCTGGCCTTGGCCTTGGCCATCTACTGTGTGCAGAACACACGAAAACTGCCTGGCACCAGTGTCCCCACTTACAAGGTTCCCGTGTACCTTCAAGTTGCTGCTTTCTAGCCCAGAAAACAAACTTAAAGATTAAGCGGCATTAGAGCCAGGGGCTCACCTCAAACACCCCTGCAGCCTGGGAACACTAACTCTCTGAGGTCGCCCACAAGAGGTGAGGCTAGGAAGGGGGCCAGAGGCCCAAGGCCCAGCAAGTAGAATGCCCACGCCCCACACGGGAGCGACTGGTTTGATACCCAGCTCCCGACTCCAGCTTCCGGCTCACGCAGACCCTGCATTGAGCAGCGACGGCTCAGTTAACCATGTTCCTGCCACCCTCACGGGAGACCCGGACTGCATTCCTGACTCCAGCCATCACCCAGCCCCAGCCATTGCAGGCATTGGGGTGTGAACCGGCAGATGGGGCCTTGCCCCGCCCCCAACCTCTCCCTTTTTCCATCCTTAGATAAAACGTTAAAAAAGAAAGACCAGGGGCAGGCATTTGGCCCAGCAGCTCCATCACTGCCCGGGATGCCCACGTCCTGTATCTAAGGGCCAGGGTTGAGTCACACTCCTCCTCTTCCTATCCAGGCTCCCGCTAACACACACTGCAGGGGCAGCAAGGGGTGGCTCAGGTATCTGAGTCCCTGCCATCCAGGTGAAAGACCCGGATGGAGTTCCTGGCTCCCGGCTCTGGCTTGAGGCATGAACCAGCAAATGGAAGATTCTCTCTCTGTCTCTCCCTCGCCCTTTTTCTCTCCCTTCCTCCTCCCTTCTCCTCCTCCCTTCCACCTTCCCTCCCCTCTCTATGCCAAATAATATGAAAATAGTTTTTCCTAATTTAGAAAAGAGACAGACATGAGGCCAGCTCTTCTGTCTCCAGGGAGCCTGGGGAGTAAAGCAGAGGGGCCGGCTGTTGAGGGCTCCGGGCTGGGTCCCCGCAGGGCCCGAGCTGCAGGGTCCCGGAGGCAGTGCCAGACTCCCCGCACCCGGCCCTCCTCCGCGGCTCCTGCCCAGGCGAAGCGGCAGCAGCTGGAACTTGGGGCGAGGCCTTCACCCTAACGGTGCTGTGGGGGCTGGATGTGGCACCCAATCTAAAGCTCTCCAGCCCTGCACGAGGACAGGAGCCCAGTGAAGCCCTCGCAGGTCCAACCACTCCTGGGACGCATTTCACACAGACAGCTCAGAAGGCACGAGCTCCGACCAACCTGAGCCTCCGTCCACCCTGTTCTCTGTAGGAGAAAGCCTCTGCTCTGGCCCTTCCCCGGCACAGCGCGGTGCGGCTCCGGCAAGTCCCGAGACGGCCGGGGGCAGCAACGTCAGGATCCAGGCATGAACACTGGAAGCTCTCCCAGCTCTCCCACAGCGCCATGGAAATTACTGCAAATAATTTACCATCAAGCCCATTTCATGGAAGTCAGAATACCTCGAGCAAATACTCTACTAGAGGGCACAGACAGGAAATCAAAAATCCAAACAGGGCTGGTGTCGTGGCACAGCCTGAGACACCAGCATCCCATAGAGCAGCAGTTCGAGACCCAGCTGCTCTACTTCCAATCCAGCATCCTGCTGATGCTCCTGGGAAAGCAGAAGACGGCCCAAGTCCTTGGGCCCCTGCACCCACATGGGAGACCTGGAAGAAGCTCCCGGCTCCTGGCTTCAGATAGACCCAGCTCCGACAATTGCAGCCTTTTGGGAGTGAACCAGCACATGGAAGATCTCGATCTCTCTCTCTCTCTCTCTCTCTCTCTCTCTCTCTCTCCCTGTCTCTCTGTAACTCTGCTTTTCAAATAAAATAAATAGATCTTTTTAAAAATCTGAACAGACACAGCAATAAATGTAAAAATGAAAAAAGGAGAGAAAAAAAATCTCTTCATCACTCGATGGGATTTCCAAAGATGCTCTGGAAATCTAAAGAAACAGCTGCACACCCTGCTACTAATCCGAAATCCCCCATGCCGTCTGCCTTGGGGCTCGCCGTGGACACGCAGCCAGTTACCTGATGACGCTCTCTGAGTGCCAGTAACCAGGTGGCCTCTCTCCCCTCCATCACTGCCCCTACGTGACCCCATCAGCTGTGCGCAGTGTCCCCTCCCACTCTGATCAGGAATAGACACGGGCAGAGGGGCTCAACGGGCAAGAGGGGGCTGGCCACCAGGCTCCTTGCAACAGTGCCCTTTGGTGGTTTTAACACAAAACAGACCTGAGTGGCTTAAGCAACCTGTGTTTGAACTTTAAAAAAGCTCTACCAAAAATGAAAAAACATGAACAAGTAGGTGTAGACAGAATGAGGGATATCACCAGTCCCAGGAATGTGAATGAGACTGGGGGTGGGGGACAGGAAAGGACACCGAATTAAATTCTTCCATGGCCCCTGAAGAGCGGAGAATCTGAGCACATTATCTCGGGCAAGCAGGCCGGCAGGCCGGCCACTGCTGCGTGCCCCCGCAAACCACAGATGCTGTCCCCAAGTGCGGGCGAATGACTATCGTATTTGTTCAGGATCCGCAGCTCCATCCAGGGCCCGTAGCTATGTTCTCTCCTCCCGACCAGACCTCTGGGATCCAGTTTTCCGGGTCAGAAGTGGGAAGGCAGCCAGCAAAGCCCCACCTGGTGTGCCCGGGGGCTCTCCCAGCACGCCAGGCCCCCACACCACACACAGGACCCGTGCACAGAGAACCTTCTGTTCCAGCAGCTAGTGACAGGCAGTCAACATGCAAATCACGTCTCCCCAGGGTTCTTTTCTGAAAACATAATTAATCAACATGTCTTATAGGGAAACCTAGAAGATGTTTAACGTTTATAACCAGAACTACCGTTTCCTACAGAAAAATAAGACAGGGTAAGATACTCGTTCAGGGCCACACCTTTCTGGGAGACAATGTTGTATGACATGGGGACAGTCCCTGGAAATCAAGATTCATGACCCTTTAAACTGCACCTGTTTGCAGTGGGGTCATCACCCAGGTCTCCCAGGGTGAGTGCCAGTCGTGGTGGGGATGGTGGTAGCCACCTGCCTGAAGCTGACCACAGCAGACAGGGCTTTCCAGGGAAGTTCAAGTTCCTCCAGAGATCGGAACACCAACATCAACAGTCCCAGCTCTGCAAGGCACAGAATGGATTCTTCAATAAGTTTATTCGGAGCCCATTTAAAGAATGCAAACTACCTCAAGTAAAACTACAATTTCAAAGAGGTGCAGCTATATAAGAAAACTGGAAAGAGAAAATAACTCCACTGCCACACAGGAATTCCACAGAGGAGGTCCTTGGACACAGCGGGGCTGTGTCACCTAGGACAGCCCTCCTGCTGACCAAGGTGGTGGGCTGGGGATGCACTGAGCAGACCCCAACTCTTCCCCAGCTCCCTCTATGGGTGGGAAGTACCCAAGTCCCCACTCCTTTGACACAAGACACACAGAAGCCACCTGCAAAATGCTGGTCCCACCTAGCAGAGGCAGCCCTTTAACTGACAGCGGGCCCTTGGCTCAGCAGTTAGGGCATCACTCGGGGGCCCCCACCCTCTGTGTGTGCCTGGGTTACAGTCCCGCTCCACGCCCTAACTCCAGCTTGTTGCCAACATACACGCTGGGAGGCGGCAGGTGAGGGCTCAGATGCTTGGGTCCCTGCACCCACACAAGAGTCCCAGACCGAGTTCCTAGTTGCTGACTTTAGCCTGGCCCAGCCCCGGCTGTTTTGAGTATTCGGGGAATGAACCAGTAGACAGGAGATCTCTATCTCGGTCTCTCTCTCTTGCTCTCGCTCTCGCTCTCTGCCTTTCAAATAAACAAGCACAGAACACAATGCTCTGGGCAGGAGGAAGGTGCCAGATACCCATCACTTCCTGGCCGGGGCTGCTGGGGCCTTCACCGCCCCACCCACCTGAGAACAGACTCCGCCCCCTCAGCTTTACCAGGCCAACTGGTGCTAGACAGGTGGCCGGTCAACTGCTGAGCACAGCCCTAAGGTAATGAGGCAACTCTCTTACTCAGCCTAAAATAATCAAACGCCAAAGGGCTGGTACTGAAAAGCCACATTCCCCACCCATTCCCCACCTCTCCACTCGCAAGCCTTCTCACCCTCCCAATTTTAATTCTGCTGATGACTGTTTCCATGTCTCTTACCTCTCTATCTGGGTGTGTCCATTCCAGACAGTATCTATCGACCTGCTGGTAGGACAGGTGCGCTGTGGGGGCCGGACCCTCACAGGGGTCGGTGCAGGTGTCCTGGTCACACCAGTGCCTGCAGTCACACTCCCAGCACTGGAGGAACACAGCCTCCCGGGAGCAGCCACTCAGCTCTGGAAGCAGGCTCTCTTCTCTGCAGGGAATTTTTATTTTAACTTTGTAAAGCGAGAAGAAGGGCTGGCAATAACTTGGCACCACTGCTGCTCGGGAGGGCAGGAAGTGGCTCCCACGCCCCTTCGTGTGCTCTGTGCTCCTCACGAGGATTCTGTGAGTGTTTGCTCCTGCCTGCCCAGCCCCACCCTACCCCACACAGGCTGGCGCCTGGACAACCACGCTCAAGCCCTCCCTGGCTTCTCTGGTTCTTTCCACCACATTGGACTCTCCTGATGTCTGATGAGTGGACAAGCCAAAGCAGCATACACATCCACTGAAATATCTTTCAGCCTTGGGAGCCAGCACTGTGGCTTAGTGGGCAAAGCCGCCCCCTGCAGTGCCGGCATCCCATATGGATGCTGGTTCAAGTCCCGGCTGCTATACTTCCGATCCAGCTCTCTGCTATGGCCTGGGAAAGCAGTAGAAGATGGTCCAAGTCATTGGGCCCCTGCACCCGTACGGGAGACCCAGAAGAAGCTCTGGGCTCCTGGCTTCGGATCGGCGCAGCTCCGGCCATTGCGGCCAATTGGGGAGTGAACCAGCGGATGGAAGGGCCCCCCCCCCGCCGCCGCCGCCGCCTCTCCTTCTCTCTCTGTGTAGCTCTTTCAAATAAATAAATAAATATTTAAAAATATATATATATATATGTTTAGCCTTAAGCAGGAAGGAAATTCTGACCCAGACTGTGACATAGCATAGGACGCTATGCTAAGTGACGAGCCAGACACAAAAGGACAAATTCTGCACCGTCCCAGTAACATAAGTCACTACACAGGCCAGTTCTGAGAGCCAGTTCCGAGACAGAGAGCAGGCAGTTGAACGGGAGCAGAGTGCAGCCTTGCGAGGCTTCGAGCCCTGGAGACGGCGGTGGCGAATGTGCTGAACGCCACGGCGCCAAACCCTTAACAATCGGTCAGACAGGACATTTCATGTAGGAGTACTTCACCCCCAAAGAGCCAAGACAGAGAGAGATCCTGGGTGGGGAAAACACAGGCGGCTGCATCAGCTGATTCTGCCACAGGGCTTCCTGCGCGCACCTGGGCTTTCCCAAAGAGAAGCCTTTATCTGCAAAACAACCACAGGAGCCAGGTGGCCTGGCCCTGACAGGGAGCCACCGGACAGCCACTTCCTGCTGGAGGACCAGGCAGGAGCCAGGGAAGACACCTACATCTGCCTGGGTTGAGAGCGCGCGGCACAGGCGGCTCAGAGCCAGGCGCCAGGACAGCAGCTCGGGAAAACCCAGGGCTCCCGGCAGGCGACGGGCTCGGACAGGCCTGCGCTCCTGGGGCCGGAGGGACAATGTGCAAACACCTAAGAAGATATTTTCACTGATAGTATAGTGGAGTTTGTGTGTGTGTGTGTGTGTGGTTTTTTTTTTTTTTTTTTAATGTAACATTAAAGATTTTCAACACACTTTAGAAGTCAAAGAGCTCCCACGGCCACACGTCAGGAGCCTGAGTTTCTTTCTAACACTTGGGTGGGCCCCTTCAGGGCGGGTTCACGTAGAACTCACCTGAGCACCTGCTCCCCCGGGGCCACCCAGGCTCTCACGGGTTTAAGCATCACCCATCGTGGATCAGTGCCCAATCATCCCACGAACATTTTGTGGGCCAGCCTCGGGGGGAGGTTGTGAGCATCACCATAGCTCCACCCTTCCCAAGCACTAATGCGACACTTGGCTTCTGTGCAGAGGGGCCGTGCCCCCCACCCCTACTCCTCGTCCTGGTCAGCATCTCTGGCCAACACGGCAGCCCATGCACGGCCACCTGGCCTCGCTCTGGCTGCAGGCCGACAGCAAAGCAATTGTGTCCTGAATCTGAAATGTTCTGGACAACCTACAGCAAAACAAAAGCCCCCCGGGCTCCTGATGTCAGTCTCAGGGCCCCGCTTTGTGGCTGGCTGGCTAACTGTGGCCCTGGGAGCAAGCCTGGATCAGCCAAAGCCACCGTGGGGACCGAACTGTGACGCAGGCTTCACACCACACATTTCGCAGGAGTACTGTGCAGTGAGCCACACCCATCACAGTCCATGCATTCAAAATAAAACCCTGTAATAAGGCACCCTGTAATCCACAGCCCGCTTCCAACGTTACACCTGGACAAGGCTGCCTGTTGCAAGAGGAGGATCTAAAATTAAGACTCAAAGACCTGTTCTGCATGAGGCACCCGGGACAGACGGGCCACCGGTCCACACGCAGAGGGGCCTCAGACCTGCAGCCAAGAATCCTAAGCATCACCTTTGAGACTGCTCCCATGCAAGCGATACAGCAGCAGGCAACATGACCACCCGCACTGCGCCAAACTCTGAAGCCGCCGTCCTCGTGTTTCAGGCATGCCTGACGAAGCGAACCCCACCATCATGAAAAGCCAGCTGCCCCTTTTCCACCACTGGCCGTGCACATCCCAGAACCCAGCCCATGGGAGGGAGGGAGGGAGGGAGGGCCCACCTGCCACAGAACCCACGCCCAGCTGACCAGGGAAACACGGGGCCTGCCGCAGTCGAGGGAGACCCCCAGTCCTCAGGGGCAGACATCACACGCCCTCTCCTCCCACCCAGCGTCTCCCTGGGAGATGCCCGGGAACACGTGGAACCATGGGAACAGGAAGTCCACCTTCAAAGGCATGCTCAGAACCCAGCCAAAGTGCTGATGGCTGCTGGCTCCTCTTCCCACCAGGAGAAAGGATTTCACAGCGGGAGGCTCTGGTGCCAAGGCCCTCAGCATGCAGGCAGGAGGCTGGAGGCCACCGAGCTGGGAACAGCCCACAGCCATGAACCCGGCAGCTCAACGGAAGCTGTGCCACCATTGCCCTACCTCGTACCGTGGCATTTCAGCAACTCAGAATTGATCTTACGTATATAAAAATATTCACGCATAATTTGAAAACAGGTGGTTTTGAATAACACGGTAAGAGATCGCCCGATTGATCCAGCGCAGACTTCTCTAATCCCACTGTACATTTCCTCCTGATGATCGATTCCCGAAGTCAAGTAGGTTGACTCATGAAAACGCCTCCTTGAAGCCTCTGATTGACTTCCTGTTGGGCAGCCCCGGGACAACGGTTAAGCTCACAGCCCTGGAGTTGGAAGGCGTTTAAACCTCTCCTCCCGCCATGCCCAGCTCCCTCACGGTCTCTCTCAAGCATTTAGCGACTCTGCAGGAGTCCCAGCCCCCTCCCACCCAGGGTCCCCAGGCACCCCTGGAAAGAATGAGCTCCCTGTGAGTGTCTCTTCCACTGGGGGATGGCGTGGCTGGCCTGGCTTGGCCACCGTCACTCTGAAGCCCACACAGCAACCCCTCAGCCTCTCACTGCTGCACCCCTGCCTCTGTGAGCAGCAGAACCAGGCCTGAAGGAGGCCAGAAATGGGGCCTCTGGGGGGCCACACGGGAAGGGATTCCCAGCAGGTGCAATAGTAAGAAACAAACACAACCCAGGCCTCAGATCCACACCTCAGGCAGGCCGGCTCTCCTTGCTGTCCGACCAGGCCTGGATCGCCTGCAGGAAGTCAGATCCCAGACCCAGACCCACCCCCGCATGGGGCCACGTGGCATCACCCTATAGCTCCTGTCCCTAATTCATCACAACCCCCACCCACCCGCGCCCAGGGGGCCAGCACTGGAAATCGCCCTCGGGATGCCAGCTCAGCCACTTTGCCTCCTGAGAGACGATGCCCACGACACAAGCACTTTGTAATCAGGGTGAATGACAGCGGTGATACCCCAAACACCCTACACGAACATGGCGGAAAATACCACAGAAAGCCCAGCGCACAGTAACTCAGGAATCCAAACCAGTGAGAGCAACGCCCTGCCTGTCAGAGGTGGCACCAGAACTCAGAGCGGCGGGCAGCAGCTGCACGTGGAGGCTGTATGGCCAGGGCTACAGCCTAAGAGGAAGCGGCTGCGGGCGGCCGGCGCTGTGGCTTAGCAAGTAAAGCTGCTGCCTGCAGCACCGGCATCCTATACGGGCTCTGGTTCTAGTCCCGGCTGTTCTTCTTCCAATCCAGCTCTCTGCTGTGGCCTGGGAAAGCAGTAGAAGATGGTCCAAGTCCTTGGGCTCCTGTTCCTGCATGGGAGACCCAGAAGAAGCTCCTGGCTCCTGGCTTCAGATCAGCACAGCTCCAGCCATTGCAGCCAACTGGGGAGTAAACCAGCAGATGGAAGACCTCTCCCTCCCTCCCTCCCTCCGCCTCTTCTCTCTCTAAGTAACTCTAACTTTCAAATCCTTCATCACAGACCCTGGGCTGCCCTGGGTGGCCTAGGCGGCGTCTCCAGGCACTGGCAAGCTGAGGCCTTCCCACCGGCCAGTTAGGCCGACCTCTAGGCACCTGTGCTAGGGACCGCCTTCCCAACCCCAGGCCCCCTGACTCACCTGCACTAGCCCCATCACCTGCAGATGACAGCTTCCTGAACCTCCCAGGGCTGCACCCTGCACCATCCATCCCATCTCACCCCGTCCGCTTGTGCACCCCGGTGGGAGAAGCAGAGGCCACCAGTGACTGTTAGGGCACCTGCACGGGCGTCCAGGACATCAACCCCACCACAGCCACCAGCATCACCTGAAAAGACACAGTGCCCCAGGAGGAGGCCCTCAGAGCCCCCTGCTGGAGGGCCCAGCTACAGCGCAAGCCACCTCCTCAAAGTCCCCTGTGCAGCTCTCCTGCTGTGTGTGCCCATGGGACATGGGCCGGTCCCCATTGGGCCCCTCCATGGGCTCTCATCCTCCAACCCACCCCCATCACACGGAAAATTCCACATTCCCTGACCACGCCTGGTCCCACTCCACAGCCCAGGAGGGCTCTGGTTCAAGGGCTGACCCACCGACCATGAAACAGAAGGGCCCCCTTGCGAGGCCACAAGGGCTCCCCCAGGTCCACAGAGCTGACTAACGCAGGCCCTAGCACACCTGCCAGCCAGCCAGCAACAAACAGGAGTGAACACTGGACAGGAAAGGTCACGTACGCAAAGAAGCCCACAGGCAGGAAAACCCCAGAGACGGAAGCAGGCGGGCGGCGGCCCAGGTGCTGAGAAGCCAGCAACATTTCTGTCCATCAACCATCAACAGCCGGAACGTGAGCGAGAGGAGGGCACGATCCCAGCCAGGGACAAGAGCCCCTGGAGCTATGAAATGCCATGGAATAAACCAACAGGAAATGCACCGAACGCATGGGAGCCAGTGACGGACGAAAATGTCGCCTGGCTAAGTCAGGCTAGCCAGATGACGAGAACGGACCCAGGGTCGCCTCTCCTCCATGGAGCGACCCTGCAGGGCAATCCCAATCCCAGTCCCATCAGATCATGGGATAAATTTAGCTTACTCTCAACTTCATCTAATCAAGGAATACATGAGAAAGATTAGGAAAAAATGGGGAACGAAGAATGAGATAATGAGGCCACGCAACATTCATCCACAACAGACATAGAATAGAAGATATAGGCCGGTGATGTCACAGCCTAATGACGTCACTGCCTCATGACATCATCACCTGGCAATATCACAGCTGTCCTTGTCGGTGTGCTCACAATAATGAAATCGCCAAACAGAGTTCACAGAAGCGTTAACACCTCCTTGTCCTAAGTGAGGCGTGACCGCCTAACAGAGACGCATGGTAACCTAACAGTAAACATTGCTGTGATAAATTAGAAGGCAGAGTCCAGAAACTCAGGAGAAATAACCCAGAAGACACCAAGTGAATCTATGGCAAATGTGGCAACTCCAAACAGAGAGGTGGAGAGGGCTTACGCTGCAGGGCCAGCACTGTGGTGTAGTAGGTTAAGTAGGATATAGCACCGGCATCCCACGTGGGCACCGGTTCGAGTCCCGGCTGCTCCTCTTTCAACCCAGCTTTCTGCTTATGTCCTGGGAAAGCAGCAGAAAATGGCCCAAGCCCTCAGGCCCCTGCACCCCTATGGGAGACCCAGAAGAAGCTCCCTGCTCCTGGCTTTGGATTGGCCCAGCTCCGGCAGCAGCGGCTATTTGGGGAGTTAACCAGTGGTTGAAAGACCTCTCCCTCTGTTTCTCTCTCCGTGTCTGTAACTCTGCTTCTCAAGTAAGTAAATAAATCTTTTAACAATTTTTAAAAAAATTATTTCACAAAAGTGAATGTTCATATAAAAACTGCATCTCTAAGCTCATATCAGATCTAAAAATAAATTCTCAATGAATAAGAGATGTGGATGTGAAAGAAAAAATCTGAACTACCAAGTGTCAGAAGAAAACACAAGGGAGTGGTCATAGACACTTGGGGCTGGCAAGCCTTTTCTCTAACAAAGACTCAGGAGCTAAAAAGAAAAGCCTGGTGGCTTTGAAAACTGAAAAATTCCAATTTTTTTGCATCGCCAAACCAGTCTTTCCGCAAAGGCAAAAGGCACAAGGTGTTTCGGCGAAAGCATCTGTAGTGTAAATAGCAAATAAGAAATAGAGCCGCCGTACTCAGAACAGCTACCAACAAACAGGACAAGCTGAACGTGTCACAACCGAAGAACAGGCAAGGATACAAAAAGGAAACTAAAAGATGGAAACCAAATTACTTCCTGCAGCAGCTTGTTGTCATTCATAGTCCTTAAGAAACGCTGAACAAGGTACAGGAGTCCTGGTGCACTCAGGGGACATGTCCCGGGGACCCTCCGTGCGCCACGTGACAGTGTGAGTGACCGACGAGGCGCAGAGAGCAGCAGGCACAGCTCGTTATCGAATACAACAGCTCTCATCAAAGGGACACGAATGGTGTCTCTCCTGAAAGAGCCAAGGAAAGATTACTGTTCCAGGAGCACGGCTGACCAGACCATACCCGCGGACGGCGGGGCCCCGGTGCACATGGTATCTTTATGCCCACGTGACCGAGGGGACCTACAAAGAACCAGCACGTCCACCAGCAAGACCGTGGGGAAACAGCTGCCTCCCGCCTCCCAGAGGGCAACCTGGCACCATCTGTTCACACCCCGGCCCCTCGAGCACCCACCTAGCAAGTCCACTTCTAGGAACCCAGGCTATGGAAACTGCCCCCCAGACACACACGCAAGGATTCAATGTATGAGATTCTCTTCCCAGCACCATCCAGGAGTGTGAAAATCGGAACTGGAGGTTCAATGAGTAACAGTCATACATTGCATAAGCATCACATGGCCATGGCCATGACCATGACCCGGGATGATGGTTAAGACACAATTACTCCTCATCAAACTGTGCAAGTAGGACCTGTGGCTCAAATTTTTTTGATTACACGATTTTAAAAAATTAAAACACACAAGGCCAGCACTGTGGCTCAGCAGGTTAAACCATCGCCTGCAATGCCAGCTTCCCATATGAGCGCCGGTCTGAGTCCCCGCTGCTCTGCTTCCAATCCAGCTCCCTGCTAACGCACCTAGGAAAGCAATGGAAGATGGCCTGAATGCTTGGGCCCCTGGCACCCACATGGGAGACTGGAATGGAGTTCCACACTCCCGGCTGTAGCCTGGCCCAGCCCCTGGCTATTGCTGCCACCTGGGGAATGAACCAGAGGTTGGAAGATCTCTGTCTTTTCCTCTCTCTCTGTAACTCTGCCTTTCAAATAAATAAATAAATCTTTTAAAAAACATTTTTGGCACCAAAATAAACAGATCTTTTAATTCCATTTCCACAAACTTTTTGAAGTACCATAATATGATCCCTTTGTGTTGAAAAATATTAAATATGATAAATGTGTATTCCTGTAAGGTGAAGGTAAAACAGTCCCATGGAGAAGAAAAGAAATGGGAAGACTGGGCCCAACTGGTTCCCATGCTGTCTTTGCAGGAGCTAAGTGGGACAGGGTCGGGAGATAGATTTTCTACATTATGCATTTCATTTATTTATTTATTTATTTTGACAGGCAGAGTGGACAGTGAGAGAGAGAGACAGAGAGAAAGGTCTTCCTTTGCTGTTGGTTCACCCTCCAATGGCCGCTGTGGCCGGTGCAGCGTGCTGATCTGAAGGCAGGAGCCAGGTGCTTCTCCTGGTCTCCCATGGGGTGCAGGGCCCAAGCACTTGGGCCATCCTCCACTGCCTTCCCGGGCCATAGCAGAGAGCTGGCCTGGAAGAGGGGCAACCGGGACAGAATCCGGCGCCCTGACCGGGACTAGAACCCGGTGTGCCGGCGCCGCAAGGCAGAGGATTAGCCTAGTGAGCCGCGGTGCCAGCTCATTATACATTTCTGTACATTCAAATTCCTGTAATGAAGGCATACTAATTTGATAACCAGAAAAACATTTTTTTAATTTAAAGAATCTGCTCATGCAAAACCCATGCCAGAACCCTTGTCCCTGTAGACGAAGCCAGGTCCCTGTCACCCCAGGCTCCTTCCTCCTCCGAGACACCAGATAATCACCAGAAGGCATGATTTTCAAAACAGAGATGTCAGACCCACTCGTGTTGGTGATTAGTGCTCTTACCGGGAGACAATGAAACAGCAGCCTGAAACCACCTCCCAGCAGACAGAACTGACCCAGGCCTTCAAATCCCCTCCTGTACCCCATCCCATGGTCTTCGTGTGTTTCAGCGTGCTCGGTGGAGGTGAGAGGGGTCTGGCCTCGCCGCCCAGCGCTGGCCCTGTTCCCAGGGGAACGGTGGCCGCCCTGGCACCTCCCTGTCCTGGGGACAGGCTGCTGCCCTCCTCACACCTCGACTTTCCCAGGCAGCCCCAGTTCCTGCAGCCTCCTCTGTGTTTGGGAATGAGAACCGGCACAGCAGCACTTTAAAATTCATGAAGGCTCCCACGGCACGTGCTTCCACGCGTAGAAAATAACCGAGTCCAGGGAACGCGCTTCAAAGTCCAATTTTGGGGAACTGATGTAGGTTGTTCCATTTTAAGTCCCTCAACCAGAGGAAATCTGAAAAATCCTCCCTTCCAGCTCAGCAGAGCGAGGCTGTGCGGCTACCGCTCTGGTGAAAACAGGACAAGTTCCTCCTGGGGCCAGGGCTTCTCCTCGGATTCCCAGAGAAGCCAGGAGCTCGGGGCTGCCGGGACCCCAGGGCAGGCCCCGGGAGGCGCCCACAACCATCGGTGCCAACACACCTAGCACCCCGGGAGTGGAGGAAGAAAAGGAGGCACCGTCCCAATGCATTTGCCAAATCACCAGGAAAATTTTAAAGATTAATTGGTGGATTGGTATTGATTGATTTGAAGGCAGTGACTGAGAGAGAGAGATTTGCATTTGCTGGTTCACTCCCCAAATGGCCACAATGGCCAAGGTGAGGCCAGGAGCTTCTTCCGGGTCTCCCACGTGGGTGCAGGGGCCCAGGCACTTGGGCCATCCTCTACTGCTTTCCCAGGCCACAGCAGAGAGCTGGATCAGAAGCAGAGTAGCTGGACCTGGAATAAGCACTTGGATATAAAATGCAACTTAACCCATTGCACTGCTGTGCCCTAACGCAGGTTCCCTTAAAAATTTTTTAAACAAATAATTATACTCCCAGGGTTATGATCCCGGCCCCTGCCCTCGGCGCAGTGGGTAGATCAGAGAGAAGTCCCTGGAATCACTGTGGTCACGCCCGACTCCCACAGGCCTGTATGTCCTAGGAAGTCCCTAAAACTCAAATTTCCCCACAAGCCCCTGGACGTCCACTCAAAACACCACCAGCCAACCTGGGTGTTGGGTGCCTCCAGGACAGAGGGGCTGTGGCCAATGCTGCTTGCCAGAGCCCCACTCAATGAAGTGCCAGCCAGTGGGGGAGGGGGAGGGGACAGGGAGAGGACACAGGAGCAGGAGCGCAAGGCAGACAGCAGGGAGCGGGGGCAAGGAAGGAAGCCTCTCCTTCTCACGCTGGCGATGGCAATTAAACCTTCCTGGGGGTCAGCCTGCAGCTAATTTGCCAATTTATCACAGGGAAAGAATCGAGAGTAGCTGCAAAAGAAAAAAGAAAAACGCACAAGGACATTTATTACAGCATCGCTTGCAGCCGGAACACATCCTCAGCTCCTTCCAGCCCACCCCCGGGGCCTGGCCCCATGTCACAGCGAAGGGGCACCTGACAGCCAGGAGAGAGAGCCCAGGCCTAGGGAGTCCTGGGAGCAAGGAGCCCCTGGTGGGAACAGCTGGTGCCTCGTTTCTTTGTTTCGTCTCTATTTTGTAACACAATGAATTTGTATGAAAGGAATAACAAAATATAAACTTTCATAATAAATGTTCTCCCTTGCCAAAAACTGCTTTAAAATGAACGACTGAGTTGCAGCGTATGAAACTGTGTATTTGATCACCTTTGACTCACAGAAATGACAGGTTCATAAGATTCACCCTAATCTAGTCATCAAAGCCAGCTGAGTGGCAAGAGGGGGAGGATTCACGTCCCCTTCCTTGCTTGGGGACGGTGTGGAGGCCAGGGTCCCAGATGCACGGGTCTCCTGCCTTCCAGGGGTGCACCCTTTCTTCCGGCAGCCCCGCCTCGTGGCACCACCTGTGCCATGGACCCGTCTCTCACGACTCACTGTCTTACAAAGCAGGTGTCACTGCCAGCTACAAGCAAAGGAGCAGTGACGCACCTGCTGTTGCCCAGTGAAACGTGGGGAGCTGGCTGGGTCCCAGGCAGACCCCTGGACTCCCCCCAAAGCCCCAGCCGTCCTTGCTGGCCCCAGGAGAGGACAGGCCTGTGCCCATTTTCTGGGCCAGGGGGGCTCACTGCTTTGTCAAGTTCACCCTTCTTCACCCCATCCCGTGCCTCCCTCTAAAGGACGTTAGGGAGCTTAAAGCAGCCTAGCCAGCGCCGTGGCTTAACAGGCTAATCCTCCGCCTTGTGGCGCCGGCACACTGGGTTCTAGCCCTGGTCGGGGCGCCGGATTCTATCCCGGTTGCCCCTCTTCCAGGCCAGCTCTCTGCTATGGCCTGGGAGTGCAGTGGAGGATGGCCCAAGTACTTGGGCCCTGCACCCCATGGGAGACCAGGAGAAGCATCTGGCTCCTGCCTTCGGATCAGCGTGATGCGCTGGCCACAGCGGCCATTGGAGGGTGCACCAACGGCCAAAAGGAAGACCTGTCTCTCTCACTGTCCACTCTGCCTGTCAAAAAAAAAAAAAAAAAAAAAAGCAGCCGAAATTACCCAAAGCCCTGGTCTTTACAGCTGCAGGCCTGTTCTGGAGCCTCACCAGGCCACCCTACCTGTGGGAACAAAGCAGACGGATCAGCTACACAGCAGCAACCTTGGCCTTGAGGTCAACTCCGTGTGGCACTCTCTGGGTTCCTCACTGGACCATTAACCAAACACACGTCAACAAAATTGTCTATTGTGACCCACTCCCCCAAATGGTCACAACTGCCAGAACTGGGCCATATTGAAGTCAGGAGCCTCATCAGGGTCTCCCACATGGGTACAGGGACCTAAACACTTGGGCCATCCTCCACTGCTTTCCCAGGTGCATCAGCAGGGAACTGGATTGGAAGTGGAGCAGCCAGGACTCGAACAGGCACCCATATGGGATGCCAATGCTGCAGGCAGCAGCTTTACCTGCTATGCCACAACATCAGCCCCTCTAAGACAGTTTTAGACCACAGAAAAACTGAACAGAGTTCAGAGTTCCTATATATCCTATACTTATCTCCCATCTTAATATTTTAAATTGGTACGGTTTATTAAACAATCAATGAACCAGAGTTGGCCATCATCATTAACGAAGTCTACACTCAATTCTGATCTCCTTAGCTGTGCCCTAATGCCCTTGCTCTTGGCCCAGAACCCCGGCCAGGATCTCGCGTGACGTCATGCAGCCACGTGTCCTCGGGCTCCTCCTGGCCGTGAATGGTCTCCCAGACTGCCCTTGTCTCGGGTGACCTTGCCATCCCTGGGTCCTTCGTGGTCTGCTCCTCCACTGCCGTGTCTGAAGGGCTTCTCACAGGCAGACCGATGCCGTGGGTTCTGGGCAGGAAGCCCCAGAGGTGACGTGCCCTCCCGATCATGACGCGTGCTGCCTCCATGATGCACGGCTACTGCAGACCTGTCCACCAGGCGGAACGACCGGGAGGGGAGGGGAGGGGTCCTCATGGCCCTGTGCTGTGCTGTGCTGTGCTCTGTGCACCGTGGGCAGCGCACACCTGGGGAAAGGGGACCGGCGCCCTCCCCCTACCTTGGTTTCAGTAGTCCCCTTGAGCAACGAGCCCTTCACTCATGCCTGGAGCTTCCCTCCCACCCCACCTCCCCCACCCCGCCAGAGCCCCCTCAGGCCCTTTATTCTTGCCCCCTGCACATACCAGATTTGCTTATGAGCCAGACGCACCATGATGCTTTGCATGCTGCAAACAGCACCGACCTGCTCACTCCTGAGGGTCCCACGCTCCCCACGGTGGCCAAGTAGCAGGTAGCAGACCCCAGGCCCACACAAGCATGGTGAGCCTCGGACCAGAGTTCAGGACCCTTGTTAATTATCCAGGGCAAAAACCGCTCCCCGTCCCAGGCAGGTCCGGATGTGGAGCTCATCAAACCCCCTTTGACATCTTTCACTGGGCAGCTCCTGAGTTGCTGTCCCTGTGCTGGGTGCTGGCACCCACTGCACAGCCCCAGGCAGGGGCAGGGCAGGGCACAGCACGGGGCTGGGCAGGGGGCCACACTACAAAGAGGTGGCGGGGTGGGGGATGGTGAGGGGGCGGAGCAGATCAGCAAGCCCTGCCCCTGCCCCAGTGGCCAGTCAGCTCCCAGGACAGTGACATGTGCAAGGCAGAACACTCCAGACAGCGTAACAGGATACCCCGGGAGGCCGCCCAGGTCAAGGGGTCCAAACCCTGGGAAGGAACGCCCTGCGGCTCACTGGCTCACACTTGCAGGAGCAGCCCAGGGGGCAGCCAGTCCGTCACGTGTGCCAGTGTCACCTGATACTCCACAGCCACAAAATGCCACGGTGACAGCGAGAGGCCGTCAGGACAGAACCTCCTGGCTGAGAGGATGACGAGGCCACTGGGACCTTCAGTTGGAGCACCAGGGATGAGTTCCCTAGGTTCGAGTAACCCGGAGGGTGTGGCCAGAGTCCTGGGCACTGGGGCTCTGTCATGGGGACCACCCCCAGAGCATCTGGGGAGCCTGAGGGACATCTCCTAAGGCTGCACCCAGAGCCATTGTCACCAAGCAGCTGAGGCACCATGCTCACATCAGCACTTTGCACTGAGAACAGCACCTGTCGCCTATTCCCCCATGGAGTCACAGTGCCCGGCCACCCAGCTCTGATGAGCCTGGAGAAGGGGGCATTGCCCAGGTGCAGAGGGAGATGCTGGGAACAGGACAGGAGCAGGCACAGTACAGGCTCTGCCTCTGCCACCCCAACACCTCGGGTGAAGCTCCAGGCTCCTCTCGCAGCGGGGCTCCGCGGCAGAGGGCACTGAGCACAGCCCTCCCCAGCCCAGGCACAGTCGGGGCACGGTGGGCTGCAGGGTGCCGAGGAGGGCAGTGCCAGGCACAAAGGACACGGCAGGAATGCCAAGGCCCCCATCAGGCTGCCACACAACTTCAGGGGCAGCCACGCCTGCGCTCACCATCCCAGCACACCGAGGCAGTCACAAGGTCAGCCAACAGCCACAGACAAAGAGACGTTCTCCTCTGCACTCAGCACCGCGGCCCTGTCCTGCCAGGCTCACGGCCAGAAGAGAGCTCTGGGACAGAGGGGGGAGCAGGGCCGAGGCGAGGCAGGGGGCAGAGCGGGGGCGGGGGGCTGTGTGTGAGAAGGAGTTCATGTTCACGGGCGGAAGGCAGAAGGCAGGCAATCCAGGCAAAGGCACCTCTGGAGCCCTGGGGACAGGTGCCCTCACCTGGACACACCCTCCATCCAGGATGCCCGGTCGCCACGATGGGGGAGGGACCAAAGGCGTTGTTCATGTGCACCGTTCACACCCACTGCTCTTCCGGCAGCTCTTGGGTTTTCCACTCAACTGAAGCCTTGTTAACGTTTGATGCTTAAATGTTTGGGTTATTTGCTTCTGGTTTTAAGAGTACGGCTCCTTTTGTGTACAGGCAAACTCGTTTCATCCAGAAACTTATCCACACCAATTAAAGCTGCATAGACCTCAGTGTCCTACTCAGTTGACGCTCCCTGATCATCATTTAGAAAATACAGTTTATATCTCAATATTAATTAGCATTTGTTGCAGTGGCAACATTTAATTGTCTCCCATTAACTGTGATCTTGATTTTGATAGTATTGTTCCAGCAGTAAAATAAACCAAAGCTCTCCTTGAAAATTTCAGGATGATGTCCTGCTCTTCAAAAAAAACCGGTGATGGGGAGAGGCTGCACTGTGGCACAGGTTAAGCCTCCGCCGGCATCCCATATGGGTGCTGGTTCATGTCCCAGCTGTTCCTCTTCTGATCCAGCTCTCTGCTATGGCCTGGAGAAAGCAGTAGAAGATGGCCCAAGTGCCTGGGCCCCTGCACCTACATGGGAGACCTAGGGGATGCTCCTGGCTTTGGAACAGCCCAGCTCTGGCCATTGCAGCCATTCAGGGAGTGAACCAGCAGATGGAAGATCTCTCCCTTTTCTTGCAACTCTGCCTCTCAAATAAATTAAAATACATAAATATGGCAATATACATAGAGAAAAGTCCTATGTTATAAATAAAACTCACCCAAGCAATGCAGCATCCAGGCCCATCACCAGCACCCACAAGGCCTGTGTCCTCTCCATCCCAAGGGCAGCTTGACTCCCAACACCATGGACAAGGATGACCTACCGACCTTCACATAACTGGAACCACGCAGTCCTGTCTGGATTTTTCCACCAGACTCACCCATTATGTTGCACACGCTTACGCCATGTTCACCCTCACCTTGCTGCACAGTGTGCTGGCACTTCAAAAAGTTCACAGAAAAATGGAATAAAAAAAATAAGCTCATTGTGGTGTAAAGACTTTTGAAACTCATGCATACAAGGGGCCTCCAAAAAGTTCATGGACAATGCATGTAATGGGGAAAAAAAAACACCTAGTTTTTAGCTTGGTTCTTTTGTAAGCAAAAAAAAAAAAATCCCTTATCTTTTAATTCCATCTTTCCACAAACTTTCTGAGACTTCCGCATATCCCAAGTCAGAGTGCAGCTCAGGGTATTCCGCACTGATCCGCCCTCGCCCGCTCTGCAGCCTGGCCATCACCACCACACTGCTCTGGACACTCCCGTGGGGGAGGGGAGTGTCTCCTGTTGAATATTTATGTATTGTCATCTACTTGAAAGGCACAGAGAGAGATAAAAGACAGATCTTGACCTGCTGCTTCATTGCCCAAATGCGCACAACAGCTGGGGCTGGGTCAGCTGAAGCCAGGAGTCTGGAATCCCATCTAGGTACCCCACATGGGTGGCAGGGGCCCACACCCTTGGGCCATCCTCCACTGCCTCCCAGGATGCATCAGCAAGGGAAGCTGGATTGGAAGCAGAGCAGCCAGGACTCGAATCGGTGCTGCAATATGGGATGCAGGGGTCCCAAGCTGCACCGCTATGCCCGCCCCTCCCACATGTGTCTCTTGATGGCTGTAACAGGTTCCCCGGGGCTGCTCTAACAAATCAGCACAAAACCGAGCAGTGGAACACACATTTACTGTCTCCCAGTACTGGAGACAAGGAGTCGGGCAGCAGTTGCACAGGACAGACATGGAGATGTTGGCCGGGCTGTGCTCTCTCCATAGATCTAGGGGAGATGAGACCTGTGGCTGCCCCACTCCCACCCCTGGCTCCTCTTCTGTGTGTCCGATCTCCCCCTGCCTCTCTCTTGAAAGCACCCTTGTGATGGCACTTAGGGCCCACCTAGGTCATCCAAGATGATCTCACTTGGAAACCCTTCATCACATTTGCAAAAGCCTTCCCACCCCGTTAGGACCTCATCTCAGCTGGGGGCGGGGCCTCCGGCCTGGGCTCACTGGCCATGGGGTAGACGCACGCTTGACTTTAGCTGACGATGCAGTGCAGCCTCCCAAAGCAGTGGCAGAAGCGTAGACTGCACTCAGCACTGGAGAGTTCCAGTCGCTCCAGTCCCCGCCCCCATCTGCTATTTCCTGCTCGCCCGATTTCAGCCTCCCGGGGTGCGTGTGGTGGTGTCACGGTTACGGTCGGGTTTGCAGTTCTCTGACGACCAGCGGAGGTGTGGACCTTCCATCTGTTTCCTGCACAGTTTCTGGCATCAAGTGTCTCTTGTTCCTCTTGCACTGTTTTACGTGAGTCATTTGTTAAAATAAACCCCAGGAGAGATACATGTATAGGGAAAAAGAACCTTTCTAGGGTCAGCACCCAAGGTGCAAAGTCCACCTCTGTGTCCAAGCAATCGGGGGACTCAAGGTCTGGACACTGAACCCCCATGCAGACCCAGGCCTCTGTCAGCACGGACGGTCTCCAACCAGGAACGTGCGTGAGAGCCTGGAGACTGGCATCAGGAACCCTACCCGGGGGGCCAAAAATGCAATTCCAATTTAACTCCCTGAAATCAAAGTTATTTTTGCTTCAAGGATGACCGCTGGGACAGAAACTCTGTGTCTTTTATGCAAATACACATGGATCTGGGGAACCTCTCCGGCTCGGGAGGTGGTTCAGGAGCAGCCATACTGGCACAGCGATGGCCACCTGCAGAGTAAGATTCAGCTCGCTGCTGTGAGCACCAGGCGTGCGCACAGGGAGGCAGCAATGCCACCAACGGCAGCCATCGGATTTCCACTGTGACACGCGAGCGGTTAAACACGCCCTGGTTTGGTTTCTCGGGAAATGTTAAGGTGTCTGATGAAAACCAGCAAGATGCAGAGAGTCCCCACAAAGGGGTCCCACTCACCCACCCCCCATCAAACACAGCAGCCAACAGGGAGCAGGTGCTTTCCACTCACTGCACAGAAACAACCAGGCAGCAGCCACCAGCACCCACGCCCAGTCCCAGCAAAGGGTGATGGGGCAGAGGCAAGTGCACCTCACTATGGTCCCCACATTCCCCCCACGGCAAAGCGAAAACACAGGCTGACTGCATCTCCAAGAAGGAGCGCCACTCATCTGTAAGACTGGGGCTCTAAGGCTTGACATCACGGTGCACCAGACGCTTCCTGACCCAGAGAGCAGACAGTTCCTGGAGCCCACCCCTGCCGCCTGGTGGGGGGAGTGCAGGGGGGGTGCGGGGAGGAGAAGGCAGGAGCTGCAGGTGATCAGCGGCCACTCTGCCCTTCCCTTCCCCAAGCCCTGTGACCTGCGCGCCTGGGGAAGCCGCAGTCCCCTCTCCCGACAGAGGGCACTGAGCCGGGGCGAGGCCTGCCATATGCTGGGCAGGGAGGGCGTGCGGCTCCCCCCGGCGCCAGGGAGCCTCAGACCCTGGGAAGGGTCCCCTGCGCACAGCCCTTGTTGGGCCGATCTGGCACCTGGCTCTCGCTGGCTGCCCGCCAAGTCAGCGGAGCTGCACAGGTTAACTCTGGGGGAGCAAATTAATAACATAATGTGCGGCTTGTCGCACATTTTGTCATTCTGGTAGAAGAACAGGCAATTTAATCTACAAAGACGATGAATCTCTAAAGGGTAAAATGAAACATTGGCGCTAGTGAGGCTGGCGTTTGGCGGCGCAGCCTCCTCCCAGGCAGCGTGGTGGAGGCCCAGGCTCCAGGAGCCCCTCCGGGCCAGACCCCTGCCCCGTGCTCTCCGCGCCCGGAGCCCTTCTGCGCGCTCCCCACAAGCCCCGCCCTGTACCCACCACACGGTTCCCTGCTCCCCTCTGTGCAGGCACGCCTCTCCCGTGGATGCCCGTGGGGTGTGCAGTCTGGGTACAGGAAGCCCTCCCCTGGTGTCCCCTCGGTGAACCATTATTACTGCTCCCGACCCACAGCGACACCCTCCACGGCCTCCAGGGGAAGCTCGGTGGCTCCTCCCATCTCCTGCTCTGACCTGACAAACCACACAAGCCTGCATCCCACAGACTTGGCCCACACTGAGCCCACAGCGCCTCATTCCAGGACAAGGTCCATGGCCAGCCCCCAAGAACCGTGGGCTCCCAAACCTGTGCTCCGTCACACCCCCTTCTAGACCTCCCCAAGTCTGCCCGGCTCCACACAGAGGAACACGAAAAATGGGGCCCAGCAGGTGCGCAGAAAGCACCTGTTGAGTACATGGAAAGAAGGTGGGAGCCCCCCCGCAAAGGCAGGCGGGAGGAGTCGGCGTGGAGGCGTCTGGCCCGGCTGCAGCACTGAGTCCCTGAGGACCCAAGACTGAGAAGTGAGTGACAAGGACAGGGTGGATGCTGCCTTCTACACACCCAGGCCCACTCTGTCTCCAGCATCAGATCTATCAGATAAAGCATTCTACATCCGGGCAGTTCAGACAGGGGTTCCCAAAGCAAGAGTCCCTCGAGGCCGGCGCCGTGGCTCAATAGGCTAATCCTCCACCTTGCGGTGCCGGCACACCGGGTTCTAGTCCTGGTTGGGGCGCCGGATTCTGTCCCGGTTGCCCGTCTTCCAGGCCAGCTCTCTGCTATGGCCCGGGAAGGCAGTGGAGGATGGCCCAAGTCCTTGGGCCCTGCACCCGCATGGGAGACCAGGAGAAGCACCTGGCTCCTGGCTTCGGATCAGCGCGATGCGCCGGCCATTGGAGGGTGAACCAACGGTAAAAAGGAAGACCTTTCTCTCCGTCTCTCTCTTTCTCTCACTATCCACTCTGCCTGTCAAAAAAAAAAAAAAAAAAAGAGTCCCTCGAGGCAGATCCGCACACCAACTGATGTAAGCTGGAGGTGGCACTGCCTATCGGGGGTGGGGATCAACTGTAGCCATGCCAGTCACCAGTGCTGGGGGAGCACAGACCAGCCTACAAGCCAGAAAACCATTTCTTAATAAACGCAATTAGTCTAGGAGCCAAAACCCTCAAACGCCAAGGGAGAGACACAAGCGGGACTTCCTATCCTGGAGCTGTTCTGCTCTGTTTCCAACCCAAGAAACCACATAAAAATGCCCCCTCCCCCAACAACCGAAGGCAGAGAGCACATCCGACCTGTGATAGAATGGCCTGCGTCCCCCGCCCCCTGCCCCCTGCCCCCTGCTTGAATCCTGGTACTCAAAGGACAGCCAAAGTCCACACACAGCATCCTCTCAGCACGTGTACCCAACATATGGGGCATCCACCACGGGCTGTGGGCCGGGCAAAGCCACCCCAGACAGCCAGCCATCAAGACAATCAAGTTCTCCCTCAGGGACGTCAGGGTCTAGCTGTCAGGCCCGGCACACAGCGCCGGGATCCGCGGCCAGATTCAGTCCATCCGCCAATCAGTGGCAGCTTCCACTGTTACCAGCCAGAAGCAGCTAGAGGGTCCGAGGCGGTGCCAGGTGTCTGAGGCCTGGCCGGCAAGCCGGGGAGAACACATGTACGCAAGTGCACGCATGCACACACCTGCACCCCGGCCCTGGGCTCTGCTAACCCAGCGCCATATGCAACAGAGTGCACGCACACAGCCAACCTCACCATCTCCACGGGGACTTGGTGGCCAGGAGGGAGGAAACCCAGACCCACACGGGTCCCCCTCTGAGTCAGTCCATCAAACTCTAAGCAGCGGCGCCCTACACTCGGCGTGCTGGGGAGGCACAGCCTGACTTCCCGGAGCTTCCGGTTCCTAACACAGGCCCCGCTCCACCACCCCCCTCCGTGACAGCTGTCACCAGCTCTGGCAAATCCGGACAGATGTTTCAGCACCTGGCTCACTCATTACACCAAAAGTCTGAGAAACGTAGACTGGGTTTTATTTGCACAGGCGCACACTCGCTGTCAGGGAGCCCCAAGAAATCCATCATCCCTAAATGCAGGCTTTGGCTCAATAAATGCTTTGCCCATTTTTGAAACAATAGATTTTCCCGAGACAGCTGATAATCAAACCAACCGGGGGAAACTACATAAAGTATGCTTTTTGATTAAATTAACAATGCGTACAACATTTCGGAGAGATGTTCGGAGCTCTATCTAGAGTTGCCTTGCTAGGGAAGCAATTCCAGGACTGTAAGACCGGGACATGTAAGACATGTATGTATGCATGCATGTATGTATGTATTTATCTGCACTGACAATTCTGAATGCAAAGAATCCATGGGCACTTGCAATGGAAAAATGCACCCCCAACGCCAGCTGTTGGCAAGTTCCCAAGCCCAGAGAGCGACCGCCAGTCCCTAGTGGCACTCCTAGTACTGGTCCACGACCAGCGGGCACTGTTGACCATTAACCCCATACACACCACACAGTACACGAGCAGACTGAAGTTCAACTCACACCCTCCCAGTTGAAAACCAGACCGGATGCCATGCGGGCACCAGGAGGCAGGGAGACAGCACAGGCCTCAGCTCAGGCCCAGATGCCAGCGCTGCCCTGTCGCAGCAGCGTGCCAAGCTCAGACAGCAACTGCGGCCTGCCTCGGAGGTCTGGCGAGCCAACACAGAGGGGAGAACTCGATGCAGAGAACGGCCCCACCAGGTGGGTCGACTCCCCCGCTCCGGCTTCTCCACCGAAGTCCATCCTCGGGTGTCGGGGGCCTGCGGTTTCCAGGACACCGCGGATGACACCATGTCCGCGCAGTCAGCCAACAAGGCAGGCGTTTCAACCGCGCATCTTTCCTGCTCAGTGTTGAGCCTTGCAACACAAAACGGCAGGTGCGGTACCTTAGGACAGAACAGCACTTTAGAGAGTTTGGGACGCGCCCGCCTGCACTCTCTTACTGGACTGTGGCTGCAACGCACAAACCTGGCCCCGCACACTGCCAGCGACACGGGAGGAGCCAGAACCGGCTCCCCCAGCCACCACAGGATCCCTTCCATCAATTCAACCCGGCCTCTCATCTGTGCCTCAGAGCCTCTGCTGGGGGGGAGGGGGGAATGCAAGGATTACAGAAGCTCAGAAGGACCCCCCAGGGCCAGGGACACACACAAACCCCCGGGGATGAGACACAGGCTCCAGTTACTCCAAATCCCGTCCTCTTCTCCCACGCCGCTCAGCCTCGCTCACGAAACCACAAGGGCCTCCCCTGGCCAGGCCAGAACACGGGCTGATGAGACACAGGGAAAGGCTCCAGGACACGGGGGCAAACCAAGGCGACTGCAGGCCGGCTCTGGCGAACAACCATCAGGCGGGAATGTCGCTGCGGCTCCTACCCTGAGCCCGCTTCCATGGGCTCTGCTGCCTCCCCAGCCACCGTCCCTCTGGCCCACGTGGGGGCCGGCTTGCGTTGTACAGATCTGAAGCTCCTCCTGCCCTTGGGGGCCCAGCTCTGGCCCAGCTCCTAGGAGGGTTCCAGCTCAGGGTCTCAGGAGGGAACAGGGAACTGGCTCTGTGCTGAAAGGAAGAAATATGCGCCCGGGTCCCACTCATTCATTCAACTCACAATAGCATGCAACATCTACGACGTGCCAGGCACTATTCTAGCTACTGGGGACGGGAGAGGGAACAAGCGGCTTCACACTGGAGTGGGAAGAGTCAAACAATAAACAAACAACCACTGTATATAAACAACACCCTGAACGTTAGGCACCAAGAAGAAACACAGCAAGAGCACAAGAAAGGGAGAAGTGATGCCAATGTACGGAGGGTGCTCAGGCATACAGAGAACTGGAGGAAGTGAGGGGAAAAGCCGCGCAGACATCTGCCAGACAATGGGAACAGCAGGTGCAAAGGCCCTGGGGCAGGAGCAAGCATGGCAAAACTACGAGCCATTCCATTCCGCTGGAATCACTGAGGATACAGGGTAGCCTTGGGCCAAGACTGCAGGTGGGGCTAACCCAGGGCATACCTGCACGGTTTCTCTGCCTGCGCCAGGGCAGCTGGGAGGGACCACGCTTGAGAAAAAGAGGGGAACTCAAAAATAAAATGAAATCAGGCCAAGAAATGTGGGTATGGAGTGGGCACAGGGGAGCCACTGGAGGTTAGGCAGAGGAGAGAGACCCGGCCCGGGTCCCTGCAGGCGACACAGACACCGACACACAGGGTTCCATGGAGACAGCCTGACTGTGTGATCTGGTGTCCCTGTCCCCCTCCCAGGGTCCCTGTGTGTCCAGATGGGAAAGAGAAGAGGACCGACTATGGAGAGGTGAGAGGAGACAGCAGATGTGACCTGCGCCAGCAGGCTGCTCTGAGACGCCAGGGGCCATGGCGGCCACCTGGGCGGGGCAGGGGGGGTGCTCATGGTTGGTGCCCACACCAACCTCCACCCGGGGGAGAAACACGCATCCCCCAACCCCTGCGGGCCCCCAGGCTGCCTCCTGGTGGGCAGTCGCCTCAACAGCAGCCCGCTTCCCGGACGCCTGCCCGGTGGTCAGCGGCCACATCACTCCCCATGGGCCCCTACGTGCCCCCAGTCATTACAGCCACCTGCCAAGGGTGAGGAACGGGGAGGGGGGGTACACAGCCTGTGAGTGGTACAGACAGGACCCCACTCCCCCTGGGCTCTGTCCACTCCCCCTAAGAACCCAGGCTGCAAGGCCAGGCCTGTGTGTGGGTCTTTGCCCATCGAGGCCAAGCCAGTGTGGTGCTGGGGGCCTCCATCTGCCTCCAGCCCTGAGACTTCCCCCTCAATGGTCACGCTGGCTCCGAGACGTCAGACCACGGTACCACCAGAGCCCTCACCTGTTGAGCCACCGGGGCAGGTATGCCAGGCAGAGGGCGGACAAGAGCACTGGGGAGGAGCTGAGACTGGAGGCGGCTGCTGCCCTGGCCCTGGCCCTGGCCCTGGCCCTGGCCCTGCCCCACCACTGCATCCAGACAAAGCCCAGCCTGACACCAGCCTCCCGTTGAGAAGCGCCTTCCCTCTGCATTCTTCAGTTTTGTCTAGGAAAAAAATCAAGGTGTCTTAGCACCTGCTCTCAGCTTCTAGGGGTGCAATTGCTGGGTTTTTTTTACAATTATCTTTTATTTTTATACAGCATGGTTTAGCTCAGTTGGCAAACTAGATATTTAGGCACCTCTGTTTCACAATCCCACCCCAGCAATTATTCCTATGAAACTAACATTTTTCCAAGAGGGAGGAGGGAGGGATGAAAGCGACTCAAGCGAGGGTGATGCAAGCAGGCTAACAAGCCTCGGCTCCGGCTCCGGCTCGGGGCGCCGAGAAAACGAGCCAGGTGGAGGAGAGTGAGAAGCCGGCAGTCCCGGCACCACCCGCCCTGCCTGTGCTGCTTAGCACCACCCGATCCAGGCAGCACTGCCCCGCCGGTCCAGTGCCCGGGATGGTAAGACAGGTGGGCGGCGGGCAGGTGCACAGAAGAGAGATGGCTAGGGCCATGCCCCAGGCCCAGCTCAGCTCCACAGACCACACCAAGGGCCTCTGGCCAGCGCTACCAGTAGCCAAGTTCCTAGGGATTCACCAATGCCCTGGACAGCCCTGGGAGCCCCCCCACCCCCACCCTCCAGTTGGGGAGGCCCTGACTTCAGACGCGCCTCCCATCCAGGACCTCAGGAAAACCTGTCCCACTCAGACCCTGCAAGGATGCTGGTCATCATTTGCCCTTTGGCCAGAAAAAAATTGCCCAAAAAGGAAACCAGGAGGGTGAAGGGGCCGGGGACAGATCGGGGGTGGGCGCTGAAGCGCCACGAACCGGATTCCGGGTTTTGGGGGCCACCTCTCCGCACAGCCATTTGTGAGCTGACCACCCAGACCACAGACTCAAGTCCGGCCCCTGTTGGGCCGTATCTGAATAGATCAAAAAAAAAAAAAAAAATTGAAAGTCTTCCTTGTGCAAGAAAATACTAAGTTAAGCCGGGCAGGCTCCCGCAGGACAGGCCCTTGGGTGGTCCCCAGCCCCTTGTCACGCACAGACACGGGCGTGTAGCCCGGGCTGGGGGCTCCACGTTCGCCCTAGTCGTCCGGGGCCGAACCTCCTCCGGCAGCCTGGCCAGGCCGTGCACGCCGTGGGGGAGGGGCCGCGCCGGCCGCCCAGGTGGAACGGAGTGCGGGCTTTTTAATTGGGGAGTTTTCCCCTCTGGGCCTCGTTAGAAAGGAACCGGGAGGGGTAGGGGGCGAGCAGTGGAGCTCGGTTCCTGGGAGGCAGCGAGCCCAGCGCGACCCCAAACTCGGGAGTTGCAGCCCGACAAGGGGACTGGTGCCAGCGGCCCGGCCAGCGCCTCCTGTCCTCGCCGCGGCGCCCCCGGCCCGGGATGCGCGAGCCGCCCGCCCGCCCGCCCGCAGGTCGGGATTGGGGGCAGGGCCAGGCCGTGCCGGGAGAGCGGGGCCCCAGGGGTGCGACCCCCGGAGCCCAGCATAGCCCTACAGGGTCCGGGGGCGAGCCCGGGCCGCAGCACCCGCGCCCCCCACCCCGCCCCGCCCCGCGCGCCCCCCGGCTGCCCGGCCCGGGCCCCCAGGCTTACCTGGCCCCGGGCGCGGGGCTCGCGGGGGCGCCGCCGGCTGCGTCCGCGAGGCCGAGCGCCGGGCGCCGCCGCAGCTCTTTGTGAGTCCGCGCCGAGCCGCGCACCGAGACTGCTAATGAGCCCGGGAAGCTGAATAGCGGCGGGCGCGCCCCGGACGCGGCGTACGGCACGCAGGGCCGCCTCTGCCCGGCGCACGCGGCGCGGCCGCGGGGCGCCCCCCGCACCGGCCTCCGCCGCCCCCCGCCCGGCCCCGCGGCCCCGGGCCCCGCGGGCGGGAAGGCAGGCCAGACAAAGATGCGGCCGTGCCGGGCGCAGCGCGGGGCTCGCACCCCCGGCGCGGACGCACCTGGGACCCCGCTCCTGCAGGGCTGGCCTTGCAGACCGTGGCCGGCACCCAGGCTCTGGCCGCCGCGGGGCCCCCAACGACCCCCAAGCCCTGGGGAGCACACAGATTCCCGGGCGGCTGCCAGACCTGCTGGGCTCGGGAGCTGCGGGGGTCCGGCCCTCCCGCGCGTGGAACAGGTGAAGGCGCGGCTCGCCGGCGCCCGCACCCTGCCCCGAGCGCCTCGCTGCCCCCTGGCGGGCTCGGGCGCGCGTGCGGCGCGGAGGGGCCGCGGCGACCGCGCCCTGCTCGGGCCCGCGCGGCCGTGTGCTGGGCGGTCGCAGACCCTGGCGCCTGCTGGATTCCAGGTCTCCTTTCGGGTCCCCTGTAGCCGCCCGTTTCTAACGCCCGGTAGCCCCGCCGCCAGGGCCCCTCCCTCTCCTCGCTGGCCGCACGGGGAGGACCCGTGCCCACCCCCAGACACCCTCACATGCCAAGGACGGAGAGTCGGCCGGCGCCCCCACTTCGCGAACCATCCCCTTGCGAGCCCCGGGAGGTCGTGCGGGAGAAGCTGGTGTCGCCCCCCGGCCCCCATGGACGTGGTCATCTGGGGGTTCCATCTGGGAAAGCGCACGCACGGGGGCCTTGTCCAGGCAGAGCCGGCGGCGCCAGTGCCCCCACCCCGAAATGGCTGTGGCTTTTGCCCGCTTTTGTCTCCTTTGGTTGGGCCGGGGGACGCGTATGGCCCTTCCTGCGGCCCGGGGCGGGGGCCTGGGACCCCGAGGAGAAGGGGCCAGGGGAGACTGAGTCCTGAGCTGGACCAGCGTGGGCGCGGGGCCGCTGGGCCTGTCCCGCCGGCCTCTCAGCAGCCGGGAGGCGCGGGGCCACCCGCTATGGGCTGAACCCACGGGCCACAGAGAGGCAGCAAGGCCGCACCCCGAGACAGGGACCGCAGGTTCCAGACCCGTGCGTGGCCTCGCCTTCACTGTGTTAGACATGATGGGGTCCAGCTGAGAGAAAAGACAGGAGCTTCACCTCTCCCGGGTGGCCCACACTTTTCTCCAAATGCCAGTGCCTGCAGCCGCAATGGAGGGGAAGTGATTCCATCGCCGCCGTGAGGGTTGAGAGTGGGGTCCAAATGCCTTCCGCTTTTTGTCTTCCCCGCGGAAAGCCCGCGTCCCTGCCTGAAGCCCATCCACACGGCTGCCTGTGTCCGTGGGTTGGGGCAGGGGCTGCTAGCTTGGGCTCCACCCAAGGCAAGCTCTGGGCCAGGCACTGGAGCTTAGGCCCCCACCAGGACACAACAGTGGGCGATGCCTCAGCACCCCAAATGCTGCTGGGCTGAGCCACCCAGCGCTATTCAGAGAATCTTTTTAAAACATTGATGGATGTTGGATTTGAAAGGCAGTGTGACAGGGGAAGACAGATGTTCCATCTGCTGTTTCACTTCCCGGCTGGCTTCAGCAGCTGAGACTGGACCAAGCCGAAGCCAGGAGCCTTGGACTCTGACCAAGTCTCCCTGAGTCTCCCCTCGTGGGTGCAGGGGCCCAAGCACCAGGGTCTCTTCCACTGCCTCCCCAGGCGCATTAGCAGGGAGCTGGATCAGAAGTGGAGCAGCCAGGGCTTGAACCAGTGCTCATAGGCAATGCCTGCTTTGCCGGTGGTGGCTCAAACCACTGTACCACAGTGCCAGCCCCTGTTTAAAGAACCTTGGAATGCAGAAGATCTAAGAATGTCACAAAGCTAAAAAGCAGTCACGAAAGGTCACCGTGCTTGACTTCAGAGGAACTCCTGCGTGGCAATCACCTCCGTAAACAAAGCCCATAACAAGCCAGAGAAAAGACATTAGCAACTCATGCAGGAATCTCCCATCTAAATAGACACCATCAAGAAGAAATCAACTTATATATATATATATATAGTTATAGTTATATTATATATATATTAGTTATATATATATATATAAAATCAGACAAAGGGTAAGAGGCAGGCAATGTACAGGCAAATTACAGGAATACAACTGACTTTTTGAGACATCTGAAAAGATGCCCTTCCTTATTCATCATAAGAAATGCAAATTAATGCCACACTGAGTTCCCATTGTTTTTACCTCTGGGAGACTCAGTAACATGATCTGCACAGGGCGGAGGGAGCCGGCCAGCTGCCCTCCTGCCCTGGAGTGTGATGGCTGCATCTTCTGTGGGGCCGATCACTCCCACAAAATGACAAATGCACAGGCCCTGGGACCTAAGAGTTCTACTTTGAAGACTTTTTTCTACCCACATATCACATGATGCGAAATGACCTGAGCAGAGGGGTTCACTGTCATTGTTTGTGCTGTAAATGACTACAGACAGCTCGTAGTCTGTCAAAGGAGCCGGGGCACATCCAGACACAGAGATAGTACACAGACCCCCGGAGGGGGGACCCAGGAGGACCTGACGCGCGGAGTCCCCAGGTGCTCGGTCAACAGAAGGACAGAAGGAACAGAGAGCAGATGCGTGTCCAGTGCCACCGTGTGTGTGAAACCAGGGAAAAGACGCCCAGAGATGCTGTTATGCAGCCATAAAGCCAGGCACCAGTGCCAGCCACACTGAGAAGGAAGCTGGTGGCTAAGGCAGGTGTGACCGGAGCACCGCGCGAGTCTCCCTTTTTACTTTTGAAGATGTAACATTACCTATGCCTTATAAAGTTGCAATGATCCGCGATAACTCTGGCTGTGACCCTCGGAGGGGCTCAGGACTCTGAAATCTCAGGTCTGTCTCCCCAGAGAGGGAGAAACAGCAGATGACCTGAACCACCTGGCTCTGCTACCTACTGCCACCTGGTGGTCATATTCATGAATTGCAAGCTTGGTGCCCATCCCCTTCAACCAGAGGAGCCCCCGCACCAAGCCCAATTTCCTGCCAGACAGGGCAAAGTGGAGCCAGAAACTCACTGACTCTTCAGGGCTGGCATAGCTAACTTTAAAAAAAAACAGTGCATGCCCTCTACAAATAGTAAGGGATATTAGCAATTTGTTTACAGGCTGGAAAGAAACTTCCCTTATAAAACTCCCAAATGAGAGAATATTAATTTTTCTGCCATTCCTAGGCAGAGTATATAAATGAGTTTGATTGACAAAGATATGTCCCTCTGAGGGCATAACAGGACATCTCCCCAGAGAGTTACCACGTGGCACAGCTTTGTTGGGGCTCCCAAGCACCTGAGCCCCTCCTCCTTGTCCTCCTCCATCCTCGGGGTCAGTCAAAAGCACCTGAGCCAGGAGCCGGGGCCCTGCGAGCTGATCCCAGCTAAGGCAACAGCGGAGGGAGGGAGGGATCTCAGGTAGATCACCTGTGCCCCTCCCCCCCAGTGCAGCCTCCTCGGTGGAGGTGAGGAAAACCCCACACCAGGTGCCTGAGAAGGAAATGCAGCTAGGCACACCATGGCATCCCTGGCCTCTCCTGCCTCCGGGCTCTGAGCCAGCGGCCAGAATCAGCACCCAGCTCTCCCTCTAACCGCTTTTTCCGAGACCTGGAAACCCCCGTGACGACCGTGGAAGCAGAGCACCCTCTGGGAAAGTAAATGCCGGCGATTCCTTGGCTGATTTTGGGATGCAGATTTTGCAAAATCCAGGCCTCAGAGCAGCCAATGAGCAGGCGTAGACCAGGCTCCTGGGGCTCTGGATCCCGGCCTTGGGAGCCACGTGGGTGGACATCCTCGGAGGAACGTGGCGCTCGGCCCTCCCCTTTTGAGCAGACCCACTGTGCGGGTGACAGCGTGGGAAAGCAGAAGTTGGTTTCTTTTTAAAGATAGATTTATTGGGGCCAGCGCCGTGGCTCACTCGGTTAATCCTCCGCCTGCAGTGCCAGCATCCCATATGGGCACCGGGTTCTAGTCCCAGTCGGGGCACCGGATTCTGTCCCGGTTGCTCCTCTTCCAGTCCAGCTCTCTGCTGTGGCCTGGGAGTGCGGTGGAGGATGGCCCAAGTGCTTGGGCCCTGCACCAGCATGGGAGACCAGGAGGAAGCACTTGGCTCCTGGCTTCAGATCGGCACAGCGCCAACCATGGCGGCCATTTGGGGAGTGAACTAACGGAAGGAAGACCTTTCTTTCTGTCTCTCTCTGTCTGTAACTCTACCTGTTGAATAAATAAATAAAAATATTTTTTAAAAAAAGATTTATTTATTTGAAAGGCAAAGTTACAGAGAAAAGAGAGAGACAGAGAGAGAGAGAGTGAGCGAGTGAGCACTCACTTCCATTCTCTGGTTCACTCCCCAAATGGCCTGGGCTGGGCCAGGGTGAAGCCAGGAGCCAGTTTCATCTTGGTCTCCCCTTGGGTGCAGGAGCCCAGTCTTCCGCTGCTTTCCCAGGAGCAGTAGCTCTCTAGCTGGATCGGAAGTGGAGCAGCCAGGACCGGAAATGGCGCCCACGTGGGATGCAGCGTTGTAGGTAGTGGTTTAACCCCCTACGCCACAACTCCTGCCTCAGAGGCTTGTTCTTCTCCTGCTAGGGGTAGGGCTATGAAATTGCACAAGGCAGACGCCTTTACTGCCGGGCACTGAAGCGTGGAGAACAGAGTGGAGGTCGTGGAGACGGTGAGGTGTGGCCATGGAGAGTGACAGGGCAGACAGCCCTCAGCACCTGTGTGTCCTATGCCCCAGATCCCACCCACCGCAGTTAAATTATGCAAGGGAAAAAGTACATGTGTGCTAAACACGTGCCGGCTTTGCTTCCTTGGGCCTCATTCCTGAAGCCACACAACTGTGCACACAGCACCTCCCTGCGCTGGTGGTAGAGCTCATCTGGAGGTGAGAGCACTATGAGGCACCTGAGCACCTGTGGATTTGGGGGTCTGCGGGGGGTGCTGAAACCAATCCTGGAGGACCCTGACTGTCCCATAGGACAGATGGTCATGTCATCAGGTCTCCTCTGGGGGACGGGGATGTCCCAGGCCAGCTGGAGTCTGGGTGGAGGAGGATGAGGAGGGTTGAAGGCCACGAGGCTATCTCTGATGAGACTTATGGGGCTGGAGGGGGCGGGGTCAGTCTAAACAGAGAAGCCTGACCTCCTTGGGGGGAGGGCTGAGACCCAGGAAGATGGCTTCCTCGGCAGGCGATCGTTCCAGAGGGGCCAGAGGTAGTGCTAGAAGACCCCCAGGCGCCTGCCACACCCAGCCACGGGGATGTGTCTGGAGCCCATGGCCTGGCGTGGCTGTAGGCAGTGCTGAGGCCAGCAGGGCAGAGCGCACTGTGGGACTTCGCCCCCACAGGGGCTACGTGGGGCCAGGAGGACGAGCAGGAGCCGTGGCGTCGGGGAGCTGGGCCTTCGAGGCCTGACCACAGCTGCGCCGTGGCTCCTGGGTGTTTGGAAGGGACCAGAGACCCTTGGCCAAGGGCACTTTCAGCCAGGACGGGCCAGCTTGCTGCTGAGAGGCAGGCGGCATGCCAGCAGTGAGCAGGCAGGGCCAGGAGCAGCGCCTCCACCTCCGGATGTGTGAGCTGGGGGTGAAGGGGGCAGGGAGGTGACCCCCTGGACCGCGAGCCTGGAGGCCACCGAGTGTTTTTGGTCTGCAGTGAGTCATCCTGGGAGCACCCAGCCTAGGCGTTCCTCTAGCACTCACCCTCCCTCGTCCTCAGCCCCCAACGCCACTCACCCTCCCCTGGCCAGGCCACTCCATCTATCCCATATCCCTACCTGCAATGCCTGGCTCAGGGGTGGCCATGTGACCCAAGGCAGTCTCTTGAACAACAACAACAACAAAAAGATTTATTTATTTATTTATTTATTTATTTATTAGAAAGGCAGCATTACAAACAGAGGGAGACACAGAGAGACAGAGCTCTTCCATCTGCTGGTTCATTCCCCGAATCGCTGCAAAGGCTTGGGCTGGGCCAGCCTGAAGCCAGGAGCCAAGAACTCCATCTGGGTCTCCCACAGGGCGCAGGGGCCCAAGCACTGAAGCCATCCTCCGCTGCTTTCCCCAGGCCATCAGCAGGGAGCTGGATCGGAAGCAGAGCAGCCACACTCGAACTGGCATTCAGATGGGATGCCGGCATCTTGGGCGGTGGCTTTGCCTGCTGCGCCATGACACCGGCTCTCAAGACAAGCTCCTAAGACCACATGCAGGCTGGTGCTGCAGCTCACTAGGCTAATCCTCCATCTGCAGCGCCGGCACACCGGGTTCTAGTCCCAGTCGGGGCGGCAGATTCTGTCCCCGTTGCCCCTCTTCCAGTCCAGCTCTCTGCTGTGGCCTGGGAAGGCAGTGGAGGATGGCCCAGGTGCTTGGGCCCTGCACCCGCATGGGAGACCAGGAGAAGCACCTGGCTCCTGCCTTCGGATCAGCATGGTGCGTCGGCTGTAGCAGCCACTTGGGGGGTGAACCAACGGAAAAAGGAAGACCTTTCTCTCTGTCTCTCTCTCTCACTGTCCACTCTGCCTGTCAAAAAAAAAAAAAAAAAAGACCACATGCAAGGTCTTTTCTGGGAGTGCAGGGATGGGGCGGTCTCTCCCACGAAGGGACAAGCAGTGTGGAGCTGTGGGGGCCCCTGTGGAGGGGCACGCTGGGGCGCCAGGGCATCACAGAGGAGAGCAGGGCTGGAGGGTGGAGTCCAGCTGGGAGCCTCCATGACCTCAGCTGAGGCTCTGGATCCAGCCACGCCTGATCTCCCTGCCTCTGGACTTGTTGGTTGCACAAAGCCCTTGTCCCCCGTAGCCTTTAGAGTCCTGACTGATGCAGCCAGCATCGCGATGGTCCATTGGTTGTAGCGCATGCCTGTAAGTGCTAAGGAGAACCAGAGCTGTGGGACGGCAGAAAGAGCAGCAGCAGCGTTCAGTGTCACCGGGGCTGTCTCCGTCCCAGGGGTCTCATCTGAGCAGCCCCTACGGCCTTCGGACCACCTCCCAGAAGGAGCTTCGAGGATGAGGTGCCCGGAGCTGCAGAGCGAGCGCAGCTCCTTTCCAGAGAGGCTGCTGCACGGGCCATGGTGTGGGGACTCAGGACAGCACTGGGCTACACAGCGGCCTTCAGCGTGGCATGGGTTCACCTGCTGGGGACCCCGAGGAGCCCACACAGTGTGGCTTCCCATGGGGCAGGACCCTCGCTCCGGGCTCAGAGTTCATCGCTCCGACTCCTCAGCCTTGTCGGACTTGGCTTCCACGAGAGTGATCACGTTGCCCAGCGTCATTTCGGAACTTGGGGCCTGGCCCGAATCTCAGTGATTCTCCGCTGGGGCTGATTTTGCAATGATCTGGTCGCGTCAGGGGGTGTTTGGGGCTGTCACCACTGGGAGGGTGCTAGATTGGCCCCTAGTGGGCAGAGTCCAAGATGCTGCACATCCCACCGTGTGCAGGATAGCGACCCCTTAAGCAATCACCTGCCGCAGTCCAGCGTGCCAGTGCTGATCTCACCACTGCACAGTCTGAGAGCCTGAAGGAGGCCCGCGAGCCTGCACACGGCCCTGCCCAGCTGCTCCTGAGCAGAGCAGGGCTTAGGCATCGTGCCAGCCTCGCCAGGCCTGGTCTGTGCACCAGACCCAGGATCATCCCAGGTCACGAGCAAATGCAAGGGGCTGCTCCCAGGCTCCTCCTCCACAGCCAACCGAAACCTGCTCTGCTGGCTGAGGCCCCAGTGCCTTGGTCCAGCCAGGCCCAGGGGCTACAGTGCTGAAAGGACCACCTTCACACCTGGGTCACAGGTGAACAGTGGGGAGAAGGGCTGTGGGAGGGCTGCCCGGAGGAGGTGTGCAGACATCAAGCCCACCTCTGCTCGCTGTCCCCCACCCCACGGAGGCTGCCAGGTGCCCTGGTTCCCCTCCACCATCCTCAGTCTTGTCTTCCCATGTGCCCTGCACCAGTGGCCGTGCCAGCTGCTGGCTCATTTCCCACGGCCTGCTGGCCTGTCCTGGACACAGTCCTGGGTCCCCGTGCACAGCCTGTGAGCCCCGGCACCCCCAGGACGGTTTGTGGAGAGCACGACCCGGAAGGGGACATCCTGTACAGCGGGGCTGCTGTCTCTTGGGAAAGCCCCTCCTGACAGAGAAGCCCACCTTGGTGGCCCAGGGTCCCAGCACCCACCTGGTGGCAGCTCTGCTCCCTGCAGAGCCGTCTCTGCAGGCAGGGGAGCCGGGCTGTCCTGGCTCCCTGGCTCCCAGCCCTGCCTCACCACAGTCCAGATCACATCATTCAAGCTGTGGCCTCCTCTCCTGCCACAGGGCCTTTGCATGCTGGTGTCTCATGAGCACTTGTCCCTCGGGCCCCCCATTCTCCAGAAAAGGCGTCTCCCGCTACCCACCCCACGAGGTCGACTCTCTGATCACACACATTCCAGCCTGCATTTCCCTTCATTTTTAATGCACCTTGTAATCTTTTATTGGTTTGCATGATTTAAAATTTTTTTAAAAATACCTATTTATGTATTTGAAGGGCAGAGTTTCAGAGAAGAGAGAGAAAGAGAAAGAGAGAGAGAGAGAGAGAGAGAGAGAGAGAGAGACCTTCCACCTGCTGGTTTATTCCCACAACAACTGGGGCTGCGCCAGGCTGAAGCCAGGAACCTGGTACTCAGGCTGTCTTCCTCTGCCTTCCCAGACACATTAGCAGGAAGCTGGATCAGAAGTGGAGCAGCAGGGACTTGAACCAGCATCCTATGGAATGCTGGCATCTCAGGCAGCGGCTTAACCGCTACACCACAATGCTGACCCCCGACTGTGTCATTGACAGTTTTCTCTCTCTCACGCAGGGACTGTACCTGCAACCCCATGCATTCTCAGCTCATGGCACACTGCGTGACAGAGCGCAGGCCCTCGGGAAGGTTTGTTGACCGAAAGTGTGAACAGATGACAGAAAACATTTAAGAAGCACTCTGATGCCTTCCCATCCCTAAAGATCTGTCCTGGGCCGGGCCTTGCATTTCCACCGCAGAGGTCTGTCTGGATAAGGGCACTGTGCTCGCAGGCCTCTGTCATCAGCATTTCGGTAGGTCTATTCCTGGGTACACAGGGGCTCCAGCAAAGACGGGCAGCTGGGAGAAGCGGGAGGGGGGTGCAAATGCAGATGCAAAGCCACACTGTGTGGCTTCCCCCAAGCCCAGGCTGGCCAGCCCCTCCCAGTGAAGAGGGTGGGCTTGGGGGGCGCTGACCTCAGGCTGGAGTCCCATGGAATTTCCAGGTGCGGGAGTGAGGCCTGGGCTCTCATCTCTTCTGAAGGCCTTCACCTCGTGGGTAAAGACTTTGAACCTGGCCTTCTAGGGCCCTTGGGCGACAAGGAAGAGGACATGAGGAGAACGGGCCTCCAGTCACAGGGGCAGCCTGGTCAGCAGGAGGAGGGCCACGTCCTCTGGCACGTCCCTCTGAGCTGTCCTGACGGGCTTGTCGTGGGGTCCAGGGAGCGATGAGCCTTTTCCACCACTTGGAGACCAGTGTTCTGGGATTTGCCAGCATGGGATCCTATAAGGGACTCAGGGTATGACAAAGGACACGTGACCAGGAGATCCACACCCAAGGGTCTGTTCCAGCCAGAGCTCTGGGGCTGCTGGAGCCTGCCAGTGTCCAAACCACTCCTTGTTATGTTAGAAGAACACCTGTCTTTGGAGTAGAGCCCACCCCAGTGACCTCGTTTTAACATGATTGCCTCCGTCAAGACCCTATTTCCAAGTAAGTCACATCCGAAGATTCTGGGAGTACAGACTTCAACATACAAATGTGCAAGGGGGCACAGTTCAACCTGTGGCATGGAGAGACCATGGCCCTGAGGGCCCAGTGCAGTGTGGGGCCTGCGCCCATCCCACTGCCCGGTGAGTCCTCCCCACGGACGGCGACCCTGCACAGTGAGAGGACGGTAATCACAGGTTAAGGCTGGCCTCTTCCCACTTCCTCCCTGGCCGTCTACGTACCCCGTCAGTAAACGGCCGAGACCATCCGGGGAAATGACTGAGCCGGCTCTAGCCAAGGGCTGCTTGGGACTTGTCCCCAGAGTGCCACTCCCTGGAACACAGCCACTGGAGGAAGACAGGACTCTGCGAGGGAAGTGAGGTCAGGCTCCCTGGAGCTGTCCAGCACATTCTCAGCGGAGGGGAGGGAAGCTGTGTCTTGCAGCCGCAACACCTCCCTGCGGACCTCAGAGCTTAAAATAACAATGACTTATTCTTTGGCGACTCCGTAGGTTCAGAGTGTGACACAGAGCACAATGCCCTAAGGTCGAGGGGTGGGCAGGGCTGTGCTGTCTGGAGGCCACAGGGGAGACTTGGTTTCCCATCTTCTGCAGCTGCCAGCAGGTGCCACGTTCAGGGGAGGAGACACAGATGAAGCTGAGGATCTCGAGCCTTGAGTCCGGGTGAACCTTAGTCTTCCTTGCCACGTCCAAGGAGCCCAGCCTCTTGCTTGGATCCCCGCGGCTCCTCTCCTCTCCTCTCCTCTCCTCTCCTCTCCTCTCCTCTCCTCTCCTCTCCTCTCCTTTCCTCTGTGGATCAGGTGTGACGCGGGAGATGTCACCACTGAGACGGCCCCCTGGCTTCACTGCTGATGCTGGGATTCCACAATGGCACAGTTCTTCTCGGCCAAAGACAGGCAGGTGCATTTGTCCTAAGGGTTGTAAAGCAGTGGTCACCAGGCTGCTTGGACTTATGTGCCCGGTGGCAGTGACTCATGGACCCCAAGGAATGAAATGAGTGCTCCAGACCTTCCCAGACTAAATGTGGTTCACAGCCCTGAAGTCCCCTGATTGGAAGGGAAACTGGGGGCCGTCGCTGTGGCCCAGCACATTAAGCCTCCACCTGAAGTGCTGGCATCCCATATGGGCACCAGTTCAAGTCCTGGCTGCTCCACTTCCCATCTACCTCCCTGCTAACGGCCTGGGAAAGCACTGGAGGATGGCCCAAGTGCTTGGGCCTCTAAACCCTTGTGGGAGACCTGGAAGAAGCTCCTGGCTCCTGGCTTCAGACGGGCCCAGCTCTGGCCATGTGGCCATCTGGGGAGTGACTCAGAAGATGGAAAACCTCTCTGTGTCTCCCTCTCTCTGTCTGTAACTTTGCCTCTCAAATAAATAAATAAACATTAATTTAAGAGAGAGAGAGAGAGAGAGAGCGCTGAATGTCCCAAGGAAGGGCACTTCAATATTGCTGCAAGTAAGCACCATAAGTTTTCCCCTGAAGCTTTCCCGTGGGGACCTCTGGCCATTCACAAGGTCACATGCACTGGGAAGGAGGAAATGCCAAGACCTTCTGTGCATTGGCTCTGAAGTTGCATTAATTCTTAGGACCATTTCTAGAAAATTCTTGGGAAACAAAATGCCACTGCCCACTAGCCCACAAGTGTGAGCTTAGGATAGTCAGGTGACACATGAGTTTGGGGCCAGTCTGGCTGACCGTGGGCCCGAGGCCTACAGCTCTGCGCTGTGGTCATTCCCATTCTAGAGTGCATCATTGGAGTATAGACATGCATAGCCCCTCAAAGAGTCCCCACATTGGCTACCCTGACCCGTGGGGTGAAGGTCATGATAATAGGAAGGGCTAGGAACGGTCCCCCCATTCTGGGTTGGTTGTCACCGCAGGAGACTGGAACGGTGCAGGGTGGGATGCCTGTCACAGCCTCATTTAATGTGCCTCTTTGCCCTGAGTAGAAAGCCTGTGTGGGGCTGGTGCTGTGGCAGAGCAGATAAAGCCATTGCCTGCGGTGCCGGCATCCCACATGAGCACTGGTTCAAGACCCGGCTGCTCCACTTCCCATCCAGCTCCCTGCTGATGGCCTAGGAAAGCAGCAGAAGATGGCCCAAGTCCTTGGGCCCCTGCACCCATGTGAGAGACCTGGAAGAAGCTCCTGACTTCTGGCTTCGGCGTGGCCCAGCCCTGGCCAGTGGATGGAAGATATCTCTACTGCCTTTCAAATAAATACATCTTTAAAAAATTTAAAAAGCAAGCATATGAATTTTGGAAAATGACAACGGGCTGTCATAAACTGCATCTGGTGGCAACTCCAATCGCAGCTGCCGTGGTGGATGTGGTTGAGAAGTGGTCCAAGCGTGGGTCCAGATTGGAGCAAAACAACGTAGCCCTGGCACGGGGCGTGCTGTGTCACTGTTCCCTTTTCCCCACGTCCTCACATGAGAAAGGCTGGCAAATGTCACAGCTTCCAAGGGAGACTGACTGAGAAGACACAGTCGTGACACGATCAATATGCTGGCTGGGGAGACGTCACCCCTATGAAGGGCAGGGGGCTAACATGGTGGGCTGCGTGGACGATCTCCGTGTCGCCCCTCCTGAGCCAGTCCCCCCTGCCTGCCCCTCCTGGGGACTGTATCCCTGGGACAAGCCCTCCTCTCCAAACGAGACAACGGAAGAAGACTGGAGGAGTGAAGAGAGCGGTGCTGGGGGGTTCCCTCCCCACCCCCTTCCCCGGCTCTCCGCCTTGCATAGCGCCGTGAACTGGCTGTACGCGTCTGCAAGAGCCCACAGCTCCGCCACACAGCCCTTCCCCACCACTGCCGATTTCACCGGATTCCACCGACTGCTCCCCCAGTTTGGTCTGTTAGACCTGGGGATGCCAACCGCCCCCTGGTGTCGCTGAGACCCAGGTGCTACCCTGCTGGCTTTGCAGACCCCTGCTCCACCTTATACACAAACAGTCCTGTTAGGATAAGCCCTCCAGATTCACCCCGCCTGAAGTCATCACCGTGTTCTGCTTGGACCCTTGCAGATTCATTCAGCTGGCTTTTACTGAGCTGTTATCATGTCATTCGTGCCGGGCGTTGAGGGAGATCCCACTGAGAGCCAGATGCCTGGCTTCTCTCAGGACTCTGGGAGAGCCAGGCTCAATTCCAAGGAGCACCCAGATGAAGAGAAATTACCAATGCGGTGAACTGAGAGCAGGACGGGGCGCAGTGCCGGGGGGTACATGACGGGAGAAGGTGGTCCTCCCTTCGTCAGAGCTGGTGTCCAGGCTGGGGAGCAGCTGGCCGGACGGAGCACGGCGCTTTGGAGGAACTGAATCTGCTTACTCAGAGGAGGCTGGAGCGGCAGGAATGTGCAGGAGTGGCAGACCAGGCCGAGCAGGCCTCATCAAAGACCTCACACCACCGAAAACTCCGACTCACTGCTAATGAACAGAAAATTGCAGGGGTGATGGGCTATCGCTTCTGAGACTGGGTTACAAAAAAGACAGTGGCTTCCCTTTTTTGATGCCCTCCCTGGCCTCTCGCATTCTCTCTCTCTCTCTCTCTCTCTCTCTCGGCTCACCAACTGCCATATTGTGAGGACACTGAGGTGAGGAATCCAAGCCCGACAGCATCCTTGACCGTGACCTTGGAAGGCCTCCACCTGCGTGAGCTCCCACGCATTCTCCAGCCCTAGCTGAGCCTCCAAGTGACTGCAGCCCCAGCTATAACACAGCTACAACCTCAGAGAGACCCTAAGCCAGGGTCAGCTGCTATGCCAGGTGCAGATTCCTGGGGAATAACAATGTGTAGTGTTCTAAGCTGCTGAGATGTCCGGGGAGTTCTTATGCAGCCATAGGTAACACTGTATGTCTATGTATATGTATGGACATGTATGTAGTATGTGATACTACAGAGCATGTATAGTGGGGAGGGCGGCCTGCTTCATTTATTCAAGGAATATTGAGTAGCAATTTGGGGGTGGTTATTTTTGGATGAGTAACACAGAAATGTGGTTGGATGTTCTACAGTAGGGATGGATCCCTCCGGTAGACCCGCAGTTCCTGCACCATGGCTTCATGGTGTCAGTGCCTGGTACACCCTTTCAGGAAGATGTGTGCCCCTGTGAGCAAATACAAAAGTTCACAATGCCACTCTGCACTTGTTTTCCTCCTGGATCCATACATCTTGAAAACATCCTGCTTTCGTTGTTTTTTCACACCTATATGCAACTCCATTATATGAATTGCACATGTTATGCATAGTAACTCATCCTCCTTGATGGGTATCTAGGTTATTTCTAGTCACTTGCTAATGCAAACAATGGCACAATGAGTAACTGTCAGCCTGTGACATTTCGCACCATCAGGCACATTTCTAGAAGCAGCACAATGAAGACACAGCTTTGATAACTATGGCCAAACTACCATGCAGTAGTACAGTTGGACAGAGGCCTCCTCATGGCCGTCACCATCAGCAACAGGAAGCAGTGTCAGCTTCCCCCATGACTGACAACAGTGTTGTCTCACTGTTTTCATCTTTGCCCATCTGGTCAGTGAGTAACCTGTGCTTAGTGTGTGTATGGTGGAGGATCTTTAGAGTACTGGCATGGTACGTGTGTGCTGTTAAAAGCCAATAAAGAACACGCCTGATGCCAAGTGTAGAATGTATTGTGGGGACCAGAGCAGGTGCAGTGGGCCCAGATGGAGGGGGATGGGGAGACAGTGCAGATGGACTGAAAGCTATTTGCAAGACTAAAGAAAGAGGGCTTTGTGAGCGGTGTGTGTGTGTGTGTGTGTGTACTCTCCAGGAGAAGGTTGGTGAGGAGGAGGCGGTGCCAGCATTTGTCTTCAGTCTCTGTCTTGGGCAACTTGAAGAAAGATGGTGCCCTTCGCTGAGACAGGCGAGGCTGAAGGAGGGCCAGGTTTGTGTGGGAACCACATATGTTTCCTGTGGTTGCTATGAGAACCATTCACTGCTTGCCTGTACTATACACAGAGCCTCCCTCCCACACCTTAGTGGAGTTTTACATCTTAACGCATGTCTTGGATTTAACATATTTAAAATCCCATACACCAAGAGGGATGTCAGGCCGTCATAAGATGTCAAGCCCTCCCCTGGTCTTCCACAATGCACTGAGCAAGTGTTTGCCGAAGGCAGCAGAGGCCAGGAATCACGGGGTGAGTGTGTGACACCAGTGTACTCTGCTGCATGGATTCCATCTGAGTCTCACTCCACATAGGGGAACGTGGGCTGGCAGGGATTTTAAAAATGACACAGGCGTGCATCCTCTGGGAGAACAAAAGGCCCTGCAGTGAAATGCCACGAGCTGGGACAGATGGCCCCCGATCATCCCTGTGGTCCCCACAGCCCCACACTCTCCTCATCTCCAGCTGCTGGCTGGAGCCTCTCCCCAAGCCAGCAAAACAAGAGAAGAAATGAGTCACTTCCTGTCCTTGCAACTGCGAAAGTCAAGGGCAAAGAGGAAAGAAGCGCAGGGCCCTGCTTCTCTGTCTGGGGCAGCGTTCTCAGACCGCGGGCCCAGCCAGCAGCACTGGCATCCTCTGAGAACCGGTTAGAAACACAGATTGTCAGGCCTCGACTCAGACCGACTGGTTCCAAAATTCTCCAGGGTGTTGTCCCAAAATCTCCCTTTTAACACCTCTGTGGGGCTGGCATTGTGACACAGCGTGTTAAACCACCCGCCTCCTGTAATGCCGGCATCTCATATGGGTGCCAGTTTGAGACCCAGCTGCTCCACTTCCAATCCAGTTCCCTGCTAATGTGCCTAGGAAAGCAGTGGAGGATGGCCCAAGTGTCTAGAGCTCTGCACCTATATGGGAGACCTGGAAGAAGCTCCTGACTCCTGGTTTTGTCTGGTCCAGCACTGGCTGTTTTGTCCATTTGAGGAGTGAACCAGCAGATGGAAGGAAGATCTCTCACTCCCACCCCCCCCCTTTCTCTCTGTAACTCTGATTTTCAAATAAAATAAATCAATCTAAAAAAACAACAACAACAACAACAAAAAAAAACAGAACACAAGGTGTCCATGTGAATCTGATGCCTGCTGCAGATGGAGAACCTCAGAGTGGGAGAGTCCCCCGCCCACCCCGCCACTGCCTCCATGTGGAGCAAGAAGGAGAGTGGAGCGGGAGGGGGGGGGGGAGCCTGAGAACTCCCTGGGGAGCACCCCTCATTTCCCCCTGAGGCCTGCAGGCCTTGCTGATATGACCAGACACACCCTAGGACTTTGCGCCAGAGACCCAGGGCCCCGAGGGCAATGTGGCCACTGTAGCAGATCCCAGCGCAGAGGGCCAAGTGCACGCCAAGGAAGACCCTCCTGGTGTGGCCAACGTGAGACAGGGGCCCCCGACTACAGCCCAGGTGCCACTCTGCCATGCCACCTCCCCTCCAGGCTGCAGGCAGATCAAGCTTCTGGCCCTGGAAGTCCCTTCATTTAGTGAGGCAGACGACAGCAGAACCACCACATGCTCAAATTTCTCCCTTCTCCATAACATGCTCGGGCTTGGGAGATGCAAATGTATCAAAGCACAGTAATACATAGACAGCTAAGACTGGAGGGAGAAGAGGAACCCTTCTTGGATGTGAATCGGCCACGTTTGTCTTCTTCTTCTTCTTTTTTTTTTTTTTTTTTTTTTTGACAGGCTGAGTGGATAGTGAGAGAGAGAGAGACAGAGAGAAAGGTCTTTTTGCCGTTGGTTCACTCTCCAATGGCCACTGGACGCTCAAATTTCTCCCTTCTCCATAACATGCTCGGGCTTGGGAGATGCAAATGTATCAAAGCACAGTAATACATAGACAGCTAAGACTGGAGGGAGAAGAGGAACCCTTCTTGGATGTGAATCGGCCACGTTTGTCTTCTTCTTCTTTTTTTTTTTTTTTTTTTTGACAGGCTGAGTGGATAGTGAGAGAGAGAGAGACAGAGAGAAAGGTCTTTTTGCCGTTGGTTCACCCTCCAATGGCCACTGCGGCTGGCGCATCTCGCTGATCCGAAGCCAGGAGCCAGGTGCTTCTCCTGGTCTCCCATGCGGGTGCAGGGCCCAAGGACTTGGGCCATCCTCCACTGCCTTCCCGGGCCATAGCAGAGAGCTGGCCTGGAAGAGGGGCAACCAGGATAGAATCCGGCGCCCAAACTGGGACTAGAACCCGGTGTGCCGGCGCTGCAAGGCGGAGGATTAGCCTGTTAAGCCACGGTGCCGGCCACGTTTGTCTTCTTAAACAAAGGTGAAAACAATGCCCATGGGAAGCAGGAGTGCAAACCGGGGCTGCCAGGGCTGAGCTGGCAGCGCGGAGACACCTCCAGGCGGCTGCCTGCAGGTAGCAGGCTCTGAATCAAACACGCTGGACGGATTCTCTCCTAAAACAGAGGTGCAGGGCCAGAACCGAACAAAAACCAGAGGAAGTTTTATCCTACAGATGCAAGACCATACAAGCACGAACCTAGCAAAGCTAATAGCACATCCAGAAGACTTTAAGCCAAACATATTCTCAGAAATAAGACGAAGAGAAACAAGAGTCAATATGCATCGTGGGAAATAAAAATGCAATTCTTGACATGAGCGATTCGGTACCTCGGCAGAACATCCCAGGCGTGGGACAGAACACGCTTGTGGGCACGCATGTACACACACAGTGCACGTGCAGAACATCAAGGATAAGAGATGGACAAGCTGCCAGAAAGAAAAGATGATCGATTACTCCTTTTTTAAAAAGCCAGACTACATCGGATTTCTTATCAGTGACCTTCCCTAACGAAGACAGTGAATAGGAGTTTCAAAGTATAGAGGGGCGGGGCCAGCCAGCACTGTGGTGCTGCGGGTTAAAGTCCTCACCTGAAGTGCAGCCATCCCATATGGGCGCTGGTTCAAGACTCGGCTGCTCTACTTCCAATCCACTCTCTGCTATGGCCTGGGAAAGCAGTAGAAGATGTTCCAAGTCTTTGGGCCCCTGCGCCCGTGTGGGAGACTGGAAGAAGCTCCTGGCTTTTGGCTTCGGATCAGCGCAGCTCCGGCCATTGCGGCCAGTTGGGCAGTGAACCATCCATCGGATGGAAAACCTCTTTCTCTCTCTGTGTAACTCTGACTTTCAAATTAATAAATAAATAAATCTCTTTAAAAAAAAAAAAGTATAGGGGGTAATTCCCACGGAACTCTGAGCCCAGAATTCTGCACCCAGGAAAATTATCTTTCAAGAGCGAGAGCAGGCCGGCGCCGCGGCTCAATAGGCTAATCCTCTGCCTTGAGGCGCCAGCACCCTGGGTTCTAGTCCCGGTCGGGGCGCCGGATTCTGTCCCAGTTGCCCCTCTTCCAGGCCAGCTCTCTGCTGTGGCCCAGGAGTGGGCCCTGCACCCGCATGGGAGACCAGGAGAAGCGCCTGGCTCCTGGCTTCAGATCAGTGCGATGCGCTGGCTGCGGCGGCCATTGGAGGGTGAACCAACGACAAAGGAAGACCTTTCTGTCTGTCTCTCTCTCTCACTGTGCACTCTGCCTGTCAAAAAAAAAAAAAAAAAGAGCGAGAGCAGCCTAGAACAGTGGGGCGAGGCCAGGCTAAAACCAAGAGCTGAGAACTCACATCTGGGTCTCTCACGTGGGTGGCAGGCAGGCACCTGTCCCCTCCACTGCTGCCTCCCAGGATGCACAGGAGAGAGAGGCTGGAACTGGAAGTGGAGCTGGGACTTGAAAGCAGGCAGTGTGACACGGGATGCACGCAATCCACGTGACGTCTGTGCTGAAAGTCTCTATCAAATGCAACATCCCAGAATTACACATCAGAAAAGAGAGTGCAGGAGAGTAATGGCCATTAACGCCCAGGAAGTTTCTCTGTGTGGTCCAGCAGCTGCTTATCTTAGAGAAAGGCAAGCTAAACACTCAGTTGCATCCATGCTTTCCTCTCCACACTGGTTACTACTTGGGTGGCTTGAGCTTTGGCGGAAACACAGTACATTGTGTGCAAGCTTCAGTTGTGATGAATATTAGGTACGAATGGATGGATGTGTATGTGAAACACATTACTCAGTGAGAGGCCATTCTGCCTTTGCTACGGATTTGTCACTAGTGGGACCTGTCTGTAATTTTCCTTCTCAGAGTAATTATTTTTTGGTTTTAAAAAATGAGAGCAAAACAAATACATTCTCAGATATATTCAGAAAATTTTCTACCCAGAGGTCTTCGCAGAAAGAACTACTGCAGGATCACATGAGGTGAGTGAGCCCAGAGGAAGACACGGGATGCCTGAGACACCGACGGACGAACAGGTGAGCCGGCAGAGCGCGCAGCACAGCTAAGGAGGCTTTGATTTGGCGGGGTGGGGCGCGACCTTAAGCAGCACTGAGAGTACAGTTCTCTGGAAGGGGAGCCACAGACCCTCTTCTGGTTAAGAAGAGAAATCTACTAAAGACTTTGGGTAGAGCACAGAACCTGCAGGAGGGCGGGGGACTGGGGCTGGGGGCTGGGTGGCAGCCACAGCTCTCAGCACCATGGGATCCTATGCTGGCAGTCTCTGTGATCCCTGCCGCCGCCTCCACAGACACGCGGGTCCCCGGGGGCCCTGCTGGGGGCAGCTGTGTCTCCCAGCACTGAGGCCAGGCGGGTGCTGCAGGACGCCTGTCTCGAACTCGTTCTCTTGCCGTGTTTGATAGGTCACATGGCTGCAAGGTGGGGCTGAGAACATGAGATTCTGATGTCTGCCTTGGGGACACATGGGACCAAAAGAAAGTTCCTCCACATTTAGGAAATTCAGGGAGAGGTGGGTGGGTGGGGGCAAGCATTTAGCCTAGCGCTAAAGATGGCCATGTCCCATGGCGGAATACCTGGGTTCTAATCCCAGCTCTGACTCCCGACCCCAGCTTCCTGCTAATACAGACTGTGGGAGGCGGCTGTCGGGCCTCAGTTCCTGCCACCCACGGGGCTCACCTGGATTGAGTTCCTGGCTCCCGGCTCTGGTCCAGCACAGCCTTAGCCACTTGTGGGCATGTGGAGAGCGAACCAGTGGATGGGAACTCTTTTTATCTACCTATTGCTTTCTCTCGGCCTCTCAAATAAACAAATAAAAACTTTTTAAAGAAGAACATGCAGACAGCCAAAAAAAAAAAAAAAAAAAAAACATGATTTTTATTACAGAAGCAAAAGAGTTACCAAAGACAGTATATTAGATAAAAATAAAATATCAGAAGAAGGTCCAAATATATCTAGGGTCACAAAAATATAAATAGGTTAAACTCATTCATTGTAAGACAGAGACTCTCATATTGGATATTTAAAAATACTTGTGTTATACAGGGTGTGTACAGATTATCCTTAATCTGAAAGTCTAAAATCTGAAATGCTCCAAAATTGAAAACTTTCTGAGCTTCACGCTGTCACAAGTGAGAAATTCAACACCATGACTTTGCATCGTGCACACTATTATTAAACATATTGTTTAAAACCATCTTCAGGTTATGTGCATAAGGCATATGCGAAACATAGAGGAATTTCACATCTAGCCGCGGGTCCGTCCCTAATCCATTGTATGTATGCGATTACTGCGAAATCTGAAAAAAATCTGAAACAGTCTGGTCCCAAGCATTTCAGAGAAGGAACACTCAGCCTATGGGAACAACAATAAACTATTTTCATATAATTATTACGTATCTGGAAAGAAGCTGATGGCCCTCTCACACTGGGTGATTAATGAGGAGCTCGTTAATTAGTTATTTGAAGGGGAAAATAAAAGGGAACCAGGCTTTTGTAAGAACAGTCAGAAGAGTCAGCACGGGGGACAGAAAGCGATGCAAGACTCCAACTCTACATGCAGAGAGACTTTTTAAAATCCTCAGAGGTTTATTGCTCATCTTAAGAGGATGGAGTTAGGCTGTATCTGCTTCCTCCTGTTATAAATCACCTTAGAAGCTTAAAACATCAGGAAATAAAAATATGAAATCTATTTCAACTAAGGGAGATACCTCTGGCCCCCCAACTATAATGTGGGAAGATAGAAGCCAAGATGTATCTACTGTTGCAACTGTAAAAATGATTTCAGATAGGATTTAAAGAAAATTCAGTGTATTCTGCTTTTAAATATATATACATTAAAATGATAATACAGGGCCGGCGCCGCGGCTCACTTGGCTAATCCTCCGCCTGTGGCGCCAGCACCCCAGGTTCTATTCCCGGTTGGGGCGCCGAATTCTGTCCCGGCTGCCCCTCTTCCAGGCCAGCTCTCTGCTGGGGCCCGGGAAGGCAGTGGAGGATGGCCAGCCGTGGCAGCCATTTGTGGGGTGAACCAAGGGAAGGAAGACCTTTCTCTCTGTCTCTCTCTCACTGTCTAACTCTGCCTGTCAAAAAAAAAAAAAAAAAAGAAATTAAAAATGAAGCTATCATATGTCTCAGCAACCCCCATTCAAGCATATACCCAAAGGAGATGGAAACATCACCTTTTAAAGATATCTACATGCCCATGTTCATTGCAGCACTGCTCACAACAGCCAAGATATGGAAATAGGCTAAAAGGCTCTCAGTGGATGAAACTGCACTACCTATACACAGTGGAATATTATTCAGCCTGCAAAAAGAATGAGATCTTGCCATTTCCCACAATGTGGATAAGCCCGGAGGACGTCAGACCAAGTGAAATTAGCCAGACACAGAAAGAAAATATTGCATGATTTCATTTATATGGAAAATCTAAGAAAAAGAATCAAATATAGAGAACAAAGCCGTGGTTACCAGGGGTGAGAGGAGGAGGAGGTGATACAGGTCAAGGTCAGAGAATACGAAGTAGCAGATCCATGGGATGCACAAGTTATCTGGGATTCCTGCTCAATGAGTGCATATGAACTGCTGCAGCTAAGGAGAAAAGCAGGGAGAGCTAACTATGCGCAGTGAGCCATGTGTTACTTTTACTTCACTAATTATCTATATGCAGGGGCTGGCACTGTGGCGCAGTGGGTTAATGCCCTGGCCTGAAGCGCCACCATCCCATATGGGTGCCGGTTCGAGTCCTGGCTGCTCCACCTCCGATCCAGCTCTCTGCTGTTGCCTGGGAAAGCAGTGGAAGATGACACAAGTCCTTGGGCCCCTGCACCCACGTGGGAGACCTGGAGGAAGCTCCTGGCTCCTGGCTTCAGATCAGCGCAGCTCCAGCCGTTGCAGCCAATTGAGGGTGAATCAGCGGATGGAAGACTTCTCTCTCCGTGTGTGTAATTCTGACTTTCAAATAAATAAATAAATCCTTCAAAAAATTATATGTATGCATACCATAACATCATGTTCTATATCATAAATAGACACAATAACTTTTTTTTACAAAAGAAAATTGTCAGTAAAAAACCTGGCAGTAAAGACCAATTAAAACATGTATAACTATATTGTCTCATGTATATGCAAAACACATAATAATTAATGAAAGATTTTAGTAATTAAAAAAGATTTTATCTCCCAGCAAGCTGCGCGGCGCACCGGGCCTCATAGCCTTTGTGCCATCCGGGTCTCTCGCACGAACGATTTAGTCTGTGGCGAAGCTTCGGGGCGGCCGGTAGTGTTGAAAAGCGGAAAGTGGAGGCGCCGCTCTAGCGGCCAGGACTCTAGGCTATGGCGGCTAGTGATACAGAACGAGATGGACTAGCCCCAGAAAAGACATCCCCAGATAGAGATAAGAAAAAAGAGCAGTCAGATGTATCTGCTTCTCCTAGAGCCTCAAAACACCATTATTCAAGGTCACGGTCAAGGTCACGAGAAAGGAAACGAAAATCAGATAATGAAGGAAGAAAGCATAGGAGCCGGAGCAGAAGCAAAGAGCGTGCTAATGCGCGAAGAGACTGAACTGAAGACGCTGCAGACTCAGATAGCAAAATAATAAGCCTACTTCATGATAAGAACCAACTTCTTCTTAAAACAGGCAAGAAGACATGAATCCAAAGATAAATCCTCTATGAAACACAAGTCTGAGGACCATAATGACAAAGAACATTCTTCTGATAAAGGAAGAGAGCGACTAAATTCATCTGAAAACGGTGAGGACAGACACAAACGGAAAGAAAGGAAGTCATCCAGAGGAAGAAGTCACTCGAGATCCAGGTCCCGCGAAAGGCGCCATCGTAGTAGAAGCAGGGAACGAAAGAAGTCTCGATCCAGGAGTAGGGAGAGGAAGAAATCAAGATCTCGAAGCAGAGACAGGAAGAAGTCACGATCCAGAAGCAGGGAAAGAAAACGGCGGATCAGATCTCGCTCACGCTCAAGATCAAGACACAGGCATAGGACTAGAAGCAGGAGTCGGACAAGGAGTAGAAGTCGAGACAGAAAGAAGAGACTTGAAAAGCCGAGAAGATTTAGCAGAAGTTTAAGCCGAACTCCTAGTCCACCTCCCTTCAGAGGCAGAAACACAGCAATGGATGCGCAAGAAGCTTTAGCTAGGAGGTTGGAAAGGGCAAAGAAATTACAAGAACAGCGAGAAAAGGAAATGGTTGAAAAACAAAAACAACAGGAAATGGCTGCAGCCGCTGCCGCTACTGGAGGTTCTGTTCTTAATGTTGCCGCCCTGTTGGCATCAGGAACGCAAGTAACTCCTCAGATAGCTATGGCAGCTCAAATGGCAGCCCTGCAGGCTAAAGCGTTGGCAGAGACCGGAATAGCTGTTCCTAGCTACTATAACCCAGCTGCTGTGAATCCCATGAAATTTGCCGAACAAGAAAAAAAAAGGAAAATGCTTTGGCAAGGCAAGAAAGAAGGGGATAGATCCCAGTCTGCTGAAATATGGGAAAAATTGAATTTTGGAAACAAGGACCAAAATGTCAAATTTAGGAAATTAATGGGTATTAAGAGTGAAGATGAAGCTGGATGTAGCTCAGTTGATGAAGAAAGTTACAAGACTTTGAAGCAGCAAGAAGAAGTATTCCGAAATCTAGACGCTCAGTATGAAATGGCAAGGTCACAGACCCACACACAGAGAGGAATGGGCTTGGGTTTCACATCCTCAATGCGAGGAATGGATGCAGTCTGAGAAGATCACACTTGTAAAGTTTGGGACTTCGTAGACTTCTTGTTCTGATGTCGGGTCCTTGTTCACCAAACAGCTAGCATTCTAGCTTGCATGGGTGTTGCATTGACTTTAATTTATTGAAAAATACGATTTTTTTGTAAATATCAGATCAGTGATACTGGTGTTAGTGTTGTAATCAGGTTAAACCCACTTCCATTAAACTTGACAGGACTATAGAAGGACAATATTTTTTAGTTCATGAATTCTACTTTTCAAATATATAAGAGCTTCAGGTGGGGTAAAATCTCATACATAGATTTTTCGTGTCCACTGTCTTGTGTACTTTTGTACTTAACCTTGTATAGTTATTTTCATCTCTTGAAACATGAAAGAAATGTTATGTAGGTGTACTTTAGAAGATCTGGCCATTTGGTATAAAATCCAGCACAAGTAAGCTGGGTGGTGATGATAATAAAAATGGTTTTCTCAAAAAAAAAAAAAAAAGATTTTAATGAAAAGAACAATTCCAGATAAAGAGGGTATTTCATGGTGATAACAGGTGCAACTAAGGGCCGGCGCTGTGGTGTATCGGGTAAAGCTGCCGCCTGCAACACTGGCATCCCATATGGGCGCTGGTTAGAGTTGCGGCTGCTCCACTTCTGGTCTAGCACTCTACTATGGCCTGGGAAAGCCATGGAAGATGGCTCAAGTCCTTGGGCCCTTGCACCCACGTGGGAAACGTGGAAGAAGATCCTGGCTCCTGACTTTGGACTGGTCCAGCTCTGGCTGTTGTGGCCATTTGGGGAGTGAACCAGCTGATGGAAGATATATCTCTCTGTCTCCTCTCTTTCTCTGTAACTCTGCCTTTCAAATAAATAATATTTATTTAAAAAAAAATGCAACCAGTAGGAACAAGAAGCAACTTTGAATTTGTTTATACCTAGTAACTTTATATTAAAAAACACAGAGCAAACATTAACAAAATGAAAAAGAAAAGTGAGTGGGAAATCATTGTGGGAAGTTCAACATATACGTCTCAGTGACTGATAGAACAGAACAGAACATCAGTAAGGAAACAGACCCTTTGAGCCACACATAGCGCAGCTGTCCTCACTGAAGTGTGTGCTGTGGTGCACATGCAGCACTTATAAAAATGATCGTGCCCTGCCTCTCTCACTGGCGAGTCACCACAGATTCCTACAAATATTTATTTAATCATGATAGAATTAAACATTTATATATTAAGCAAAATACTTTAAATAACCCATGAGGAGTTGAAAAAAACCAAGGTCAACTGGAAAATATTTTGAAGTGAATTATAATGAAATTACAATACAATGTGTGAAATGCAGCTAAAGTCACACCTACAGTGAAAATTTTAATCTTAAATTTTTGTTAAGGATAGAGTCTGAAAATCAATTAAAACCAAAGAAAACACACACACACACACAAAAATAATGTGAGCACATTATAATGGCCCAGAACACAATAGGGTAAAGGGGGATAAACAAAGCCAAAGGTTTTTTGTTTTTGTTTTTGTTTTTTTGAGAGCACTAAAAAAAGATGACCCCTTGGCAAGACTAAGAGAAAAAGGCAAATTCTTAACGTCAGAAGTGAAGAGAGGAACATCACCGCAGACCTTGAGGCATTAAAGACACTCCAGGGCCAGCGTTGTGGTGTAGCTGGCAAAGCCACCTGCAGTGCTGGCATCCCATATAGGCACCGATTTGAGTCCCAGCCGCTCCACTCCAATCCAGCTCCCTGCTATGTGCCTGGGAAAGTAGTGGAAGATGGCCCAAGTGCTTGGGCTCCTGCAATCAAGTGGGAGAACTGGAAGAAGCTCCTGGCTTCAAATTGGCCCAGCTCTCATCATTGTGGCCATTTGGGGAGTGAAACAGTGAATGGAAGACCTCTCTCTCTCCCTCTCTCTCTCCCTCTCTCTCTCCCTCTGCATTGCTGTAACTCTACCTTTCAAATAAATTTAAAAAAAAAAAAGAGCCACAAGGTGTCAGGAAACTGGGAAGAGCCCTGGACAGCCTTCCTCTGCATATTTTAAGTGACAAAATGAAACCTATGTCTTTACGTGATTGAATAAGGGTTTTTATGCATCTAAATGCAGTCTTAACTGTGTTTTTACCAAAAATCTACAGTAACCATCATACCTGATGAAGAAATAATAAAAGCATTAACATCAAGGATATTATGTGTGTTCTAATGGCCGTCAGCTAGCACTGTATAACCTATCTGATGTAATCAGTCAAGAAAAAAAAAAGAACTGGTATACAGACAGAGAAGGTGAATATTATTAGCCATAGACAGTATGATTGCTTCTCTAGAAATCCTAGGAAAACAAAAAACAAAAATTCCTAGGAAAATCAACTGAGAAACTTCAGCAAGATGATGGAGATACAATATCAGACACAAAAATTTAAAGTTTTTATATACTTCTGTAATCAATCAGAAATAATGTGAAAAAGGTAATATTAATAATAGAACACAAAACTTAAGTAAAAACACAGGAGGACCTGCATATGGAGAAACATACCCATGTCCACTAATGGGAAGCATCTATTTTGTAAAGACGTCAATAAGCCCCAATTAATTTAATGTAATAGTAATCAAAATTTAAAAAATCCAATGAAGTTTTGCATGAGACAAATCTTAAAACTCAGAGGTATGAGCATAATTTCAGGACAATTCTGAAAAGAATAAGAAGATGGGATAATTTTCCAATTGGACATGATACTTGTTCCATATCTTAAATAATCAAGCAATATAATACTAGTTTAGGGACAGGATGGGCCAATAGAAAATAACAAAACATCTAGGATAAGACTCACGTTGATGTGGAAATTGTGTATCTGCTGGAGAGAGTATTTCAAATCTCTAATTTCAAATTTAGAGATAAAACTGATTATTTAGCAAATAGTTCTGGGGAAAATGATTATCCATTTGGAAAAACAAAATTAAGTCCAGAGAAAACACATAAGTAAAAATAACTTTATCATACAAAAATATAGAAGAGTGTCTTTACATGTATTAAGAAAATGACTTCATTCAACTTGCATGAATAGAATGTCTTCTCTTTTTTTGAGATTTATTTTTATTTATTTGAAAGGCAGAATTAGAGAGAGAGCCAGAGACAGAGGTTCACGCCCCAACTTGGGCTATCACAGACAGCAGCTTTACCTGCTATACCACCCAATGCAAAAAAAATAAAATGATTGATAAATTTGATCAAAAAGATTTTTTCTGTATGACAGAAAACACAATAAATGAAATGACAAGTCAAAACTTTCTACACATATAACTGACCAATAATTAGTGTTCTAAACATACAAAGATGTTTTAAAAGTCAGTAGGAAAAAGAAAACCTACCAAGAAAAAAAATAAGCAGAAGATGTGGTTGGCAATTAATGAAAGAAAAAAAACTAGTGTTCAATAATCTTATGAAAAGGTATTCAACCTTACTAGTAATCATAAAAATTCAAGTTAAAACAAAAATTAAATATGACTCCTTGGGGCTGCCATTGTAGTATAGTGGGTAAAGCTGCTGCCTTAATACCGGTTTGAGTCCCAGTTGCTCCACTTGCAAATCCAGTTCTCTGTTAATGCACCTGGGAAAGCAGCGGAGATGGTCCAAGTGCTTGGACCCTGACACCTGTGTGGGAAACCAGATGAAGTTCCTGGCTCCTGGCTTCAGCCTGACCCAGCCCTGGCCATTGTGGCCATTTGGGGAGTAAACCAGTAGATGGAAGATCTCTCCATCTCTCTCTCTGTAACTCTGCCTTTGAAATAAATAAAATAAATCTTTTTTAAAAAAGAAATATGATTCTTTTCATTAAATTAGAAAATAATTAAGTTTGATAATAACAAGTATTGGTAAGATTTTGGGTACAAAAGCATTCTTAACAAATGTCTGACTGAAATGGAAAGATGACCTCTTAGCATCTAGTGAATATGAAAGTGAATTGTGCTAAGACTCTGACCAACGGTTCTATCTCCAGGGATTCAACCCAGAACAAACACACATGGACCTAAGAAGAGGAGGAGAAAGATGTTCCTGGCAGCATTAACAGTAAAGCATTAGGAATGGCCAACCTCCCGTTAGTGCAACATCTGAAATACTATGTTGTGAACAGGGTAGCAGAGTGTGCCAAGTGCTCCGTCTACAGAGGTGAGTCACAAGTGGGTTGGAAGGAGAAATTGATTCTAACTGTGAGAACTCAGGACAGGCTTCATGAAGAGATACAGAACACGGGCTGATACCTGAAGGGCAATTAGGATTTCTATGGGGGGCTGGAGGGAAGGAAAGAAATGGAGGGTATTCTAGGTAGAGAAAACAGTGATGTGTACAACACAGGTTTAGAACGGTATTCAGGAAATACATAGTACTAACGACCATTATGGAGACTGGATGGTTGAGATTCTATTCACCTTTTCTAAGACTTCCTTCCTTCTAGGTGGAACCATCCAGTGTAGATGTGGTCAATGAGAGGTGATCTGCTTGGGGTGGGGTGTTGGTTGGTTCTGTGGCTCTCCTGACAGAGAACGACACTGCTATTGTGTGGAGAGATGTTGACCTATTTCCTTAAGCCACTCTAGTTAGCTTTTCTCTTACTTGCAGCTCAACTCATTTCCTAATTGATGAAGCATAATATTTTTAAAGTATGAGCATCACAGAAGAAAGGCAAAGGGACCCATCTCTTCCCCTGGAGGGCGATGGTAGAAACCCCAGGGTAACAGCTGTAGACTGCTAGCCTCCCAAACTACTGCCGGTGAAACCTACTGATTACACATGGCTATGTTTATTAGGGCTGCAGAAGGAAGGGGGAAAAATAACTGTAATAGAACTGTAGTGTCTCAGAGAAGGATATATACAGTTTCAAGGGCCCGAGCTTGGTGATTTTAAGGAGATTCCTGTAAGGTAGACAAAGTGGTTGGGAGAAAGCTATGGTCTGAATGTCTGTATGCCTACAAACTTCTTATGATGAGAACCATCACCAATGTGATAGTATGAGGGGGTGGGGCCTCTGGGGGCTGATTCTGTGGTGAGGGCGGAACCCTCAGCAGCGGGCCATGGGCTCTCAGAAAAGAGGCCCCAGGCTGCTGCCTTGCCCTTGCACCTTGTGAGGAAGGCACCATCCAGGGAGAGGGAACCGTCCAGGAGGATGCTGGCCCTCACCACACACTGAATCTGCCCAGGCTCCAGAGCGCTAAGAAATTTCTGCTGTTAAAAGCCACCCAGCTTTTGGTCTTTTGTTTTGGCAGCCTTCTGAATGGACCACAGCAGTGGGGGCTTCGTGTCAATGGGCACAGTGAGGCAAGGCTCCTGGAGAGCCTTAAGCAGCAGCTGTGAGTCGTGAATCTACTGTTCCGGTCGGGTCACTTCCAGGGCAAGGCTCCCTGGAGGAAGCACTGCATTATTTTTGCCTGGTCCCAGTCACGTTAGTCCTGGGAGAGGAACACGTTTTGGTTTCAGTTATCCCAGCCGTGTGCAGGGGAATTCTCCAGCATCCAGAGCAGGGCAAACAGCTTTAGGAGTCACGCCTTAAAGATGAGACTGAGAGCAGTCTCCAAGAAACAGAACATCTTGAGGGGGTAAGCTGAGGATTTGGGGTACGTGTATAACTAGTCAACAAACAAAACAAATATTCACTCGAAGGAAAACAAAGCACATTTCAGGGAAGGAAATAAATCAATCTTTAAAAACAAATAGTAAAATGTCAGTGTTTGAGGTGCCTTGAAAGGTATTAGACTTTATAATTATCTGTATCTAATTTGTATTTAATATGATAACTAAGTGATCCAGGAGCTATGGAATTTTTCCTGACAATTTTACGGAGTGTGCAAGCACATAACTTTGAGGCCACTGTTCCAGATCACATCTTTGTCGCAGGTTTTCTCAGTGTCTGGCCAGGGGACAGTTAACACGAGGAAGACCTCAACCCCTTACGATGTTTCTTGGAGGGTCTGCTCCCCGAAGTTTGCACAGCAGTTACCCCCACACGGCTCCTCCTCCTCCGTGCACACAGAGCAGTTTTCTCCTTCCTGCTCCGGCATCCTGCTCTGACTCCTGCCCTCTGGCCTGCACAGCCCTGAGCGGCAGAGCCGGGCCCCCCACGTTGACAGCGTCTCTCGGGGAGCAGCCGCAGAGACTCTGGAGTGCGCCATTTCTCATTTGATTGCAGCAGACAGTGGAGTCTCGGTGCCTCACTGAATTGCTTTTTACTGGGCTCCATCCTGGCATTACGCCATGAGTCTGCAGAGAGAGACGCTGCCAAAAAGATCTGCTTGAAATGTGTTCCTTATTTATTATGGAGATGCTGTGGGAGACATTTTCTATAAGCTCCAAATGTTTTCTCTTTGGGAACATAAGGAAATTTTTCTTTCAGGCCTCATTACCAGGCAAAAATAGCTTGTCTGAAACTACAGGCTAGCTTTGATCTTTTGGAACCCGTGGGGTTTGTAACTGAATATGCTCCTGTGTTGTGTGACTGCCAAGAAGACCAGAGACCAAAGTATAGCTGACCTCTGGAAACTGTTCAGGAAGGGATGCAATGTGTTGCTTTACTATCAGACCCTAAATTTCCATTTGCTGTGACTTCTAAAGTCTATTTATTGTTGCATTACATGTACCTTTGTAGCGTTTATGTAAAATGCATTGAAAGCCCAAAACAACTGGAATATTGAGTGTCCTTTTCTGTTGTCTTCTGCTGCACAATGAAGCTATCCTGCAATAACTGGCAGTAGGAAGGCCAGCCCTGGCTATCAAGAGTTCTGGAAGTGAGGTTTAACTTGGTTTGCCTCCAAGCCTGCTAGCTCCAAAGACCAGCTTGAACTTAACCTGGTTGATCTTGTCTTGCAAAGACAGTCACACAAACCGTGGTAGAGACTGAGATATGAGCCAGGACTTCATAGTGGTTTGATTTGTGCACCAGGCAGAAGGGGACTCTGCTCCCCTCCCTTGGTTAGCACATGGCATCCTTCTTCCCTTTCAAAGCCAATGCTTTTGATTTATGAAAAGGAAGAATGTATTTGGCTTTTGAACAACTAAGATTTGAATTAAAGCTGAGAGGTAGCTTTCAGTACAAACATTTTAAAATAATATCTTTGTCCAAATGGTGAAAAGGCACAAAACTAACAGCTAGTCTTGCTTGAAACCCAGCAAGGTCACCGATTCAGAGCCACACACCTGTGGTGTGACCTGAAGACAGACACTCACAGTTCTGTCACTTTGAGCTGAATACAGCTGAGAGGACATCCACCCTCACAGCACTCTCAGTTCATCTCACGAACGTTAGCACAGATCGACAGTTCTCAGAGAGGTAACAGAAAACACGTTGGTGGATAACCAGGGGCGAAGTGTACTCTCCCACTGAAGACTCCTAGAACAGTCTTGGAGAGCAGAACTCCCCTCTCTCTGGAACGTCGCCTTTGGTCCTGATCTTCTCTCGGGATGTTTGGTGCATGGGTACTTGCGTCCACCCTGTGCCCACCATCAACGTAAAGAGTAAGCTACATGGATAGATGAGCTGTCTGGGGGAGGACAGGCTCAGATTCTGGCCTCCAAGTGGGTACAGAGATTCCACAGGTCGGTTAGCTGTTTCTTCTGTAGGGGCAGAAACAAGAGAAGTAGCATCGTTTGGGGAGATCTGTGGAAGTGTGTTGCTACCCCTGCTGTCACCTCACTGATAAAATGGGGTTAATATTAGTGCCTCGTCTCAGAGAGCTGTTGTGAACTAAAAATGTTTAGGTTAAGAGCCTCTGCTCACCCGTTCACCAGCATGGAGCCGCCTGCGTCTCCTGAAGCCTTGGGGGGAGGGTCCTCCTTCCTTCAGCCCCAGTCAGGGAGCCAATGAAAGGAGCGCCAACTACAGGCAACCTCCCGTCCCTCCCTTCTCCCTTCTGTCCTCAACAGAGGGGAGTAAGCGGATTGGGCTTCAAACTTTCTTAAGAATTCACCTTTGTCAGCAAAAACACTTTGAACATATCTCCCCATAGAGAGATATTCAATCACTATAACTTATTATGTACATTATAGCACATTACATACATTAGGTGACATAAACAAAATTTTAGAAGGTGACATAAAAGTTAAATGCCAGTGGAAGGCACAGTACAGCAGTGCTTTCTTAATTGTAGGTAGGGCATCAGTCAACTTTTCCTTCTGTAATGAAAGACGTAAGATGAGCTGCTTATGAAGGAAGGAGGTTTATTCTGGCTTACAGTTTGGGAGGTTTTTAGTCCCAGTTCAGGCAGTCCCACGGGTTGGGCACCTGCTGGTGGCCTCCCTGATGGCAGAGGTCCAAGCCAGCACACAGCATCACACGTCAAGAGGAAGTGTGTTCACCTGTCTGTATCTCTCCTTGTAATGCCCCCTTGATGTGATTATGGGAACCCCACTCCAACGACCTACTCCAAGCTAATCACTCCCCAAAGGTCCTACCTCCAAACACGATAATCAGATTCAGTTTCTACCCTCTTAGTACTGTTCACATAAGACTTGGGGACCATGCCTCTGGGATATAGAGCTTTGGTGGAAACCCAAACTACAATACAAACCATAGCAGTACTGAAACCTATGTATGTTATTTTCCTTCTACATACATACAATAATGTATAATTTATAAATTAGGCACATTATTTAAATTAGTATATGATTTACAATAATAGCTAATAATAAAATAGAATAATTACAACAATATGCTATAACAGGAGTTATTTAAAAATATATGATTTCCTTATTCCTGGAAGTTTTCATTTAATATTCTCAAACTGCGGCTGACTGTGTCCAATAGAAACCTCAGCTAACGAGGGACCACTAGATTTTCCTTCTGAATTCCAATGACTGTATTATGTACAATTCAAAACCCTGGAGTACCTTCCTCATTACTATCAAGTTAAAGAAGAAATTACAGTAATGAGAATCATAAGGAAACCTGAATCAGGCTTTGAAATCCCAGTGCAGACTTCTCTCCAAAGAGCCACTTTAGCATGTCTTTGAAATTCTCTCTAGCTTGACCAGAGCTTCTTGGGATTTTGGTGGTCAAAACCTTGCAAAATTAAAAAATGTGAATATATGCGTATCCCGATTTGACAAAACAAACTTGTATCTGATTTGCATCCATTGTTCAGTTTCCTGCCTGTGCTTCTCACTATTCTTGACTCATTATAGTTAATTAATTCATCTCTTAATTGTGGTCATTATGAATCTTTAATCCAGCTGACTTTCTCTGAAATCTCAACAGAGAAATGCAAAGAAGATATGGAAATTGTTAGAGTCGGAACAAGATATTTTGAAACCCCTTTAAAACTTATTGCAAAAATATGATGCCTTTCTGCATCTCCCTAGCAAACGAAACGTTCAGATAGCCATCAAACAAGCATCAGCCAGGACTGCTTACAACGATGCGGCTTTCTCTGGGGGGAATTATTTGGTCTGAGTTCAGCAACTGTCACACACTGAGATTAGTGTCATCACCTTCATGTACAACAGTGAAGATGGGCAGGTGCCTCAGTAATGGGATGCTCACGTAGGTCACAGCAATGATGTAAGTGAGCATCGGGACTAAGAAGCTCTGATTTTATATTTTAGCACACTGCTTTTTAAAGGAGTTAAGCCAACACAATTAATTCAACAAAAACAGTGAGTACAGACCAAGTACAAGGAAACAAAACAGCTTATACTCCAGAACATTCTCACAATGTCACCACAAGAATTGATCATCAACTTTATAAATAAAATTTTAAGACATTAACACAATATTGTAAAGCCAATGGGAATACACTATATGAATCCATTAGCTTTTTTCCCAATGCTTACACTGTTGGGCTAGTCAGCTATGAATATTTTTTTTTGCTCTGCATTTAATACTAATTATAGCTTCTCTGTGTTCTGAGGGTGTTTATTTCATTTTTATGCTCAATTGTACTTACAAAATAATGAAATTGGGGCCAGCACCGTGGCATAGCAGGTAAAGCCATATGGGCACCAGTTTGAGTCCCAGCTGCTTCATTTCTGATCTAGCTCCCTGCTAATGCACCTTGGAAAGCAGTGGAAGATGGCCCAAATCCTTGGACCCCTGCACCCACATGGGAGACCCAGAAGAAGCTCCTGGCTCCTGGCTTTGGATTGGCCCAGGGCTGACCATTGTGGCCATTTGGAGATCAGCCAGCAGATAGAAGACCTCTCTCTCTCTCTCTCTGCCTCTCCTTCTCTGGAACTCTTTCAAATAAATAAATCTTTTTAAAAATATAATGAACTCGACTAGGTGATATAAAAGTTGTTTTAGAGAGAGGATACTTTCAGAATCGAACATTCCAATAGTCAAATATGTGATTGAAAACTGGAGACCTCCAGTCCCAGTAAGACAGGCAAGGACTTCAAAGTTACTACTCCATTGCTGGTAGAAAGTAAACAGCTGCACAAACTGAAAAATCAGCAACTCAGAGAAGTGAGGTCATAGGGCAAACTGCTGCCTCCAAAGTGGGAGAGACAGGTGGCTGCAGGGAACACCTTACCAGAGAGGAAACCTGCGAGCTGACACCTCCGTCCGTGGGAGCCAGTCCCAGGCTAAGAAACTCAGTAAGAACTAATGGATCGCTGGAGGTTCAGTGCTGAGGCCTGTGGGTTTAGAGCTCCAGGGGGAGGCAGTCATGGGGAAGAGGAGGAGGGGGAACAGGCTGGTGACTTTGACCTCCAGGGCCTCTGCTCGCTTCTCAGTGAATGAGAAAAAACCCCCTCAGACTCCTGGCAGGGAGTGCAGTCAAAGTGTAATTGATGCACTGACAAAGAAAGGAGCGAAAATGGAATCACAGAAAATGCTCAATTAAAACCACAAATGGCAGGAAAAAATAGAGAAGCCAAAGATAAGAGCAACAAATAGAAAATAGTAGTAAATATGGAGATAATCAACTACATTAGTATGTATGTTAATGTTAATGGCTTAAATATACTGTATTGGTTATCTTTTCATTACTATAATAAAATATCTGAGTCAGCTACTTACAAAGAAAAGAGGCATATTAGATCCCAGTTTTGGATACAGGAAGTCCAAATAGCATGGTGCAGGCTCTTGTGAGGGCCCTGTAGCAGATGGTGAGCGTAAGAGCAGGAAAGAAATCACGTCTTGAAACTGGAAGCCAGAAACACAGGAGACAGGCCCAGGCTTTTACAATGACCTGCTCTAATGAGAACTCACTCCAGGAGGCCAGTATTCTGTTTCAAAAGCAGCACCCCCAAAATGACCCAAGAACCTCCCACGGATCCAGAGCTCCCACAGGTCTCACGTCCTCCTAATACTGCCACCCTGGGGACCAAGCTTCCAACATGTGAACCTTCAGGGGTACAAACCACATCCAAACCATAGCATACAGCACTTGGAAGACAGAGACTTAAAAAGTCAGAGGGTATCAAAATGTAAGACCCAACTATTACTTTCTGTCTAAAAGAAATCCACCTTAAATATAAAGATACCTAGAGATTAAAAGTAAGGATACAAGGAAGATAAATCACGCTAATCCTATTCAAAAGAAATCTGGAGTAGCCATACTAACTTCAGACACAGCAGACTACCCAGAAAAGAAAAGTATTAGGGGAGCCGGTGCTGAGGTTTAGTAGGTAAAACCACTGCCTGCAAGGTGGCCTGCCCATCTGGGTGCCAGTCCATGTTCTGGCTGCTCTACTTCCAGTCCAGCTCCCTGCTAATGGCCTGGGAAAACAGCGGAAGATGGTCCAAGCGTTTGGGCCCCTGCACCCATGTGGGAGACTGGAAGAAGCTCCTGGCTTCTGATTGGCCCAGCTCTAGCTGTTGTAGCCATTTGGGGAGTGAACCAGTGGATGGAAGACCTATCTCTGTCTTTCTTCCCCGCTGCCCACTGTAACTCTGCCTGTCAAAAAATAAATATTTTTTTAAAAATTAATAAGAAACATAAGAGATCTAAAATCAACAGTCTGTGCTTTTACCTTAGGAAACTAGAGAAAAAAGAGCAAATTAAATAGAAAAGGAAGAAATAATAGGGAGAAAAAAATAATAAAAGAAAATAAATAATAAAAATAGAGCTAAAATAAATGAAATTGAAAATAGGAAATCAAAAAAACTAAAAGCTGATTCTCTGAAAAGCTTAACAAAATTGATAAGCCTCTATTCATCTAACTAAGAAATAAAGAGAATACAAATCACTAATATCAGAAAGAGGGACATCACCATAGACCCATGAAACTTAAAAGTATAGTGAAGTAATACGGTGAACAATGTCAGCTCACTGAGTTGATGAACTAGACGAACTGACTCTGTAAAAGGCAATCCTGCAAAATTCATGAAAGAAATAAGACAACCCAAATCAACCTGTATCTGTTAAGGACATTGAATTATTTTATTTTATTTTATTTTATTTTTTGACAGGCAGAGTGGACAGTGAGAGAGAGAGCCAGAGAGAAAGGTCTTCCTTTACCGTTGGTTCACCCCCCAATGGCCGCTGATCCGAAGCTAGGAACCAGGTGCTTCCTCCTGGTCTCCCATGGGGTGCAGGGCCCAAGCACTTGGGCCATCCTCCACTGCACTCCCGGGCCACAGCAGAGAGCTGGACTGGAAGAGGAGCAACCGGAACAGAATCCGGCGCCCCAACCGGAACTAGAACCCGGTGTGCCAGCGCCGCAGGCGGAGGATTAGCCTGTTGAGCCACGGCGCCAGCCAGGACATTGAATTAATAGTTGTTACGGATTGAACAGGACTTAACTCCCCAGACTCACGCAGATGTCTAAACTCTGAAGTCTCCAGCTGTGGAGACTTTGTCAGGGGCTGAGCTTAAAGAGGGTGGACTGGTTTGCCTGGCAGAAGCGTCTCAAAGCAGTACTGCATTCAGTCGGTGGCGTGGGTGTTACTGACTGCATTTACTAAGTTTACAATGAGGATCAGGAGCAAAGGGGAGCAGAGCAGAAAGGTTTGGGAAGCTTGCAGGCTGGCCAGGGAAGGCTGTGGGATAGGAAAGTGAGGTGGAGAAACCCCCAGCTTACACAAATTAGTGCAGGCAAAGGGTGCTTCTATAACATGAAGGACTCAGCCCAGACGGGTTCACTGGTGAAAGCTACTAACTTTAAGGAAGAAATTATCCCAATTCTTCATGATCCAGAGGGAATGTTTTCTAACTTACTCTATAGGTCAGCACTACCTTAATATCAAAACCAAAGACATTAAAAGAAAACTATAGACCAGTATCTAATGAAAAATCCTCAATAAAATACAAGTAAATTGAATCCAACTACATATGAAAAGAATTATACACCACCACCAAATGGGATTTACCCTAGGTATGAAAGGCTGATTCAATATTCATAAAAATCAACTAATTTGATCCAATTACATCAAGAGACTAGAAAAGAAAATCACTTGGTTGTATCAACAGATTCAGAAAAACATTGAATAAAATTCAATACATATTCATGATAACAATTTAAAAAAAAATTTTTTTTTGACAGGCAGAGTGGACAGTGAGAGAGACAGAGAGAAAGGTCTTCCTTTGCCGTTGGTTCACTCTCCAGTGGCTGCCGCGGCCAGCGCGCTGTGGCCGGCGCACCGCGCTGACCCGAAGGCAGGAGCCAAGTACTTCTCCTGGTCTCCCATGGGGTGCAGGGCCCAAGCACTTGGGCCATCCTCCACTGCACTCCCGGGCCACAGCAGAGAGCTGGCCTGGAAGAGGGGCAACCGGGACAGAATCTGGAGCCCCGACCGGGACTAGAACCCGGTGTGCTGGCGCCACTAGGCGGAGGATTAGCCTGTTGAGCCACGGCGCCAGCCCTTGATAACAATTTTTTAAAAAGATTTATTTACTTATTTGAAAGGCAGAGTTACAGAGAGGCAGAGCAGAGAGAGGGAGAGAGGTCTTCCATCCACTGGTTCACTCCCCGATGGCCACAATGGCTGAGCTGAGCTGGTCCGATCCAAAGCCAGGAGCCAGGAACCTCATCTAGGTCTCCCACATAGGTGCAGGGACCCAAGGACTTGGGCCATCTTCCACTGCTTTCCCAGGCCACAGCAGAGAGCTGGATCGGAAGTGGAGCAGCAGGGACTTGAACCAGCACCACATGGGATGCCAGCACTGCAGATGGCAGCTTTACCTACTACGCCACAGCACTGCCCCTCATGATAGCAATTTTAAAAAGCTCTCAGAAAACTAAGAATAAGGGGACATCCTCAACTTGATAAAGAACATTTACAAAAACCCTACAGCTAACATAATTCTTGATAGAAACTAGCTTTTTGGTTAAGATCGCGAAAAAGGCAAATTCTCATCTCACTAATCCCTTTCAACATTGTACTACAAAGGCTGACTAATACCATAAAAAAAATAAAATAACAGGTATGCAGTGGGGAAGAAAGAGAGAAAAGCATCTTTGTTTATAGACGAAATGATCATGTATGTAGAAAATCAAAACAAACGTATAAAAATAACTGTCGGAATTAATGAATGATGATACAAGGTTGCAGGATACAAAGTTAATAGACTAAAGTTAATCATTTTACTTTACACCAGCAATGAACAAATGAAAATTGAAATTAAAAACACACTACCATTTACATCACCATTCCTCAGAGCAGAAACTTAGTATGAGTCTAACAAAGTATTACACAATTAACATTAGGAAAACTAAAGCACTTTGGGGAAAGAAATCAAAGAACTAGATACATGGAGAGATATTCCATGCTTACGGATAAGAAGATTCAATATCATCAAGAAGTCAATTTTTCCCAATATGATCCAGCAGCTTTATCTGGGGCCCAAACACTTGGGCCATCTTCATGTGCTTTTCCCAGGCCATGAGTAGGGAACTGGATTGAAAGTGGAGCAGCTGGACATGAACCAGCACCCATATGGGATGAAGCTCCTGGCTCCTGGCTTCAGTGTGGCCCAGCCCTGGCTGTTGTGTCCATCTGGGGAATAAATCAGCAGATGAAAGCTCTCTCTCTCTCTCTCTCTGGGGAATAAATCAGTGGATAGAAGCTTGCTTTCTCTCTCTCTCTCACTCTCTCTCCCTCCCTCCCTCTTGCTGAAACTCTTTCAAATAAATAAATATTTAAAAGAGAGAGAATGTGATATTGGTGAAAGAAGACAAAAACAGGTCAATGGAACAGAAGGCAAAGCCCAGAAACAGACCCACATAATTATAGTCAACTGATCTTTGATAAAGGGGAACAAGAAGCAAAGATAGTTATTATAGTATTATAGCTATTATAGTAATATAGCAATATTTAGTTATCTGAGCTGGTGCTGTAGTGCAGCAGGTTAAGCCTCCATCTACAATGCCAGCATCCCATATGGGTGCCTGTTATAGTCCCAGCTGCTCCACTTCCGATCCAGTTCCTTGCTAATGCACTTGGGAAAGTAGTAGAAGATGCCCCAGTACTTGGGCCCCTGCACCCACATAGGAGACCCAGAAGAAGCTCCTGGCTTCAGCCTGGCCCAGTCCCAACCATTGTGGCCACTTGTGGGAGTGAACCAGCAGATAGAAGATGTCTCTGTCTCTCCTTCTCTAACTATGCCTTTCTTTTATAGAAAGATTTTATTTGATAAATATCTTTATATACAGAAGATCAATTCTATACTAAGTAAAGATTTCAAATAGTTTGCACCTACACAGACACACAAAGTATAAAGTACTGTTTGAAGACTAGTTTTACCATTAATTCTCATAGAAAAACATAGTAAGGACAGAGGTCCCACATGGGGAGCAAATGTGCAGTGACTCCTGTTGTTGATTTAACAATTGACACTCTTATTTATGACATCAGTGATCACCTGAGGCTCTTATCATGAGCTGCCAAGGCTACAGAAGCCTCTTGAGTCCACAAACTCAAACAGTATTTAGATAGGGCCATAATCAATGTGGAAGTTCTCCCTTCAGAGAAAGGTACCTCCTTCTTTGATGGCCCCTTCTTTCCACCAGGATCTCACAGAGATCTTTCATGTAGGTCATTTTTTGCTACAGTGTCTTGAACTATGCCTTTCAAATACATAAATAAATCTTTTTAAAAAACCGACAAGGCTACAGATCGTATGATTGCATTCATGGGAAATTCTGGAAACCGCAAAACCATGGTTGATGGAGAATGGGAAAAAGTTATTTAATGGCGCCTATTTCAGATGCTGGCCTGAAATGGTGACTATATGGGATGCTGGTACCACAGACAGCGGCTTAACCTACCATGTCACAGTGGTATCTCAAAGATAGTCCTTTCAACATTGATGGAACAACTAGACATCCACATGCAAGAAACTGAAGCCAGATACAGACCTTGCATTCTTCACAACATTTAACTAAAAAGTTATCATAGACCTAACTGCAAAATGCAAAGCCATGAAGCTCCTAGACGATAACAGGATAAAAACTACCATGGTGACTCTTTAGATACAGCACCAAAGCCATGGAAGAAAGGGTTGATAAGTTGAAGAAAGAAAGATAAGCTAGTCTTTCATAAATGAAAATTTTTTTCTCTGTGAATGAGAATTGAGAAGATAAGCCACAGACTGGAAGGAAACATTTGCAAAAGACGTAAAGCACTATAATCCCTCGATATGCAAAGAACACTTAAAACTGAACAAAAAGAAAATAAACAGCTTGATTTAAAAATGGGTAAAAGACCTGAACAGAGACACCTTACCTAACATGTACAGATGGCAAATAATCATAAGAAAAATGTACCACGTCATATGTAATTAGGGAAATGTAGATTAAAATAACAATGCTATATCACCACAAACGTATTAGAACAGCCAAAATCCAAATCACAGACAAGACCAAATGCTGACAAAAATATGGATCAACAGGAACTCTTCATTTACTGCTGGTGGGAATGCATGACAAAAATGATGTAGTCACATCGGAAGACAGTTTGGCATTTTATTATAAAATAAACATAGCTATAGCTCATAACCCAGCAATCACACTCCTTGAAATCTACCTAAATGAGCTGAAAGCACACAAAAGCTGCATGTGGATGCTTGTCTATTCATAATACCACAACTTGGAAGCTACCAAGATGGCCTACAGTGGACAAATGAATAAACTGTTGTACATCCAGACAGTGGAAAATTACTCAGCACTGAAGAGGAGTTACCAAGCCACGGACAGGCACAGATGAATGCTAAATGTGCAGTATTAAGGGAAAGACGACTGTCTGGGTTACCTTCTGTGATTCCAGCTATGACAATCTGGAAAGGGCAAAACGATGGAGACAATAAAGGTCAGAGGTTGCCAGGGAGTGTGTGGCCAGCGTTGAGGGCACCGGGCAGACAGGCAGATATAGCACAGGAGGATTTTTAGGACAGAGAACCTGTTCTGTATAATATCTAACAAAGGTACTATCGTGCTAGTTGATGAGGGGAAGCCTGTCTGTGTGCTTGGGACTCCATGCTTTCTGGTCAGTTTTGCTGTGAATCTAAAACTGCTCTAGAAAATAGTCTACTTAAAAGGGAAAAAAAAGGAGGGGGAGGGGTATACAGAAGAATCAGATAGATCAACAATTTCCAATATATAAACTATAATTTTAAATAAAATGATAAACAATTTTATTTAAAGATAAAATGATCATACTGACCATACTGAAAAAAATGTCAGTAAAATGCAAAACTGAGGTATTAGAATGGTGAAGGCACTGGTTAGATAAGCAATATGTATCTTGCTTTATTTTTAATGTAAAAATAATTCAGATCAAGCTTTTAAAAATTATGCAAACATACTGGGTAACTGTCATTTAAATTTTTAAAAAATATTTATTTGAAAGGTAGAGTGACAGGGAGGGAGAGATCTTCCATTTGCTGGTTCACTCCCCAGATGGCAGGAACAGGCTGGGCTCAACCAGGCTGAACGGGAGCCAGGAACCCATTCTGGTCTCCAACATGAGTAGCAAAAGCCCAAGCACTTAGGTCATCTTCTGCAGCTTTCTCATGTATTACCAGAAAGTTGGATCAGAAGTAGAGAAGCTGAGATTCAAACTGGCACTGCTGGTGGCTTAATCCACTGCTCCACTACACCAGTGCCTCATTTTAATTTTTTAGGAATAATTAGTGAAGTTTTTCTTTAATTTTAAAATGCCAATCAATATAATAAAATCAACGTATTCAATAAACATTTTTTTTTAATGTCATTGACAACATTTTCTCTCTGCAGACCAGGAAGTCCATTATCCTAAACGTGGCTGTTTTTTAAGGTTATTGTGTGGTTACTAGTAGTAACCAGAAGTTGTACCTGTTTCCTTGTTCACCTGTGGTGGGAGAGAGGCTGACTTCTCATATCACACATCTAGGTGTGGGAGAACATTTCCAGAACCCTCTAGGTCCAGGTATGGATTGTACAATCCATGACTACCGATGGCGATGGAATTTCAGTCCAGTCTTGGGGCTTTACCGTGTGGGAGGGAAGGGTAGACAGTTAAGAAAGACAGAACTCTATTAGGGAAGAAATGGTAGATGGATGCTGGGAGGCAAGCGTTATCTATTAAACATACTATTTTGCATTTGTTGCTGCCAAATTTCATTCTTTGTATGAAGACGGAATTTTATTAAATTATCAATTTATGAATAAATTGAATTTCATTAAAAATCATTGCTGTATTTCCTTTTTTTTTTTTTTTTACTTCCCACGAGACTTCCTTGATAACATAAATTTTTGGAGACTTTTCTATTATCTGTTACTAACTTTGGTCCAGTTACAATTACAGAACCTATTTTGTGACTTCAATAGTCTTAGTGACGGTTACACAGATACTCAAAAAGACTGTACCCTGTATTGGTTGATGGCACTGCTCAGTTCTACACGGCATTCTGTCTAGTGATTTCATTGATCAGTACGAGAAGGGTGTTGCAGTCCCCAGTTGTAACTGTGAATAGGTCCTTTTTAAAAAAAATTTTTTTTTCTATTAGTTCTATCAATTCTTGGTTCACATATTTTGCAACTGTGCTGTTTGGTGCATATACACTTACTATCTGCTTGTGAGCACGCCCTTTCTATTATTATATAATGCACCTCTTTGTCCCTGGAAATTTTCTTTTGTTAAGTCTGCTCTGATATTAATACACCCCCATCAGTGTCCTTTGGATTAGCGTTTGCAAGGCATCTCTTTTCCTAGTCATTACTGTTAACATAACACGACCACTGTATTTTAAGTGAGTTTCTACTAGATAGCACGTGCTAGGTCATGGCTTTTTAGGCGTTCTCCTCATCTGATTACTGACGGCTGTGTCTAGACATTTACCGCAATGCAATTACTGATACTGAGACGGAATTTGTCCTGCTTCCCCTTACCTGTCTGAAGTGGTTATTAGGGTATTCTTTTTTTTTTTCTTTTTTTTCTTACTGATATATTTATTTGAAAGTCAGAGTTACAGGGAGAGAGGGAGGGACAGAGAAAAAGTGATCTTCTATCCACTGGTTCATTTCCCAACTGGGTGCAATGACAGGGCTGTGCCAGGGAGGAGCCAGAAGCTTCATCCAGGTCTCCTATGTTGGGGGCAGGGACCCAATCCCTTGGGTTATCTTCTGCTGCCTTGCCCATGTCATTAGCAAGGAGCTGGATCAGAAGTGGAGCACCTGGGATAAGAAACAGTGCCCATAGGGGATGCAGGTGCCATAGATGGCAGCTTAAAAAGTTTTGCAGGGGTTACTCTGAGGATTGCCATACACACATGCAATTTATCACCATCTACTAGTATCAGCATTCATCACTTCAAGTAGAATGTGGCTACTTACTCGCCATTCAAGTCCCTCTTACCATCCTCTCAAGTATAACGTCTTCTGTAACATGCTTCAGTGTCTACCCACCTACCCATCTACTCAGCATTCAGGAACTTAACCACCTTCCTACACACTGCACATTCCATGCATCTATCCATCTGTAATCCTTAAGTTCGTATACTTGTTTCTAATCTATTTGAGAGTCTGACTGGAACCTGATATTCCTCTAAGCTTATTTTCTGACACATATATTCCTTCCCCCTCTCCTCTACCTTTTAACTTATTCACATGTTTTTTTGTAACTATTTACATTTGCTCAATGCTGTACTTTTCCCAGTTGTACATTAACCTCCTTGGCAGTGGGTTTCTATTTGTATATTCTTCTATTATGGTATTCTAGCAGTAAAGTGATAGACAACTCTATACATTACTACCAATTAAAAAAAAAATTCAGCTATCCAGGCACCCACAATCATATGCCAAGTTTAAAGGTAGTTTTTTCTCAAACACACAGCCATGCCACTGTCAGGTGTACTCTCACAACTGCTTTGTGTCCATCATGCCACACACCTACTTTGACACAGCTAACACACTGTACTCAGACTCCATTTTAGGACAGAAATAATTAATTTGTATGAATATGATTTTAATAATTTTCCCCAAGTACTTAATAAAGTTTTCTCCAAATCTAAATTAACACATATACTTATTAATCCAAGAAATACCCACATAATGTATATGTATTTTAACCCTTCTGTAATTAAGCTTTTTCTTTTGAACTTTCAAGCGATGGGAGCAGTGAAGGATCAACATCACAGTCCATTCTGGCAGTGTCTAGTAAGGCTTTTTTCAGGTTAATGAACTTAGTTTCTTGTACATATATATCAAGCTTGCTCTAGTTCCACAAGGACTCCACCACAGTCTTTAGGATGGAGGAAAATCACTGGTTTTCCATGTGCCCCTATTTTGGCCTCTTCACTTAGACTACGGACCTTCTTCTTCTTCAAATCCATCAGAGCTTCATTTATATTATCCACCTTGAGAAAAGAAACACACAGACACATTAGAGATCATAAATAAACCAGGCTGCAGTATTACAAGACTCGGAAGGAGCCCTGAGAGCTCAGGTAGGCTATTTTCTCTGCCTTTGGGCAGGACTATTCTTAAACAATCCCAAGAAATAAACCTAAAATTTTCAGAGAAGCAAAAGAAGCGTCTACATTTTCCTAGGTGAGCAAATGCAATACTTAAGGATTCTCACTATGAGTAAATGTTTCCCTTATAACTTAAATCATGTATACTATATTTCATAATAGTTTCTTCTGGTAGTTTTTGCTAAATGATTTGGGGCAACCTTTTTCCTTCAGGGCTTTGGACTTCTCATCTGAGTTCTATTACATATATGGACTATGAGTAAAATCAGAGAACAGATAATAAGCTGCTAGCATGATTTATGGCACAAGGTACTCCACAAGTCAGAGGGTTGCCCTGATACCTAAGCCTCCCCCTGCCGAAAACTTGTTATGAGTTCATGAACATCGCCACTAAACCAACATCAAAATGCTATTCTCCATTCTTTTACAATTTCATAACTGTCTTCTAAAATATTTTTGTTTTCTATTTGCTGACAGCCTAGAAAAGGAGCAAATGTATCTCTTCAGGGAATTAGCCTCCTCTACCCAGGAAAGACACCCCTACGGAGTGAGAACCCAGTAATGGATAGAAGGGTATGATACGTGTGTCCGCTTTCCTAGGCAGTCATAAATCATTATAGATTTTAAAGATCTGACAGCATTCCAAATGTAAAGAACAGAGAATAATGTAACGCCCCTGGATCCACCATACTATGTTAATATTTATTCCACTTATTTCCAAAGAGCCAAGGATTATATAATCGATTCAAAAACTGATCAAACAACTACTGATGATACTAAATGTTAATATAAACTATGATTTATTCAATAGTATATATTCTACTTGTATCCCTCACATTTCTTTTTAAGCCTCATGAGTATATCAGTCATGCTGAGATTCTGACTATAGCTCAGGCCATGCTCTCTTGCACTGTAGCTGGCCTATTCTCATTATTTTCAAAACACAGCATGCAATACAAGCAGGGCATGGGAGCAACCTCACTAGTGCATTTATCCTAATGTTAGATATTGTTGGCCTTATTTTTAGTATTTATTTATTTTTTTAAAGAGTATTTATTTGAAAGGCAGTTACAGAGAGGCAGAGACACAGGGAGAGAGGTCTTCCATCCACTGGCTCACTCCCCAGATGACCACAACAGCAAGAGCTGTGCCGACCCAAGATCCAAAGCCAGGAGGCAGGAGCTTCTTCCAGGTCTCCCAAGTGGGTGCAGGGACCTAAGGACTTGGGCCATCCTCCACTGCTTTCCCAAGCCATAGCAGAGAGCTAGACCGGAAGTGGAGCTGCTGGGACTCAAACCAGCACCCATGTGGGATGCCAGCACTGCAGACAGCAGCTTTTACCCACTATGCCACAGCGCTGACCCCTATTTTTAGTATTTATTACAAATTCCTATCAACATTCTAGAGTTTTGCTTGCTGTTCAGGCGAGATGAAGCAGTGTTTAGTGAAGAACTAATCTTCCTAACCACTAAGACTAAGTCCCTCTGAGTGCTCTGTCCAGTGTTCTGAGACACAGATTTTCCCACTGTGGCCAGAAACATTCCCACCTCTGTGAGGACGACTCCTGCTCATCTTCCCAAGGGCTTCTGTTCCAGCCTCAGGTAACTTCTGAGCACACACGCTCTACTCAGATGAAGGCATGGAAGCCGCAGATCTCTGGGACACATCTGGGCAGCTCTCTCCTTTCCAACCCTTTCCCCGAGTGAAGCCTACGCAGACTCCGACACCAGCTCAACTCAGGAGGACTGCTAAGCTCCACCTGGACTCCCCATTCCTGCACCGCAGCCTGGAAACTCTCCAGCCAGGAAGCTGGGACACTGGTGTCCATCTCTGGCTTCCCTCTCTCAGATTTCAATGCTCTGTTGTCCAGTGCTAGGGAACCACTGTTTCAAGTTTTGTCCATAGCGTTTGTTTGAGGAGGGGGATACATCGATCTGTTTTTCCACCTGGACAGGAATTAGAATTTTATAGGGTCCGGCACTGTGGCACAGGGGGTTAAGCTACCAACTGCAGTGCAAGCATCTCATATGGGCACTGGTTCATGTCCCGGCTGCTCCATTTCCGATTCAGCTCCCTCCTAACGTGCCTGAGAAAGCACCAGAAGATGGTTCATGTGTTTGGGCCCCTGCGCCCACATGGGAGACCTAGATGAAGCTCCTGGCTCCTGGCTTTGGCCTGGCCCAGCGCTGGCCTTTGGGGCCATGTTGGGAGAGAACCTGCAGATGGAAGATATTGCTCTCTATCGCTGTCTCTCTGTAACTCTACCAAAACAAATGAATACATCTTTAAAAAATAATTTTAAATTGATAAGTTTTTTGTCAGCACTCAAAAAATGCCATTATAAACTATGGTATTCTATAATTTCTATGTCTTTATTTCCTCTGATGTTTTAAAATTTTTTCATCTTTGGTTTTTAGCTTGACTACAATGAGCTTAGGTGTGGTTTTACTTGTATCTGTGGGTTGATGCTTACGTTAGATTGACAATATCCTTGTCAACTATTTCTATTGCTTCTATTCTATTTTCTCTTTCATCCTTTTCTGTGTCTCAAACTGTTCCCTGCTAAGATTTTTTTAAAGACTTATTTATTTATTTGAAAGGCAGAGTTACAGAGAGAGGGACAGAGAGCTCTTCCATCCACTGGTTCACTCCCCAAATGGTCGCAACAGCCAGAGCTGTGCTGATCCAAAGCCAGGAGCCAGGAGCTTCCCTGGGGTCTCCCACATGGTGCAGCGGCCCAAGGACTTGGGCTATCTTTCACTGCTTTCCCAGGCCATCAGCAGGGATGCTGGATTGGAAGTGGAGCAGCTGGGACTCAAACCAGCATATATATGGAATGCTGGTGCCCCAGGAATCTCTCTTACTCTGTGTTCTCCTCCATATTTCTTACCTCTTGATTTTGGACTTTCAGTCTCTAGAACTATGAGAAAATAAATTTCTGTTGTTTTAATTTTATTACAGCAGCCATAGAAAACTGCTACAACTGCTATGTATGCATACTGAAATTGAGGAATTTAAGTAAATGGTTGGTGAATAGCTTTTCTCTGTTGGAAAGGGAAGCTTTAGATGAGCAAGGGAAAAGGCTAGAGTGGTACATGTGGTATAGGATTAGATTTCAAAACATAAAGATGAACTCAGGGGGCCAGCGCTGTGGCACAGTGGGTTAACCCCCTGGCCTGAAGCGCCGGCATCCCATATGGGCACCGGTTTGAGATCCGGCTGCTCCACTTCTGATCCAGCTCTCTGTTTTGGCTGGGAAAGCAGTAGAAGATGGCCCAAGTCCTTGGGCTCCTGCACCCACGTGGGAGACCCGGATGAAGCTCCTGGCTCCTGGCTTCGGATCGGCGCAGCTCCAGCCATTGCAGCCAATTGGGGAGTGAACCATCAGATGGAAGACCTCTCTCTCTTTCTTGCTCTCTCTCTGCCTCTCCTCTCTCTGTGTAACTCTGAATTACAAATAAATAAATAAATCTTTAAAAAAAAAAGATGAACTCAGGAGTTTATGAGTAGAACATCTCATGAACTTTATGTAGTTACACAGACATTTTTAGATATGTGTGTGTATACCAACCGTTTCTATACACATTCATCTCCATATCTCCTTACTGTGTTAGCTAGAGGGACTAGAAGCTGTGACACGTCTCTAGCCATAAGCACACTAACAGCATAGATCTTCATTTCTAATATGATTCTTCAGTGTTAGGACCAGGGTTCCTTGATAACTGATGGTTCTAGGAATAAGGCAGGGAATATAGAAGACAAATGTGGAGCATCTTGCTAAGAAAGTAAAAAAGCACTAAAAATAAACAAAGACACAAAACCAGAAGGGATACAAAAACCAAAGGGACCCAAAAGCCAACTGAAAGCTGGAACGATTTAAGGAACAAAATACAGTAGTATTAGATTATAACCCAAAGTATAAAACAAACACCCACAACTCCATACTGCATAAATCTCCATTCCTTAAGTCTAGGCCTCGCATAATGACTCTTCCAAAGAGCAAAGCATAGACAAGAAATAAAGAGATAAATGTACAGTAGAAATGTACAGTGGAAACAATTGAGAACACGTCCTCAGTTAGGGGATCAAGTTAACACCAGCAGTGTAGTCACGCTGACAGTATGCATCCTTGACATGCTGCATGAGAAAGGTACTTTACCTCTGTGGTCTTCTTCCTCTAAATCCACAACCCTGGTCTAATCATGAGAAAAGCATCAGAAAATCCTCAAATGAAGGACAGGATAGAAGATAACTGCCCAAAAATCCTAAAAGTGTCAAGGTCATCAAAAACAGGGAGAGTCTCAGAAACTGTCACAGGCAGGAAGAGCCTAAGGAGACAGGATACCAGGGGCTGGCGCTGTGGTGTAGTGGGCTGGGCCTCCACCTGCTGCGCTAGCATCCATATGGGCACCGGTTCATGTCCCAGCTCTCTGCTTGTATGCTGGGAAAGCAGTGAAAACTGGTCCAGGAGGTTGGGTTTTGTGGAAGATCCTCCTGGCTCCTGGCTTGGGATCAGCTCAACGAACAGATGGAAGACCTTTCTCTCTCTCTCTCTCTCTCTCTGTGTAACTCGACCTCTCGAGTAAATAAATAAAATCTTAAAAAAAAAAAAAAAAAAAGATAGAGAGACAGGATACCCAAAAGTGATGTGATATCCTGGATGGGCTCCTGGAACAGAAAAAGGACACTGGATAAAAATTAAGGAAACCTGGGGGGCCGGCACTGTAGCACAGCGGGTTGATGCCCTGGCCTGAAGTTCCAGCATCCCATATGGGTGCCGGTTTGAGTCCCGGCTGTTCCTCTTCCAATCCAGCTCTCTGCTATGGCCTGGGAAAGCAGTGGAAGATGGCCCAAGTCCTTGGGCCCCTGTACCCGCGTGGGAGACCCGGAGGAATCTCCTGGCTCCTGGCTTCGGATCGGCGTAGCTCCGACTGTTGCAGCCATCTGGAGTGAACCAGTGGATGGACGATCTCACTCTCTGTCTCTGCCTCTGTCTGTAACTCTTTCAAATAAATAAAATAAATCATTAAAAAAATAAAATAAAATAAGGAACTCTGAATAAAGGATAGATTTTAGTTAATAATGCATCAATACTGGTTCATTAAATGTGTCATACTAATGAAAGTGTTGATAATTTTTTTAAGGTCTAAAGAGATTAACCACCATTTGTAATAAGTAGCCTTTGGATACTAATTAGAACAAACCAACTGGGGCAAGCACTGCCTGCTTTCCATACTGGAGTGCCACCTGGAGTCCCAGCTCCCCTGCTTCCAATCCAGCTTCCTGCCAATGCATCCTAGAGGCAGCAGGTAACGGCTGAAGTACTTGGGCCCCTGCCACGCACATGGGAGACTCTGATGGAGTTCTGGGCTCTTGGCTTTGGCCTGGGCCAGCCCTAGCTGTTGGGTGCATGTGGGGATTTGGGGAGTGAATCAGTGGATGGAAGATGTATTTTCACTCCTCCTACTCAGCTCTGCCTTTCAAGTAGATGGAAATAAACATTAAAAAAACAAAAATAAATGAACTATAAAAAGACATTTGTTGGTCAATCTTAGAAACTTGATTTATGGACTGTATATAGATATGACAAAAAGATTTAAATTTAATTTTGGACAATATAATGTCATTGTGGTTATAGACACAATTTGAATAAGGGTAGAAAGATGTGAATTACTTTATAATGTTTTAACAAAGGAAAAAGACCAATGAAGTAAATATGGCAAGATCTTGGAGATGTTGAATCTGCGTAATGGCAATATGGGAATTCACTACATGTTTTTATTTTTCTACTTCTCCTATGTTTGAAAAATTTCATAATATACGCATAACTTTTTTCATAGCATCTTTTTGGTAACTTCTATTCTACATACGATCATGAATATTTTCATTTATAGCACATTCTATCCAAGCACAAACACTTCCAAGGCTGATGCTGGATTCTGATTTTTAGTATCCTGCTTGTGCAAGATCTCATAGTCTAAAAAACACCTGTAAACCAAGAAACACTTCTATGATTTAATGTTAATTTTTAAAAGCCTAATCGACATTGGACTAGTATTTGTTTCTGTTGCGATTTCTTTCACTAACTTTGATTTTAAAGATCTTATACTATATTCATCTTTTTGTTAGTGTTGCTATAAAATTTACAGTTCTTTAAGAGTATTCCTAATGTTTTGTTTGGTGGTAGTAAAAAGAATGAAATGACAATGTCTTAATTTTCTGAATTGAAAGTAGATGCAATAGTTATAAGAAATGCAAGGCAATTTTATTTGGGAAATTAAGTCTGTCCCCATAAGTAATAAAAATAACACAGTCAATAATAACCCATAACAAAAAACAAAAGGATTTTTATGGTCTTTTAGAACTGGTTTTATGGTCCTTCAAACAATTACAGTCATGCATCATATAGCTCTGTACAACTCTAGGCTATTTGCTTTTTACTTCAACTTCTTACTAGCTTTTTTTTTCCCCCCTAAAGATTTATTTATTTGAAATGACAGAATGACAGAGAAACAAGCTCACTCTCTCTCTCTCTCTCTCTCATACACACACACACATACACACACACACACATCTTTCATCTGCTAGTTCCCTCCCCAAATAGCCACAACAGCCATATCTGGGCCAGGTTGAAGTGAGGAGCCATGAACTCCATCCAGGTCTCCCACATGGGTGCAGGGGTCTAAGCACTTGGGCCATCTTCTGCTGTGTTCCCAGGTGCGTTAGGAGGGATTGGAAGCAGAAAAGCTAGGACTCCACCTGACCCTCTGAAATGGGATGAGTGTGGCAGGTGGAGCTTAACCTGCTGTGCCATGCCAGCCTTGTTTTTTGTGGGGGATGAGGTGAGGAGAGGTGCTTTGTGTCTGGGAATGTGTTGATTTCCTTCTGTCATCTGTGAATGAAGAGTGACAGCAGTCTAAATATAAAGGTAAATAAATGCTCAGGTAAGTCATATCCTCTGGAGTCCTCTGCTGCCCCATTGGAAAATGCCAATGTAGTCTTGTTTGTTTGAAGGCAAAGCACTGGACTAAACAACATCTCTTAACCTTAAGGTGTTCAGTGCTAAATTTTATGAACAAGAAATAATATGCCAATTTTAATAGTGCATGCATTTTGAATGAGTAAATAAGCATAGGTTTTCTTTTCTATAAAATTGTAATGGTGTTCACTGGTATCAATAATAAATGAATTCAATCCTCAAAGTGGGGTAAATCCGTTGAAGTTGAAAAGTCTGAATTACATATTTATGTTTTAGTTGTCTCTTTCTCCAAAGCTACAAACTAAGTGAATTACATCCACAAGCTTGTCATTTTGCACAGGGATCAGATGGTTCCAGGCATGCGTGCTCCCGAAGACAGTTTCAGAAGGGAACCTGTTACCTAGGCTCCCAACCTGCTCTCTAGGCCGGCAGTGACCCTGCGCAGTGCTTCCAAATTCTGGCCTCAGTTGAAGTCATCACCACTTAACAGTAAAACACAAAACAAACTGACAGAAAACCAGACGTATCTGATAGGACTCTTATTCCAAGAAGATTTCTCCTTTCTTTTTTCTCTCTCTCTCTTTTTTTTTTTTTTTTGGTAATAAAATGTCCTTTCTTTTATAAAATGTTAATATTGGATGATAGCTTTAAAATATGTCCTTACGGGACCAGCGCCGTGGAGCAGTAGGTTAATCTTTCACCTCTGGCACCGGTATCCCATATGGGCGCTGGTTCTAGTCCCAGCTGCTCCTCTTCCAGTCCAGCTCTCTGCTGTGGCCTGGGAAAGCAGTGGAGGATGGCCCAAGTCCTTGGGCCCCTGCACCCTCGTGGAAGACCCAGAAGAAGCTCCTGGCTCCTGGCTTCAGATCGGCACAGCTCCGGTCATTGAGGCCATTTAGGGAGTGAACCAACAGACAGAAGACCTCGCTCTCTCTCTCTCTCCTCCTCTCACTGTCTATAACTCTGCCTCTCAAATAAATAAATAAATAAAATCTTTAAATAAAAATAAATAAATATGTCCTTAGTAACACGCAGAGTGAAAAACTTCACTAAATTGCTCTCTTTTGGAGTCCTTTATTCTCTGGGAATTTTATCACTCTATGGAATCCTCACATCTGGTAACTGGTGATCTCTAGTGGAACTAAGGCAAAATGAGGAGGGAATTTTTAAAGAAAGAATTTTCTTCTGGGGCCAGCACCGTGGTACAGCAGGTTAAAGCCCTGGCCTGAAGCGCCGGCATCCCATCTGGGTGCCGGTTCTAGTCCTGGCTGCTCCTCTTCCCATCCAGCTCTCTGCTATGGCCTGGGAAAGTAATGGAGCATGACCCAAGTCCTTGGGCCCCTGCACCCACGTGGGAGACCTGGAAGAAGCTCCTGGCTCCTGGCTTTGGATCAGCGCAGCTCCAATCATTGTGGCCATCTGGGGAGTGAACCAGCGGATGGAAGACCTCTCTCTTTTTCTCTATCTCTCTCTATAACTGTGTTTTTCAAGAAATAAAATAAATCTTTAAAAAAATTTTTCTCCCTCATTGATTGAAGAACAGACATTCCTCAGCATGCAGGACATAAGTCACCTCACTAATCTTTTACTTTCAATTTATGTAATTTTTCTTTCATAAGGAATATGTATGTGTGGTGGGAAACGATCTATAAAATACACAAAAACATAAACAGGAAAATAAATCACCTCATGTGTAACCACTCAGAAAATACAACTGTTAAAATTCCTGCATTTCTTTAAAACTACTTTTCTCATGCTGCTCCTCATGGGCCTGTCACAGTAAGGATCACCTCGAAGTCACATGCAGTAACACCCTCAGCACGGGCTCCCCGCCCCGTGCCCCGTGCTGTGGTCTAACCCCTGCACCACCCAGGCTGTCTTAGTCTGTCGGGCTGCGTAAACCAGCAGCTTCTAAGCAACATTTACTGCTCCCACTTCTGGAGGTGGCGCGTGTAAGATCAGAGCACCAGCAGAGCCAGTCTCACGGGTGGTGAACTTCTCACTGCAAACTCACCCAGGGGCAGGGGTGGCTAGCAGCTCTCTGAAGTAAGGGCACACTCCCACCATGAGGGCTCCACCCTCAGGACCCATTCACCTCCAATAGGCCCAACCTCCTAACACCATCGGAGATTATAATTTCAACATAAGGACTGGAGGTGGGGAGACACATAAGTGTCCAATCCACTGCAGGCTGGCCTCCCTTCTGATGCCCTCCTCACTCTGACACCCCACGCCAGGGTGTTTCTGGGGGTACAGGCTCCCACTCCATCCTTCTCAGACTCTTGACACCCTGCCCTGGACCGGCCCTCACTCGAGCACCCTATGAGATCTCTGGCTTTCCTATACAGGGGCTCCTAATTCATGGATGCCCTCCTCACTCGTGTGATCCCCAGTACCCTACTTTGGGCCACGAAGCTCTCCCTACCAAGGTGGACGATTCTGTTCTGCCCTACCCAAAGTCTTCAGGAAGGGAAGAGATGGAAAGGCGGCGGCACCATAATTACTCTTATAACTATTTTCCTTTTCGTTTTGGCAATTAGAAAGCAGTATTTGACAGAAGGACTAGGTACAACGATCTTACCTTTAGTTTTATCTTGCCCTACATTTTCTCTTTGTTCTAACTTGCACTATGTTGTGTCTTCCAGGCTGTGTTTCAGTCACTTCTAATCCTCTATGGCAAAGGCAGAGCATTTGTAAATAAATGAAGCAAGCAGGATGAACAGGGACTTTATCCAGAACTTTGTACAGTGAATGTTAGGATCCTACTAAAAATACTTTAGGACCAGAAAAACACTGAAAAAAGTAACAACCAAACAGAATAGAAAAGGCCTTATCCTGTAGCATGTCCTGGAGGACCCTGTTTGTGCCAGGTACTAACCCTTCAGTTGCTGAATTGAGGTGAGCTTCTGACAGATCGCATGGAAGCTCTTCTGGAATGGGTAAACTACATGGGAGTTTTACAGCAGTAACTGTTAATCTACCAGCATGGAAGGATTTGTTTACAACTCAAATACAAATCTGTTGTATAACTTTGCTGTCTGGCAAATTATCCAGTGAAAACTTGAACAGGTCTACCTGGAACCAGAACCTGTCTCCTCAGGCAGAAGCAAAAGTGACGAATTTGGTTCTGTCATGTCAAGAAGGGGCTTTGGTAGCCGAAACACAGACGAAGCTAGACAGTAGCAGGTAACTAAGTTTGTATATAGCTAGTATTCTGCATCTTCAGAATCAACAAATCATGGAATGAAAATATCCAGAAAAAAAAGTATGTCTGTACTGAATATCTACTGACTTTTTTCTTGTCATTATTCCCTAACAATACAGCATAACAACCATTTACATAGCATTTGCATGGCTTCAGGCTCTACAAGTAATCTAGAGATGACGTAAGTACACAGGAAGATGTGAGCAGACGCTCGCCATCTATGCAAACTCCATGTCATTTTACGTCAGGGACTGAGCGTCTGGCATCAATCTCCTACGAGCACCATGGGACAACTGCACAGGCAAGAGAAGATACTAAGGAAGACGTTTTCTAAACGTCCTCTGGTGAAAGGCAAAGCCACAAGAAATTTAGGCAAACCTCACAAGAGAAAATGGAAACCAAGACACGATCTTGACAGAAAGTGCTGGAACATGGTGAGATACCAGTCACGTAGGAGACATTTTCTTGAGTCAACCAAAAGCTGCAGAGCATGCCCATAACAGAGGTTTCACACGAGGTCCCAATGAAAAAGAACGCTAAGTGCCCTTGCGATACTTAGATAGCAGAAAGTTAATTATCCAATAGTTGGAATAAATATAAAAGCAGGATTTCCATTAAAAAACAAAAGGCGCCGAACCATAGAGGTAGAGAACTGAGAGCGTTATCAGAAGATACGTTTCTGAACGGTGTCCAAGTCCAAAACCACTGCTGAAGTAATAATTGCTATACATGTGCCGCTTACCAACTTTCTACATCATCAAGTACAAATGTTTTGAGTGTCCTTGTTTTTAGAAAGGAGAGGCAGGTTGTCTGCTCTTGTCATGAATGCTGCAGGTCCCCACTACCAGCAGTATGAAAATAAGCCATTCTAGAGCTTTTACCGTCTCACACTTTTCCTTTTACTTAGGACATATTAATGTGCTGATGGTTGTAGAACTTGTAGAACATAACCACAGGCTTTCTGCTACTCCTCCCATCAAGAAGCAGAACTGGGTAGGCATGTGGCCTAGGGTTAAGCCACTGGTAGGGATCCCTGCATCCACGTCGGAATGCCTGTGACCTGGTCCGGGCTCTGTTCCTCATTCCAGCTTCCTGCTAAGGGACACCCTGGGAGGCTGCAGTTGTCGGCTCAAATAGATAGGTCCCTGCCACACACATGGAGACTCCGACTGAACTCCTGGCTCCTTGGGCCAGTGTTGTGGTAGAGAGGGTAAAACCACCGCCTGCAACACTGCCATCCCATATGGGTATTGGTTTGTGTCCTGGCTGCTCCACTTCCAATCCAGCTCCCTGCTAATAGTCTGAAAAAGCAGCAGAAGATGGTCCAAGTGTTTGGGCCCCTGTCACCATGTAAAAGATCTAGATGAGGCCGGCGCCGTGGCTTAACAGGCTAATCCTCCGCCTTGCGGCGCCAGCACACCGGGTTCTAGTCCCGGTTGGGGCGTCAGATTCTGTCCCGGTTGCCCCTCTTCCAGGCCAGCTCGCTGCTATGGCCCAGGAGTGCAGTGGAGGATGATGGCCCAAGTCCTTGGGCCCTGCACCCCATGGGAGACCAGGAGAAGCACCTGGCTCCTGGCTTCGGATCAGCATGATGCGCCGGCCGCAGCGGCCATTGGAGGGTGAACCAACGGCAAAAAGGAACACCTTTCTCTCTGTCTCTCTCTCACTATCCACTCTGCCTGTCAAAAAAAAAAAAAAAAAAAAAAGATCCAGATGAAGCTCTTGGCTCCTGGCTTCAGCCTGGCTCAGCCTTGGCCATTGTGGCCATCTGCAGAGTGAACCAGTGGATGGAAGATCTCTCTGTCTCTCTTCTCTGTAATTCTGACTTTTTTTTTTTTTAAAGATTTTATTTATTTATTTGAGATCTAGAATTACAGAGTGAGAGGGAGAGACAGAGAAAGGTCTTCCTTCTGTTAGTTCACTCCCCAAATGGCTGCAATGGTCAGAGCTGCACCAATCCAAAGCCAGGAGCCAGGTGCCTCTTCCCAGTCTCCCACGTGGGTGCAGGGGGCCCCTTGGGCCATCTTCTATTGCTTTCCCAGGCCATAGCAGGGAGCTGGATTGGAAGATGAGCAGCTGGGACTAGAACTGGTGCCCATATGAGATGCCGGTGCCACAGGTGGAGGATTAACCCACTGCGCCATGGCGCCAGCCCCTGTAATTCTGACTTTCAAAATAAATAAAGAAATCTTAGAAAAAGAAAGACTTCCTGGGTCCCAGCCTCAGCTTGGCCATTGTAGGTATTTAAGTAGTAAACCAGAGGATGGGAGCTGTCTCTCTTCTTCCCAAATGACAATAAACAAATAAACAGAGAGTGTAAAAAAGAAAGCAAAAACAAAAAGGTGTCAGGATCCACATCCTCTCCCCTCGCACTTCGCTGGCCTTTTAGGCTTGTTTATGAGTATACAACAGAAGCGTTGCTGTGAATCTTCTGAGAGGAGGAACAATCACTCTCAAATGCTTCCTTCTTATATTGCCTTTCAGAAAGCGTCACGCTGTCCTGGCAATGATAGTTTTAAAACATCAAGCATAACATTGATGGACAAGGACTTTCACCTCTCCTTCCCTTTAATAATAGCCACCCTCGATTCAAAGCAGGACACAAGACTGCTGGGCCAGGGACTACACTCCCCAGTCTCCCTTGCAGCCTTCAGACTAAGGCCAAGCCAATGCGATCTGTACAATGTCTGGATCCTCTCCGTCAAGGCACAGGGGGTATATTCTCTCCACCTTCCTTTCTCTTTGGCTGATAAAGGGTGACACCTGCAACCCACTAATTCATGTGTTATGGACAGCAGGGCTGCCCCATCAGTTGGGACAGTTCACTTTCAGACTAAGAACAGAAAAATAAATCTAGTTAAGCCACTTTGTTTTGTGGCGGTTAGGAATAATGGCGATGGGTGCCAGGCTAAAGGATCAAGTCGCCACTTTTCATACCTCTTCTCATGACCTACCTTCATTTTATCCTCATATACATTTGCATTTCCCTCTTTGGATCTTCACGTTTCAATCTGCTGATATGTCACTGAACTTCCATTATTCTTTACTTAACTGAACTTCTAACTCACAGAGCCAGCTTCCTTTGAAGGGCTCTCTTGATGTAGAACCCAGACAGTGCAGTGTGGGAGACAGAACAGTAGATTCAAAGGCAGGTGGTCTTGTTTCTCATCCTGGGAGCACTTAGACAAACCCTCAGGTCTACCAATACAGACCTGTAGCCAACAGAAGCCTTCTAAAAGTGAAATAAATTCTAGGTGTTAGGCCTTGCTTAGTTTCCTGGTATAATACTTTACAGTTCTCCTGTCTCAGTTTTTTTAAAATAAATATTTATTTATTTATTTATTTGAAAGGTAGAGTAACGGGGTTGGGAGCAGAAAGAGACTCATCTTCCATGGCTCACTCCTCAAATGGCTCTAATAGCCAGGGCTGGGCCAGGCCAAAGCCAGGAGCCTGGAACTCCAGCCAGTCCTCCCACATGGGTGGCAGGGGCCCAAAATCATGTGCCATCTTCTGCTGCTTTCCCAGGCACATTAGTAGAGAGCTGGATCGGAACTGGAACAACGAAGACCTGAATCAATACTTGTATAGGATGCTGGTGTCACAGGCAGTGGTGTAACCCACTGCCAGCCCCTCTCACCTCAAACGTTAGGCTTAGCTAATACAATGAATGTAACAGACCTCTTGGTTAAGACAGCAAACCTTGGAATCAGAACACACCGGTGTCAGAAGCCAGCCTTTCCATCTACATTAGTTTGACTGTGGACAAGTTAATTACACTCCGACTCAGTTTCCTCGCCGTTCAGATCAGGTCAGTGGTGGCCTCACAAAGGTGGCTATGACAAGACACTGTAGCAAAAAATGATCTACATGAACAATCTCTGTGAGTGAGATTCCCGTGGAAAGAAGGGGCCATCAAAGAAGGAGGTATCTTCTCTAAAGGGAGGAGAGAACTTCTACTTTGATTATGGCCTTGTCTAAATAACGTCGGAGTTTGTGGACTCAAGAGGCTTCCATAGCCTTGGAAGATCATGACAAGAGCCTCAGGTGATCACTGACATCAATTGTTAAATCAACAACAGGAGTCACTGTGCACTTGCTCCCCATGTAGGATCTCTGTCCTTAATGTGTTGTACTATGAGAATTAAAGGTAAAACCAATCCTCAAACAGTACTTTATACTTTGTGTGTCTGTGTGGGTGCAAACTATTGAAATCTTTACTTAGTATAGTGTTGATCTTCTGCATATAAAGATAATTAAAAATGAATCTTAGTGAAGAATGGGATGGGAGAGAGATTAGGAGGTGGGATGGTTTGGGGTGGGATGGTGGGTATGGGAGGAAGAACTGCTATAATCCAAAAGTTCTACTTATGAGATTTACATTTATTAAATAAAAGCTTTCTATTAAAAAAACAAAAGGTGGCAATGAGAATTAAAGACAAGAATGCAAGTTAAGTACGTGCCGGGCTGCCAGGGGCCTCCCCCAGTGTTAGCTGCGATGGTAACTCTATGGTCTCCAGATGTTATTCTCTAGCTTTGCTGGGGAATTCTTCATGTTCATTACAACTCCAGTGCTGTGAGGCCTTCCCCGCTCCTCAACCTGCCAAGAGCAACCACTGTCTTTCTCATGTGTGCTGCTGAGAAGACACAGGTATTAATTCTACCTATTACAGCACGCAGTGCCTGCCTCTCCTCACAGTGGAGTGGTCTCTGTGTCTTACTCACTGCTGATACTCAGCACACTCAGGACACACTGCACATCCTCACAGACGTTTGCAATAATGAACTGAACACCTACTTGAATTCACTATAGAACCAACTTACCGGCCGGCGCCTTGGCTTAACAGGCTAATCCTCTGCCTTGCGGTGCCGGCACACCGGGTTCTAGTCCCGGTTGGGGTGCCGGATTCTATGCCGGTTGCCCCTTTTCCAGGCCAGCTCTCTGCTATGGCCCGAGAGGGCAGTGGAGGATGGCCCAAGTCCTTGGGCCCTGCACCTGCATAGGAGACCAGGAGAAGCACCTGGCTCCTGCCTTCGGATCAGCGCGATGAGCCGGCCACAGCGGCTACTGGAGGGTGAACCAACGGCAAAAAGGAAAACCTTTCTCTCTGTATCTCTCTCTCTCTGTGTCCACTCTGCCTGTATCCTGATGAGGAACAAGTCCTAACTACTAATTATGTCATTGTTTCTGAAAGAGTTGTCCTATCAGATTAGTTTAAATTGAAGCATAATTGGTATTGCTCATATTCTGAAAGGTAGTTATAGCCAACATGAACAACTACAGATAAATGTTCTCTAATGAGAATATTCTTGTCTAACATTTCTTTCTTTCTTTCTTTTTTTTTTTTTAGGAATTATTAGCAGCTGGGATTCAGAAGATCTTAATAATCATAGCAATTGAAAAATGCATTGCTTTTGTAATAAGGAACAAGTTATTAGAATTTTAAGGACAGAAAATAATTTCAAGAATACTTGGCATGTGGATGGAAAAATCTTACTTTATACAGTCTTTCCACTTGCTTCTCCTAATTACCTTGTGATAGTGAAAGAACTTGTATTCCTATTACATCGGACTTCATACATGATAAACAAATCCGAGAGTAAAGACTTAATGTTTTGGCCAACTTTGGTAGCCTTTATAGCAGTTTTTAAATCCTGACTTCAAGAAAATACATTGAAATCACTTTTTATAATCTGTTAGCAGGAAAGAGTTTTTCTATGGACCCATCTCTGAGCAGAGTTACTATTCTCTTTCCCCTTACAGAACTTACTAAAACTTTCTGATGACAGTGATGCAGTCCTGAACAGTCACAGGCATTCTGTAAAAGACTTAAACACGAAGCACCGCAATCATAAAAATACCTCGATACAGACGTGGTGCATTCCTCCAGCCTTGTTCTTCTGAAGAAAACCTGCGATTGGACTGTCGCTTCCCAGTGGGTGAAGTAATTCCATCTTGGTATTTCCCAGGTTGACAAAAACAACAGATACTCCATGTTCAGGAAGAGGGACCGGTTCACTGACCTGGGCCCCCAGAATGTTCTTATAGAAGGCCGTGGCCTTTTCTAAATCTGGTACTGCTATGGCTACATGATTGAGCCGACCCAGCTTCCAAACAGGATCTGCCATTTCACGTGCAGACTGTGATGTGGAAATAGCTCTCACCGTTGGAGTCAGAGTTTGCAGTCTGGAAAAAAAATCTGAAAAATTGAACAGACACTTATCCTCCTTTTGAGAATTAATGCCCTTCCAAATAAAATTTCAAAAACTAAACAAATAATACAAGCAAAAATTCATTATTTATATGTCTATGCTTTTTGATTACTGAAAATAAATCAGAAAGGATAAATGGAAAAACCTAGGTCAAAATTATTCACTCTGCTCTAGTCATTTAAATAACTGTCTAGAATTAAAAAGCTAATTCTGGGCCCAGTGCTGTGCTTTAGTGGATAAAGCCACCATCTGCTCTGCTCATATTACACATGGGTACCAGGTCAAGACTCAGTTGCTCCACTTCCAATCCAGCTCTCTGCTATGGCCTGGGAAAGCAGTGGAAGATGGCCCTACTGCTTGGGCCCCTGCATCCGTGTGAGAGACTTGGAAGAAGCTACTGACTCTGCCCAGATCCAGCCATTGTGGTCATTTGGGGAGTGAACCAGCAGATGAAAGACTTCTCCCTCTCTCTGCCTCTGCCTCTCTGTAACTCTGCCTTTCAAAGAAATAAATCAATCTTCTTTAAAAAAAAAAAAAAAAAAAAAAAAGCTAATTCTGAGCTTCAACTAGTTTCAGGACAAAGAATGACATTTTCCATAAAAATATGTATTCACTGGCAGGTATAATGGATAGTGGTGCATTAAGAATTACTTGCTAATCTTTGCATTTCACAGAGGATAAGTTTGTAATAGTGAAACAACTTACTTCAATGATTAGAGCAAACAAGCTCCTTCCTTATCTACACCCAGTTTTTTTTCTTCTATTTCATAATACATTCATTAAAGGCTTAACCACACAATACTTTTTAATGTATATTTTACATCATGGATTATCAACTAAGGAAAATACCTGATTGGGGAAAAATAAAGCAAAAATCAAGAGAGTTCCCAACTGGAGCCAGTATTGTGGCATAATGGGTAAAGCTGCTGCCTACAAAGCCAGCATCCTATATGGGCACCGGTTTGAGTCCTGGCTGCTCCACTTCCAATCCAGGTCTCTGCTAATGTGCCTGGGAAAGCAGTGGAAGATGGCCCATGTCCTTGGGCCCCTGCACCCACATAGGAGACCCAGAAGAAGCTCCTGGCTTCAGTCTGGCCCAGCCCTAGCTGTTATGGCCATCTGGGGACTGAACCAGTGGATAGAAGATCTCTCTGTCTGTGCCCTTCTTTCTTTTCTGCCCCTCTCTCTGAAACGCTGCCTTTCAAAAAATTAAAATGAAGAAAGCCTATTTTATTCAGTAACTGAGAAGGCAGCAAGGGGTACTGCTCTGCCCTTTCATATTCCCCCAAACACTGGGCCTTAAGAGCCATATTACCCCCCAAGAATGAAAATATACTTGTATGACATTTAAGTACAATCTTGTGGAAACTACACCACTTAATGAAACAGCAAAATGAAGATCATAACTGGTCATTAGCTCTTAACAAAAATCACAGAGCTTTAGCTAATAGGAATTATGTTTTAACAAGAATTAAAGTGGTACTATTTTGTTTTATTTAAGACCATAAACCTTAAAGTGGCAGGATATAAAATTAACACACAAAAATCAATAGCTTTTGTATACACAGACAATGTCATGGCTGAGAAAGAACTTCTAAGATCAATCCCACTCACAATGGCTACAGAAAAACTTAAATGTCTTGGAATACATTTAACCAAGGAGGTAAAAGAACTTTATGGTGAAAATTATAAAACATTAACAAAAAATACAAGAAGAAACAAAAAAATGGAAAAATCTTCAATATCTGTGGATTTGAAGAATGAATATTATCAAAATGTCCATACTATGGAAAGCAATTTACCGATTCAATGTGATCTCAATCAAAATACCAAACAACATTCTTCTCAGATCTGGAAAAAATGATACTAAAATGCATACGGAAACACAAGAGACCCCAAATAACTAAAGCAATTTTATACAACAAAGCCAGAGGCAATCACAATACCAGATCTCAAGATATACTACAGGCAGTTATAATCAAAACAACCTGGTACTAGCACAAAAATAGACATGTAGACCAATAGGAAGGAATAGAAACTGCAGAGATCAATCCACGCATCTATAAACAACTGATCTTTGACAAAGGAGCTGGAGCAAGGACAGTCTCTTCAACAAAGGTGCTGGGAAAACTGGATCTCCGCATGCAGAAGTATGAAACAAGACCCCTACCTTGCACCTTATACAAAAATCAACTCAAAATGGACCAAGGATCTAAATCTACAACCTGATACTATCGAATCACTAGAAAACATTGGGGAAACTCTGGAAGACATTGGCATAGGCAAAGACTTCTTGGAAAAGACCCCAGAAGCACAGGTGATTAAAGCCAAAATGGGCAAATGAGATTATACCAAGCTGAGAAGCTTCTGTGCTGCAAAAGAATCAGCAAAGTGAAGAGGCAACAGAAAGAATGGGAGAAAATATTTGTAAAATATGAAACTGCTAAAGAAGTAATATCCAAAATCTACAGGGCCGGCACTGTGGCATATAGGTTAAGGCTGCTGCCTGTGGTGCTGGCATCCCATATGATGCCGGCATATCAAGTCCCGGCTGCGCCACTTCCCATCCAGCTCTCCCTATGGCCTGGGAAAGCAGTAGAGGATGGCCTAAGTCCTTGGGCCCCTGCACCTGCATGGGAGACCTGGAGGAAGCTCTTGGCTCCTGACTTTGAATCAGCGCAGCTCCAGCCGTTGTGGCCATCTGGAGAGTGACCCAGCGGATGGAAGACCTCTCTTTCTGTCTATACTTTTCTGTGTAACTCTGTCTTTCAAATAAATTAAATAAATCTTTAAAAACAATGCTATTTTTACCACCCAGCTTAAGGGGATTTGGGATCCTATTGCTAGTTTTTAAACTGTACCCTTAGAAGTCTGTAGGAATGGGCCGGCGCCGCGGCTCAATAGGCTAATCCTCCGCCTTGCGGCGCCGGCACACCGGGTTCTAGTCCTGGTCGGGGCACTGATCCTGTCCCGGTTGCCCCTCTTCCAGGCCAGCTCTCTGCTGTGGCCCGGGAAGGCAGTGGAGGATGGCCCAAGTGCTTGGGCCCTGCACCCCATGGGAGACCAGGAGAAGCACCTGGCTCCTGCCATCGGATCAGTGCGGTGCACCTGCCGCAGCGTGCCTACCGCGGCAGCCATTGGAGGGTGAACCAACGGCAAAAAGGAAGACCTTTCTCTCTGTCTCTCTCTCTCACTGTCCACTCTGCCTGTCCAAAAAAAAAAAAAAAAAGTCTGTAGGAATGTACACAGATCTATACAGCTTTACAATTACAAACTTCATACATCATGATTACAACTGTAGGAATATGGTGATTCTTCCCACCCTTCCTCCTCCCTCTTATTCCCACTCTTATTTTTCACTAAGGTCCATTTTCAATTAACTTTATACAAATATGATTATCTCAGGTTAAGTAAAGACTTCAATAAATAGTATGAAAAGGAAAAAACTGTTCCTCAACAGTCAAGACAAGGGCTGTTCCAAGTCACTGCTTCTCAAAGTATCAGTTTCACTTCTACAGATTGCCTTTTAGGTGCTCCATTGGTTATCACAGGTCAAGGAGAACATATGGTTTGTCCCTTTGGGACTGGCTTACTTCACTAAGTATGATGGTATGATGTTTTCCAGTATCATTCATTTTTTGCAAATGACCGGATTTCAGTTTGTTTTTTTTATTACTGCTGTGTAGTATTCCATTTCATAACTTTTTATCCCTGGTTCTAAGAGTGAAAAGAGGAAAAAAAGTTTACTAGAATGGTGGGTTCTTCCTCCTTTTAATAGATAACAAAATCTCCTTTCCATGTTAGAAATATAGAAAGATAATAGTATCTCCAAAAAAATTATTTATTTATTTGAAAGTCAAAGTTACAGAGAGAGGGAGAGACAGAGAAAGACCTTCCATCTGCTGGTTCATTCCCTAGATATCTACAACACCCTGGCCACACTAGGCTGAAGCCAGGAGCCAGGAGCCAGGAGCTTCTTCTGGATCTCTCACACGGGTGGCAGCAGCCCAAACACTTGGGTCATCTTCTGTTGGTTTTTCCCAGGCCATTAACATGGAACTGGCTTAGAAGTGGAGCAGCCAGGACACATATTGGCACTCACAGAGAATGCCAGAATTTCAGGTGGTAGCTTTACCCCATCCCACAATGCCAGTCTTAATAACAGCATCTTTATTATAAAAATTAAGACTTTGAGGCAATTTGGGCTTATCTAATCTACAGGAGGGAAATAGTTCATTTTTATTGATATTATATTGTCCTTTAAGCACATATTCTAGGAATATGACAGAAAAAAATACAGTGATACCAATGAGATTTCAATAATTCAGCTTCTTTAAAATGAAGGGATAAGGGTATGAAAACAGTCAACAAGCATATAAGATACTCAGCATCAGTTACTAGGGAAAAGCAAACCAAAACCACAACAAGGTACTATTCCAATGTCACCAAGATGGCTGAAACCAAGAAAAAAAAAAAAAAACTGTTGATAAAGATATGAGAAACTGGAACCCTTGTACGATGCAGGTGAGTGTCTACAATGGTGCAGCTGCCATACAACAGTTTGGCAGTTCGTCAAAAAATTAAACATATAATTACTGTATCACCCAGCAATTCCACTCCTGAGTATCCAAAATAATGGAAAACAGGATCTCAAAACAAACACTGTACACTCATGTTCACAGCAACATTCCCAGTAGCCAAACAACAGAATATTATCTAGACGTGAAGTCCCAACATACCCTACAAGAAGAATGAACCTCAAAAACATTAAGTGACAGAGTTGGATATAAAAGGTCATTTACATGAAAGATCTAGATGAGCTAAATCCACAGTGAAAGCAGAACAGCGGTTGCCAGGGTCTGGAGGGAGGAGGGAGCAGGGAGTGAGTAACCAACAGGAACGGCTTTCCTTCAGAGGTGTTTGGGAACCAAGTACAAGTGATGGTTACACACCACTTCGAGCAAAATAAACACTGCCAAATTGCACATTGTACATTTCTGAATGGTTAATTGCTAAGTAAATTTTGCCTCAAAAAAGCAGGAGAATTGAAATTCTAACAAGAGAAACTCTGGGTGAAATATTATAGGCCAAACAAGCTGGGTGGGAAACATAGAATAAAAGGGTTAGAATAAGATAGATTCTGATACTTAATAGAAATGTGTACCTGAAAAGCTGGTCATCTGAACTTTTTAGAATTTTATTTTTTCTTACTCTTAGTAACTTTTAAAGATATTTTTCCAATTTTATTGAGGTAAAATTAACAATAAGAATTGTATATATTTATGGTATACAAAGCAATTTTTTGGTTGGGAGGAGACAGGGAGAGAAAAATAAGAGAGCATACCTGCTGGTTCATTCTCCAAATGCCCAGCTTCCCTGAGGCTGGGTCAAGGAGCAAGCCAAGAACTGGGAACAATTTAGGTCTCCCAGCCAGCGGTGAGTCATCACCACTATGTCCCAGAGTTTAAAATGGGGAGAAGCTGAAGTCAGGAGCCTGAGCCAAGAATCAAACATAGGCATTTCGACATGGGACGCAGGCACTTTAACCCTTAGCCTAAATAGCCACTAAACACCTGCTCCCAATGGGATGTTTTGATATGCACATACATTGTGAAATGATTACCACAAACATACTAAAAAATTTTTTTTCCATTTTATTTGAAAGAGAGAGATGGAAAGAGATCTTCCACCTGCTGGTTCATACCCAATATGCTCCAATAGCCAGGCTGGGTCAGACGTAAGCCAGGAATTTGGATCTCCACTAGTCTTACATGTGGGTGGCAGCCTTCACCTGCGGCCTCCTACAGTGTGAATTAACAGGAAGCTTCAACCCAGGCACTCCAATATGGGATGTGGGTGTCCCAAATGGTGACTTAACTGCTGCATGAACAGGCCCGCCTCCATCCTTTTTATTTACTTTTCTTTCAGATTGCCCTCCAACTGGTAAAATTCAAAACTCCTTAAATTCAGGTTTCTCTGCCACTTATAAAAAGCTGCAGCAGAACTGCATTACTTTGAACTGCAATGTATAATTAGTGATTATTCCAATAAGGGTTACATTGCAGGAATAAACTGCAATGTACAGCTAAATGTGAATAAATGTAGCCTATACTTAAAAAGCAGGAGTGTTAAAAAAAAAAAAAAAAAAGCAAGAGCATGAAGATGAATAACTACAGACTTAAGAAATCAACTACTGGGGGCTGGCGCTGTGGCATAGTGGGTTAAAGCCCTGGCCTGAAGCGCTGGCATCCCACATGGGCACCAGTTCCAGTCCCGGCTGCTCCTCTTCCGATCCAGCTCTCTGCTATGGCCTGGGATAGCAGTAGAAAATGGCCCAAGTCCTTGGGCCCCTGCACCTGCGTGGGAGACCTGGAAGACTCTCCTGGCTCCTGGCTTCAGATTGACGCAGCCCTGGCCGTTGCAGCCTTCTGGGGAAGTGAACTAGCGGATGGAAGACCTCTCTCTCTCTGCCTCTATCCCTCTTCTCTCTGTGTAACTCTTTCAAATAAATAAAATAAATCTTTAAAAAAGAAATCAACTACTTTCATACATGTCAGGAACGTTGTGTACAAGTAATAGGTATGTTAGAAAATCTGGTTGCATCTAATTCCTATCTTCACCATGCAGACTTGCTAATCACTTTTAGCACCTTGACTTAAAAATATCACTGCCTTTCTTTTGAGATTTTGCACTTATTTCAGACCAAGCTTTCCAAACATTGTTGCAAATAAGTAAAGGTTTAGTTGCAAAGGTTTATATTCAAATGTGCTAATGGTTCTTATTAAAGCAATTAGATTTAAATTTGTGTCTAAATTATCATATAATTGTGAATAACCTCTTGTAATAAGGTTTTTTTTTTAATATTCTGATCTGTCATATTTATTTATTTATTTATTTATTTGGAAGTCAGAGGGAGGAGAGATATTTCTCTCTCAGCTATTGGTTTTCTCTCCAAATACCTACAACAGCCAGAGCAAAGCCAGGAGCTGCTAGTAACTCATTTCAGGTCTCCCACATAGATGCAGAACCTCATTACTTAAGCCATCACTGTTATCTCCCCAGGTCTGACTAGCAGGAAGCTGGAGTCAGGAACTACAGCCAGGTATAGAACCCCAATACTGCAATACGGTACACAGGCATCTTAAACTCTAGGTTAAACACACATGCCTGTTAGCAGTTTTTAAAAACAGATTTATAATTTACATGCCATAAAGTTCACCCATTTGAAGTGTACAATTCAGTAGTTTTTTGTCTACTTGGAAAGTTGTGCAACCTTTACATTCTCTAATTTTAGAACATGAAAAAAGTTTTTTAAGTCTGAATTTTTGCATATCTGGTTTGAGGAGATATATTTAGAAAGCTGTTTTAATTTATGAACTTTTTAATATGACGTAACACTTATAACAAACCTGCCTTTGAAGAACCTACAGGCTGGTTTTTATGCTCAATGCTAATACACCGCAAACAGTCTCCACACACTCTCCATGTTTTACCAACTACTGGGACTTAACATCAGCACAAGACAGAATCCCATGGGGTAGAATAGTACTAATTTTACCTCAAATTCCCAGGACAAACCTATTGGTTTATTTCACTGCTAGAGTTATACATACATCAGTGCTCCTAGGTACTCTTGCCTAAATCCATAATCCAAAGTAAACTGTGAAATTACAAATACTGCAATAGACATGATACAGCAGCCTCTATCTGCCCACTAGACTTCATGGCCATAAAACAGAACTAATGACAACAGTTCAGTAAGAACTTTATGTAACCCTTCAACTCTATGAATCAGATATTATGTCCTCCATTTCAGAGATTTAAAAAAAAAAAAAAAAAAAAAAAAAAAAGGCCTGACAGAGATTAAGTAATGTTCCTTAACATTATGCTAAATGGCGAAGCTGGGCCTCAAACTGTCTGGCACCAAAGCTGATGAACCACTTTTTATTTTTTTTTAAGACTTATTTGCTTATTTGAAAGTTAGTTACAAAGAGAGAGAGAGAGAGACAGAGAATCTTCCATCTACTGGTTCGCTCCCAGATGGCTGATATGGTTGGGACTGGGCCAGGCTGGAGCCAGTAGCTTCCTCCAGATCTCCTGTGGGGGGCAGGGACCTAAGTACTTGGGCCATTCTCCACTGCTTTCCCAGGCACATTACTAGCAGGGAGTTGGATTGAAAGCGGAGCAGCCGGGATTCAAGCTGGCACCCATATGGGATGCTGGGAGGTGGCGCCTTTACCGGCTGTGCCACAACACTGGCCCCTGAACCATTCTTTTGATTCTCAAATTTTAATATCTTTGGTATATGTTCTATGAGCAATTCCTACTTTCTAAGAGATGGCTTTCCAAGACAGAATAGAGAGGACTCTTTTTTGCAAAGAGCTACTTGCCAAGGTAGATGCTACGACATGGACATCTGGTTTGGGTGCCGAATGTTTCCCCACAGGCCCCTGTGTTGAAGCTCAGTTCCCAGGGTGGCACTAATGGGAGGAGACAGGGCCTGGTGGGAGTCCTCAGGTCACTGCACGGTATTCCCTAGGAAGATGCTTCTCTAGACAGGGTTGTAAGAGCCTGGTTTGGTGTCCAACCGCGCTGCTTCCTGGCTTGCGACCTGCACCTTCCCCTGCAGGAGCTCCACCACTGGCCCCTACCACGCTCTCCAGAGGCCAAACCAATGGTGCTGCTTGGTCTTGGACTTGAACTCCACAAACTGAGTAAATACACCTTTCTCTTTTGCCTGGGGTACTGTGGCGTAGATACTGTCTTGCAGTTTACACATAGAAAGGCAGGGCTGCTGGGGTGTGCTATTACCACCTGTGAATCGCAAGTTCACGGAGGCGGTGCTCGGTGTGTTATGGTATTTTTCATGTGTAAGATACTGCAGCGCTGGGACAGCTAAACCCTGTTCCGGTGCACCTGTTCTTGGAATGTGGCTTCTCACTGAACCTGGGTGACCTGCGACGGGAGCCCACCAAGGAATGTGGTGACTGCGGAAAAAGCCTACACAGCTCAACCAGGAGCCGATGCGGTTTGAGCCCGGACTTCCAAGGCTGACCAGGCCCGCACGTTTCAATAGTGGGGCAGAGAAATCCAACCTTGACAAAGGCTCACGCCCTTGGTGCTAGGAGGGTTTATCCCAAACCTCCAGGAGCAACTCCCGTTTTTACCACCTGGCACTTTCCGCCCACAGGAAATCTCAGACGAACGCTTGCCCTCGCACGAAGGGTAGAAGAGAAGGAAAAGACACGCACAAGGAGGAGCGTGTAGCCCTTAAAAATTGGTTTTTAAAAATGGAGGCGCAGAGAACTCCAGGAATGTCCCCAGGCACGCCTGCCTGTGTCTTGCCGGGTTAAGAACCGCGGTGCGGAATTCTTCCAGCGCTGACCTCCGGCCGCGGCCAGCAGGTGCCCGGGCGCGCTGGGACGCACCGTCTGCAGGACTCGCACTCTCTCGGGGCGCGCCGCCCCACTCCCGTCTGCTGCTGTCCCTGCCTCGCCTGTCCCCCTGGACGGGTTCCCTCGCCTCTCCGGCCGGAACATAAAAAAGAGGCAAAACCATTCGCGCACAGCTCCCGGGCTGGCAGCGCTGAGGAAACCCGGGTGCCGGGCTGAGCAGTCACTGGGGGCTTCTGGGGGAGCCCAGCGCGTTCGAGCCGCCCGCCGCGCCCCCAGCGGCCTCCTCAGCCCCCTGGCCTCCCGTCCGCCCCCGCAGGCGCCCGGTATTCACCTACGGCGCTCGCGGCCCGCGCAGTCGCCGCCACCGCCTTCAGCGCGCGCGCCATTTTGGGAAGCGACCCGCTCAAAGCGGGGGGCGGGGCACGAGGCCGAAGGGGCGGTGACAGAGGAGCTGGGGGCGTGGCAACGTAAGACGATACCGGAAGCTAGAACGGTGACGGCGCTACTGCTTCTGAGGCGGAAACGTAAAGCCGTGACGCATCGCCATTTGTGGCCCCAATGGAAAGCCAAACGGAAAGCCGGGAGAAGGCTACCAGGGGCGATTTCCGGTTTCCCACCCCGCCTTCCTGCGCAAGCGCAGTGGAAGCTCACGCGCTGCCTGTGGCTCCGGCTAGCGGTGGGCCGGGAACTTGTGTGCCGCGGAACCTTCGGTCCTCAGGTACGGGTTGCGCGAGGCACGAGTTTGCTGCGCGGTTTCCGGTGGGGGCTCTTTCTAGTCCTCACGCGCGGAGCCGTGTCGCGAGCTGCCGGCGGCGATGGCTCCGCGGGTGTGGCGTCGGCGGACCCTGCAGCGCTGTGTGGAGGAGGTCAGCAAGGCCACCGGCCGGCCCGAGCGCTTCCTCACGTAAGTTCGCAGAGCCGGGGCTCGGAGCACGGCCTCACGTGGACTCGGGGCTCGGGTCCCCGGAAGGTTCCGGAGCTGCGTGAAGGGGGAGTGTGGCTCACTTTTCCCAAAATGTCAGTTAGCGCACCCCCGGCCGGCCAGGATTTTAAAATGGAAAGCAGCACGGCGTGGATCTTCCGTTGTGGGCTGGTGAACTCCCACCAGAGGCCGGCTCGCGGCCAGCGCCGCGTCCTCGGGGCACGCACCTGCGTGGGCGCCCAGGCCACGCTTACCTGTCCGCGCGCCGGATCGAAAGCTCGGGCTCGTCTCTCCACCCTGGCAGCCGAGCCTTTCTCCATTCTGCCCCGCGCTCCTTAGCCGTCCTGGGACTTGTGTCTCGGGACTGGATTCTGAGTGCGACAGCTACTTATCCTGTTCGCCAGGCTAACTCCAGCGTAAATCTCCACCATCTGACTGTCCGTCATCATTTGCCTGGGATGCCAGAATCTATGTCTAAAACTGACATGCATTTAAATTTGATCTTGCTCCAGAGTTTCCTTTATTTTTCTTTTAAGGGTGTTGTGAAATCACTGCGCATGTGTCTAATTCTCATTTACTCCCCCCCCCCCCCATAGGATTCAAGATGAATTGGCGTCCAACTTCATTTCTTTAACCAAAGTACTTTATGACTTCAATAAAACGCTAGAGAAAGGTGGGACCCATGGGAGTCCTTTACAGAAGCTGGTGATAAATAAATTTGATGATGAGCAGATTTGGCAACAGTTGGAACTGCAGAATGAACCGATTTTACAATACTTCCAAAATGCAGTTAGTACAGCAGTTAAAGACGAAGACATCAGTCTTTTCCCAGAGAACGAGGCCCAGCAGGGTGAGGAGGCTGGCTCGGAGGGGGAGTCCGATGGCTCGGAGGGGGAGGCCGATGGCTCAGAGAGGGAGGTCGATGGCCCAGAGGAGACAGCACAAGCTCTGGAGGAGGAGGAAACGTCCGACCTGAGCGGTGATGATCCTGAAGGAGATGAGAAAGCTAACAGCCCCGGCAGACTTGACCTGAGGAGAAGCCCGGACTTCAGTGATGAGGATTCGGATCGTGACTTTGACATCAGCAAGTTGGAACAGGAGAGCAGGGTGCAAAACAGAGGGCCTGGGAAGCCGAGAGAGAAGTCCGAAGTCGACGATAGATTCTTCAAGCTAGCTGAAATGGAGGCTTTTTTAGAAAAAGTAGAAAAAGAAGAAGAACAAAATGATGATGAAGAGGAGGAAGAAGATATTGATCTTTTTGAAGATGTTGATTCCGATGAAGATGAGGGAGGGCTGTTTGGAAATCAGAAACCTAAGGTAAAAGTTTTGGGAGAGTAATCCTCTGCCTAGCGGCGCCGATACCCCAGGTTCTAATCCCGGTCGGGGTGCCAGATTCTGTCCCAGTTGCCCCTCTTCCAGGCCAGCTCTCTGCTGTGGCCCGGGAAGGCAGTGGAGGATGGCCCAAGTGCTTGGGCCCTGCACCCCATGGGAGACCAGGAGAAGCACCTGGCTCCTGGCTTCAGATAGTGCGGTGCACCGACCGCAGCGCGCCAGCCACGGTGGCCATTGGAGGGTGAACCAACGGCAAAAGGAAGACCTTTCTGTCTGTCTCTCTCACTGTCCACTCTGTCAAAAAAAAAAAAAAGTTCTGGGAGAGGAGAAGAGGCAGGACTGTGTTCTTCAAATTAGATTTTGTTGATTTTTCCCTAGGAGACATGTAGAGCACCTCAGAATTCACCTGGCATAAATGAAGTATTTTGGTTAATTGAAAAAAATTAAACTGAAGCCCTCATTTCTTATCACAAAACACTTGTTATGTGGGTTGAGAAGCATAATCATGCTTAGAAATACTCAAGTTTTTTCTTCATTTATTTTCATGAAGCACTACACTGAAAGGGAGGCATTTGTATCCTTTATTTAGGCAGCAGTACTTTGGAAATGATTGTACTTGGGAGATCTAGAGATCAGGAATTTGTCCTGTATCTTTTCAGTTATAAATGAATCTCTACTTCCATTCATTTTGTTATATTCCAGTCCATATGGTTTTATGGTAGTGGTAGTATTTGCCAATTTACCCTGTTTTTGGTTTGTAGTTTTAAAATTAGGAAAAAAAATTTAATATACATACACATGTGTGCATGTTTTAGTGTATTTTTCTGTCTTTAAAATATTTTTAAAATCTGTATTTTAGTCAGCTAAAAGTTCCAGAAACCTGAAATACAAAGATTTCTTTGATCCAGTGGAAACCGCTGGGGAGGTACCAAGTGTTAATGATGGTGAGCTGGATTCAGACATGGAAGAGGAAGAAATTGCTGAGGAGGAAATAGCAGAAGGAAGCATTTCTGAAACGTGAGTATTTTGAATCGTCCTTGAACTTGTAAACAGAATTGCTACTCTTGTATGCTATACTCATAGTTGTCAAGTATTTTTTTCTTAAGTTGCATTACCTAAGATAAAAAAGAAGTCTCTGATAGGTAGTCTCAAAATAGCCAGTGGAGGCCGGTGCCGCGGCTCACTAGGCTAATCCTCCACCTGCGGCACCGGCACCACGGGTTCTAGTCCCGGTTGGGGTGCGCTGGATTCTGTCCTGGTTGCTCCTCTTCCAGGCCAGCTCTCTGCTGTGTTCCGGGAGTGCAGTGGAGGATGGCCCAAGTGCTTGGGCCCTGCATCCGCATGGGAGACCAGGAGGAAGCACCTGGCTCCTGGCTTCGGCTCCTGGCTTCGGATCGGTGCAGCGCGCTGGCCATAGCAGCCACTTGTGGGGGTGAACCAATGAAAAAGGAAGACCTTTCTCTCTCTCTCTCTCTCTCTCTCTCTCTCTCTCTCATGTCTAACTCTGCCTGTCAAAAAAAAAAAAAGATAGCCAGTGGAGCAGTCAGGAGCAATTACTCATATGGGATGTCAGCATCGCAGGCAGTGGCTCTACCTGCTACACCACAACGCTGGCCCAACAATTTCTTACATTGCATTTCACCTAGATAGTTCTGTTCTTTGATAACTGACTTTGGAAGTTCTGAATATTTGGTTGCATCAGGAATACCAGCAAAACCTATGTTACTGGGAAATTTATTTTTGTTTTCCTAAGGAAAAGTAGTATATTTCCTTTCATAAGCATTTTGGTGTTACAGGGATGAAGATAATGACCTTGAAAGTGAAGATGGTAACCAAAAGGAAATCTCGAAAAGAGTGACCTTTGCTTTGCCAGATGATGAGGAAACTGAAGATACAGACGTTTTAAATGTAAAAACAGATTCAGAGGAAGTTAAATCTTCTTTTGAAAAAAGACAGGAGAAGGTAATTATCAGGAATAAAAGGAAATTTTTATATGCTTAACATGACTAGAATTCACAGACAGCTAACCAATATGCCTGTTTTTCTTGTTGGATCTGTTAACCATCATTTAAAAACAAACATTTTGCTGCTGTTCTCTAAAGCACACTGAATGTCAGTGCCTCGCGGAAAGTGTAATTTACAAAAACGAACTCCCTACCCCAAAGCTTTCAGTGGGGGCGCCTGTGTAAAACTTGTTTCTTTGTGGTGTCCCTGGTGTCTTCATTCCAGTGGCAGGTCTCCTGATGCGCTTCCTGCAAGCCTCTCACTACTGTTACGGCTCCTCTGCAGGATGTAAGGTGTCTGTAAGGTTTGAGTGCCATATAGCTGGAGTTGGTTTTTAGTAGTATCCTTTATTTTTCTATTTATTTGAGAGATACAGAGACAGACACAGCTCCTGTCTGCTGGTTCATTCTCTAAATGTCCACAATAGCATGGACTAGGATGGGGCCAGAATTGGGAGCCAGGAACTCAGTTCAGATCTCCCACATGGGTTGCAGGAACCCAGTTACTTGAGCCATCACTGTGACTTCCCTGGGATCAGGAGACAGAACCAGGAATCAAACCCAGGCACTCCAGTTGCAGTGCAGGTATCTTTATTGCCAGGCTAAATGCTTATTCCCTGAGGTTGCTTGTTTTTGTTTTACATTTTGTTTATTTGAGAGGCAGAGAGCTTTCTGCTGGTTTACTTCCCAAATGCCTGCAGGTGCTAGGGGCACTGAAGATGGGAGCTAGGAACTACTTCTTGAGCTATCACCACTGCCTTCCATGGTTCACATTAGCAGGAAGCTAGAATCAGGAGCTAGAGCTGGGAATTAAACCCAGGCACTAATGTGGGACGCAGGCTTCCTAACCAGCATCTAACCTGCTATGCTAAATGCCCGTCCCCCTGAGTTATAACTAAAACCATCTCAAGTACATCTTCCAGATTGATAAAAATGGGATTTCATACAGATGAAAAATCACTCAGTTTAATGGATGTAGTCTAGCTCCAATCATTTGGCTGTATCACCTTTAAAATATATCACACAATTAGAAAATGAGAATAGACAGATAATGTAAAACACCGGGGTTGTCAAAGGATTATTTTGAAGATAGAATTTAAGTTGAATCCACGATTGTCAGGTTGTCCTAGAAGAGAAAGTCTAAAGAAAACTAGTCTAAATAAAGTCTAAAGAAAACTAAAAGGAAATAAATTTATCAGTGGCTTTTTGTCCTATCCTACATCCCATCAGAAGAGGAAAGCAACATTGGTTTGACTGTGGAATTATTCAAACTTTCAAGAAATAGCTGAGTTAATGCTGTTTAATCAATTCCCACAAATAGTAAAGGAAAACTTCCAGATTGTTGTAAGATGAAAACCCCAACCTGAAAAAGTTAGTGTTAAAATATTTATTTATGAATAGTGATACAAAAATCTAAAACAGCACTGTGAAAATCATGCCTTGCAAAAAGTGGGCCATTTCTGGTGATGTGCAGACGTATCTACAAAAATGCTTCATGGTGATTTTCTAGAAACATTCCTAGAAATCAGGAATAAGGTTGGGCTTGGTGGTGTAGCAGGTTGAGCAGTTTGGGACACCTGTATTCGGTATCAGAGTGCCAGTTCATGTTCCTGCTGTTTTACCTCCCACCCAGGTTCTTGCTACTGTGCACCTTGGGAAGACATTGTATGAAGGCCCAGGTTCTTAGGTCCATGCCGCCTACTTGGGGAGAGGCCTGGATGCAGTTCCAGTTCCTGCTCCAGCTCTAGCTGTTGGCTGGTGTTTGAGAAGTGCCTACAAGTGGAACATCTTCCTCTCTGTGTCCACTTCTCCTTTCACTATGGCTTTCAAATAAATCAATCTTTAAAAATAAAATCGAGAATAAGACAAAGTGTTCACTGTTTAAAATTATTATTGTTATTTAATATTCTATTAGAAGTATTAGCCAGTGCAACTACAAAAAAAGATTAGGAAGTAAAAGACTATAAAGAAAGCATTAATATTTACCCAGGATACTAGAAAAACCAACAGATAAACTAAAAAGCTGTTAGGAAAAATAAAAATCCTGTCAGGTAGCTGAAAAAGCTGGTGTTTTATACACTGAGGTCATTCTAATTGTTGTCTTTTAGAAGTTAGAGGTAATTGGGATTTGGGTATAGAGTCAAAGGGTCAGACTCCATCAGATACTAGTCTGATAAGATAGGACATTTGAATAGAATAGGGTCTGAGGGGACTTAGTATATTAAATGTGGCCTTTCAGATCAGTGGGGAAAAGAGATCCATTGCAGCTCACCCTGCCTCGGGCAATGGCACTAGGAACTCACTGGCGAGAGCACAATAGAATTGTGTTTGAGGAATTTGAGTTTGAGAAACTGTACATTTCTTGCTTTTTCTGTTTTTAAAAATATTTGCTTTTACACAACCATAAATCCAATTTTATTTCCTCAGTCTGTAACTGTGTCTTTCTTAGATGAATGAAAAGATTGCATCTTTAGAAAAAGAGTTGTTGGAAAAGAAGCCGTGGCAGCTCCAGGGGGAAGTGACGGCACAGAAGCGACCGGAGAACAGCCTCTTGGAGGAGACCCTGCACTTCGACCATGCTGTCCGGATGGGTACGGCGCCCCCAGGCTTCTGCAAAGCGTTCCCTTCTGCGCCCCGACTGCAGTAACTGTGTCATTCAGTTGGATGCAGCAATTCACATTTCCTCACATTTGCTTTCTCCTTTATGGATGTGTGATTGTCTGTGTGCCCTTTTTTCCCTGAATTACTTTTTTTCCCCTGAATTATTTGAAACCAAGTTGCTAATATTGTGGCACTTTATTCCCCAGTATTTTTACATGTGACTTCTAAGAACTGGGACATTCTCCTGTATAACCATGATACCACTAATCCACCCAAGAAATGTAACATTGAAACACCAAGGATACCAATGATACCCAACGTATGATCCATAGTCAGATTTCCTGTAGTGGGGGTCTTTACAGGGTTTGCATCCTGTCACTGCTATGATTAAATTACGGGCTCTGCGCTGAGCCTCTTGTCAGCTCATTGAGCATTTTGTTTTTGTGCTCTGAAGTCAAAATGAGTTTCTGTAAAATTTCAGCAGAAGAGAGAATGGAAAAAAGAAGTCCCCAGATGCCTGAGATAGAAGGGTTAGCACTTACTACCATTTATATTCTAGTTCTGTGGTCCTCAACCTTGAGGGAGCATCAGAACAGTTGTTAAAGGTAGCTAGGGCCGGTGTTGTGGCATAGCAGGTTAAGCCACTGCATGCAGTGCCAGCATCCCATATGGGCACTGGTTCAAGTCCTAGCTGCTCCACTTCCGATCTAGCTCTCTGCTAATGTCCTGGTGAAAGCAGTGGAAACTCTCTCTGCCTCTCCTTTTTCTCTCTCTGTGTGTCTCTGACTTTCAAATAAGTAAATAAATTAAAAAAAAAAAAGAAGAAGAAGAAAGAAAGCAGTGAAAGATGACCTCAAGTCCTTGGGCCCCTGCACTCACGTGGGAGACCTAAGAAATTCCTGGCTCATGGTTTCAGTCTGGCCCAGCCCCAACCATTGTGGCCATTTGGAGAATGAACCGGCTAAGGAAGATTAATCAGTCTCTCTCTCTCTTTCTCTCTTTCTTTCTCTCAAACTCTGCCTTTCAAATAAAATAAATCTTAAAAAAGAAAAACAACTCAGGTAGCTATCCCCTTTCCCCACTTTCTGATTCCAGAAGTGTGGGGCTGGCCCACAACCGCGTTTCCCACAGGTTCTCCGGTGTTGCTGATGCTGCGGATCCTTGGTCTTGTGTACTCAGTAAATTCATGTTTCATTTCCTTTAGCACCTGTGATTACAGAGGAAACCACCCTTCAACTAGAAGATATCATTAAGCAGAGGATAAGAGATAAGGTCAGAAGAAGTAAATATAACTTGATTTACATTTCAATGAAGTTTTTAGAAATGATGTTTCCAGGCCGGCGCCGTGGCTCACTAGGCTAATCCTCCGCCTTACGGCGCCAGCACACCGGGTTCTAGTCCCGGTCGGGGCACCGATCCTGTCCCGGTTGCCACTCTTCCAGGCCAGCTCTCTGCTGTGGCCAGGAAGTGCAGTGGAGGATGGCCCAAGTGCTTGGGCCCTGCACCCCATGGGAGACCAGGAGAAGCACCTGGCTCCTGGCTTCAGATCAGCGCGGTGCGCCAGCCGCAGCGCACCAACCGCGGCAGCCATTGGAGGGTGAACCAACGGCAAAAGGAAGACCTTTCTCTCTGTCTCTGTCTCTCTCTCTCACTGTCCACTCTGCCTGTCCAAAAAAAAAAAAAAAAAAAAGATGTTTCCATATATTGGGAGTAGGGATAATGCTGTCTTTAATTTATTTATTTGAAAGAGTTACAGAGAGAGGCAGAGGCAGAGAAAGGTCTTCCATCCTCTGTTTCACTCCCCAGATGACTGCAATGGCCAGAGCTGTGTCAATGCGAAGCCAGGAGCCAAGAGCCTCCTCTGGGTCTCCCTCATAGGTGCAGGGGTCCAAGGATTTGGGCCATCCTCCACTGCTTCCCCAGGCCACAGCAGAGAGCTGGATCAGAAGAGGAGCAGCCGGGACTAGAACTGGCGCCCATGGGATGCTGGTGCCTCAGACCAGGGCTTTAACACGCTGCACCACAGCGCTGGCCCTGATAATGTTGTCTTTATTTGCACTTAATTAGGTTCTTCATGGTAAAAGCCTTAACTCAGTGCCAGCATTGTATCACAGCAGGTCAAGCCACTGTTTGTGACACCAGCATCCCATACTGGATTGCTAGTTCGAGTGCGAGCTGCTCAGTTTTCAATCCAGGTTCCTGCTGATGCACCTGGAAAGGCAGCAGAAGATGGCCCTAAGTGCTTGGGCTTCTGCCATCCATGTGGGAGAACAGGAGGGAATTCCTGGCTCCTGGATTCCACCTGGCTTAGCTCAATTGAGGAGTGAACCAACGGATGGAAGCTCTCTCTTGTTCTGCCTTTCGGAAAAATAAATTTTTAAAAAACATACAAAAGTCTTGAGTCTAGTCTAAGGCTGTTTCCAGCTTTTGTTGTGTGAGGTACTGCGAGAAAAGTAGTAGCTGGGAATGGCAGTGCTGTGCCTGGAGGGACAGGGAAGCCAGAGCTGTCGCCAGTCCCCTTTCTCCTGCATCATGCTGGCCTGTGAGATGGTGTCAGATGGAGCTGCTGAGGGCTGTTGGGAATGGTAATCAGTGTCTGACATGCTGTGGTTATACCCAGCACCCATAATGTGGCAGATCAAGGGTCTCTCTGTTCTGTGTTGACCAAGCAAATAATTGTCTAGGGATTGATCTGATTTTGTAAACTTAGAATAAAAATTGAGCGTGTGGCATGTACAATAAGAGATGGTTGTTATAACATGTGTGTTTACCCACACTTTGGTGTTAAAAATGCAAAAGGTTTAAGGGAGGGTGTTACATACAGAATGTCCTGAGATTTGAAATGAAACCAGGTAAATCTGGGGCTTGATTTTTAAACAAACTGGATGGGGAAATGTGGAATTAAGATTGGCAAACAGGAGAAAGGCTACTTTAAAACAAAAACAGAACAGGATATTTGAATAGTCTACTCTTTGCTTTTCTTGGTGCTGCTTCTTTGTGATTTGATAGTCATCTCAGAGGTTGGCTTATTTTTTTTTTTTTTTATACAATTGGCAAAAGATTCTTAAGTGAGCCTAGAAATAAGTTACAGATCCCATTAATGTATATTCTCCTTGCCCTTCTGTTTCAGGCTTGGGATGATGTGGTAAGGAAAGAAAAACCCAAGGAGGATGTGTATGAGTATAAAAAGCGCTTAACGTTAGACCACGAAAAGAGTAAATTGAGCCTGGCTGAAATTTATGAACAGGAATACATCAAGCTCAACCAGGTAAGAAAGCTTCTATGGCAAAGCTATTATTTAAGGAATAGAAGTAGAAAACCAGGCCATTTATACTGTTGAAATCATGAAGCCACAATCTTCGGTCGCCTAGTTCAAGTGGGAGAGAGAATGCTGGCAATAGAGGGGTTCCAGTGTTCCCACTGAACAGGAAGAAGAGGGTTTTGCTTTGCAGTTAGACTTTGGTCACCTTGTACATAAGCAGCCAGTTGCTCACCCTCCAGTAATTAAGGTAGTGTTACAATTTAGGATCATTTCTCATTGATATTTTGAAGTTATTTTGATGTATTTTATATGATTATGAATTTTTGTCCTTTCTTTTGCTTAAATTCTAAAGTAATCTCTGATTAAATAGCAGTACTGGGTTATATTCCCAATATAACAATTGAATTGTTCTTCACATTTGGTTCATTGGGAATGTGCTCAGTGTGTGCTTAGGGTTGAGGTGGCATTTTTGTTCCGGAAAAGCCATTGAAGATTGCTGCTGGATTTTGTCAGCTAATGCCAACCACACAGCAATGGTAGGCAGTGCCCTGAGGCCACTGTAGCCGAACAGCTGGGAAGATTTCAATTAAAATTCCCCCTGGTTACCTTGCAAGCCAAGGAAGCAGTTCAAGGAATATTTGTCCAGCTTCAGCTGATGCTTATTGAACTTTGGCAATTTTGAAGAGATTCAGTCAATACAAAAACTTTGGGTAACAGAGAATGTTCAAAATTTAAATATAGCAGCTTATGCTAGTTGTGTTAGTATTAGTTTTTGGTTTTTTTAAGATTTTATTTATTTGAGAGGTAGCCACAGACAAAGGGAAAGACAGAGTGAAAGATCTTCCACCTGCTGGTTCACTCCCTAGACAGCAGCAATGGCCAGAGCTGGGCTGAGGTGAAGCCAGGAGCCAGGAACCTCCTCTGGGTCTCCCATGCGGGTACAGGAGCCCAAGCACCTGGGCCATCCTCCACTGCTTTCCAAGGCCACAGCAGAGGAGCTGGGTTGGAAGAGGAGCAGCCGGGACATGAACCAGCGCCACAGGCAGAGGCTCCAGCCCATTACAGCATGATGCTGGCTCCCAAGTATTGGTTTTATTCCTCTGTCAGAGTCGGCAGCCAGTTTGGCAGTTTTGGGTATGGACTTGGAGTTCTAGTATTTGAATGAGCTGAGCTACTTCTAGACCCATTGGTGTAGGAGGTGGTGCCGGGGACTGAGTGTCAGTGTTTCCTGCAGCTTGGTTTCAGACAGGAGGGAAGAAGCAAGGTGAAAGGAGACAGCTCCAGCATGAGGCTTTATCATGGCTGGGTATTTCACGGGATCAGGAAAATGCTATAAAGTGAATGTATGACTTTGCAGTATTATAATGGTGTTTAAAACATGAGTTAAAGTAGAAGCAAGAGTATCCTGGTACCTGGGTGTGACTGGAGTTTGGGCCCTGATGACGAGTGGTAGAAACAGATTAGATTCATCTCTGGCATCAGGCATGGAGGCAGTCGGTGGCTTCCTGGTTCTGGTGTTTATTGTTTTTTCCCATGTCTTAATGAAAAAAACCTGAAAATCAGACAAAAAAATCATCTTAGCCTTTTAGAATAAGAATTTTGGGCTAGAGGGAAAAACAATTTACATTTTCACCTTAATAGAATTAAAATTGTCATTTTTTTCAGTGTTAATTTATCAGAATAAATCTTTAGCAATTTATATAAAAACAAGGAAGAAAAAAGACTCTACAAGCCAAATGAATATTTGGATATTTTTCTTAATTGATGTGAGATTCATTCAATGTAAAATGAACTACTTCAAAATGAACAGTTGAGGAACATTTAGTACAGTGTGGTGTGAGTCCTGTGTCTGTCTAGTCCCAAAATAAAACTCCATACTCATTGAGCAGTTGCCAAGCTGTATTCTATGTCTGTAGATTCCCCTGTTCTGGGCGTTTCATATAGACGGAGACCAACAGGTGACCTTTTAGGGCCAGCTCCTTGACTTAGCACGGTGTTTTCATGATCACGGCATGTATCAGTACTTTACTTCTTTTTTGTAGCTGAGTGGTAGTCCGCTGTCTGTATATGCCAAGGTTGGTTTGTGCATTCATCCCTAGATGGGAAGTTGGGCTACTTTCACCTTTTAGCTGTTGTGAATACTATTGTGTACATATACCTGTTTCAGTACTTGATTTTAATTCTGTTGGGTGTTAACCTAAGAGTGGAATTTCTGGCTCGTGCGGTAATTCTGTTTCACTTTCCATGGAGTTGCCAAGCTTATTAGCATTGTGACTGCTCCATTTTATATTCCCACCAGTAATGCATAGGTTCCATTTCCTCCATGTCTTCACCCACATCTGTTGTCTGTCACCACTATTTTTGGTTTTCTCCCCCCTCATTGTAGGCATCCTGATGGGAATAGCTTATCTCTTAACAGAAGTAAATCCCGAAGGAGTTAAGTTGTAAGTGTTAGAGGATGTTAGAGGTGACGGTTACTGTAGGTACTGAAATGCACATCACGGTAGTTGGTACCATTATGGTACTAATGCCTTTCATTTTGTCTGAATATTTCTTTGTAGCTGAAGCTTTGGTGATGGGAATTTGGGAGCACCCTCATTGGCCTTCAGTGTGTTTTCCTGTGATATATATTAAGCTGCTTAGTCTGACATTGTTGAACTTATTTCCTAAGCAAAAAGCAGAAGAAGAAGAAAATCCAGAGCATGTAGAAATTCAGAAGATGATGGATGCCCTCTTCTTAAAGCTGGATGCTCTGTCAAACTTCCACTTCATCCCTAAACCGGTAAGCGTGTTAGCAGCCTGTGTGCAGCCAGCAGATGGGACCTTAATAATAGCTTTTGTGAGACTCGCTCCTTACTGGGTTTTAGGGTGCAAACTTGTAGTGATGCCCTGTAACATGTAGGCAGGGCCTCCACGAGGAATGCTTGTTTCTGGTGCCATGATAGTTCTGGCTCACCCCGCTCATGCAGCCTGCTCTCCTGTTGGCCCCTGCCAGACCCTCAGCCTTAAGCCTCAGGGACCTGTCCTTTCCCCAGCCTCCCGTCCTTTAGTTCCATTTTCAATGCATGATGGGAATGGAGATATGCAGTGTCCATACTGGGCATTTATTGAGTACCTGCTACCTGCCATCCTACCTCCCTTGCATGCATTAACTTTTAATGCACAAGGCACTGAGGCACATGGTGCCTCCAGTTTCAGATGAGGAAAAGGGCTTAGGGATGGGAGTGGCCCATGCTGTCTTCACTGCCTACTGCTCCCTTGGCCAGGCCAAACCCCACAAGTGCTCTCCTTGTCTGGTTGACTCTCATCCAGGACACTGACCTGGCTCAGTATCTGCCTACTTGGGAGCTTCATCTTCTACTCATCACCTTCTAGAAACCTCTGAGACAGTGCTTGTACCATTCTTTCATTGCTTGCTTTCCTGCGACCATTTGGTAGCTCTACGATGTTGGGAGTTAACACAAGTCCAGAAGTCAGAATTCCAAGGCTAATTCTGCTCCTGACTAGCTTTGTGATTCAAATAGATTGCTTCACATTTCATCTCTGCAGAAGAGGTGATGATCTCCAAGATCCTTTCTGATCTGTTGATGGTTAGGTGATTTTCCCTTTGTATTCTGATTTCTCAGCAGACAGTAAGCTTTTATCACCTGGTTTTTAAATCCTGTAGTCTGTATAAAAAGTGTGTTTTTAATGTGTATGTTGTCTGCACACTCCAACTGGATAGACCTGCTTGCTTTTTTCCTCTTCAGAAATGCAGACTTGGAGCGTGGGCCCACAGTGCCCCTGTTTTCCCATTCAGGTCGAGTTTTCCCTCGCCTTCTCAGTAGACTGCTGGGCAGTCACCAGCCATCATTTTTGAGTGTATCTTGGACTACATCCATTCTCTCCATATCTCTCTGTCTATTGTAGAGTAGAACACAGTGTTCCTAATAAATAATTGAACACTGGTCCTGTGGAAGAAGTGATTTCTTCCATACTGTGACATTTTTCTCTGAGAATCCAGGCTCTGTTGTTTTTCTGCTTGTTTTTGTTCTTGAAGTTTCCTGGGGCACATGTCTCGTAGTTCACTGGAACATGGACAGGACTGTGAAAAGCAAAGTGAGTGGGCTGAGGAGTCAATGACGTGCTTGGAAGCAGAACCTCCTCCCACGATTCACCCGCTGGTGACGGGTCTGAGGTCCTGCTCCTGCTCCCCCATCCCCTGGTGACACTCACAGAGACAGGCAGGAATCTGATGTGAAGAGCACTAGTCTAGGTGTGTGATAAGTAATCTCCATTGCTCTTTGATTACCATGAGCAGTGGGAAACCGGTTTTGATTTCTGAATTTCTTGAGTAATTCTTTCAAAAAAATGGGGAAAAAAAAAAAACTGATACAAGCCCAAATGGTCCCCCAGTTAGTGTTGCATTGCTCTGCCCTTTTCATAGTGGATATGTTTGACTTCAACAGGAGATGGAATTACTTGAGAAAGTCCACACAAGCCACAGGTGGGAGTAGGTTAGTACCAGAGAGAGGAACTGAGTGTGATTATGGCAGAGGTGTCGGCAGAGATGGCGAAGCAGCAGGCCCTGCAGCACTGAGCTGTCCTCGGGTTTCGGTGGTGTCCAGGCTGTACGCTAGCACCTTCATTCCAGCCAGCTTACACCTCTGGCTGTCAGCACGTCTACCATGTTTAATAATCTCTCCATAAAGTATTTTATGTGTAGAGTTTCCTTGTCTGCACAGGATTGGTTCTAGGACTCCACCCTCAGTACCAAACTATGCAGGTGCTCAAGTCCCTTACGTAAAATGGCGTAAATCTGAAGATAACCTACACAAGTCCTCCCAGATACTTTAAATCATCTCATGCCCCTAATACAATATTAGTTGCTATACTATATAATTTAGGATATCTTTGGTCTGCAGTTGGTTGAATCCACAGGTGTGGAACCCCCCAGATATGGAGGCCTGGTTGTATAGGACTCTGGGTTAATAACTTCAGAGTTCATATATTTTATGTTAAGGCCGCTCTTTTTTTTTCTTTTTTTTTTTTTTTTAAGATTTATTTATTTATTGGAAAGGCAGAGTTAGAGGGAGAGACACAGAGAAAGATCCTCTGTCTGCTGGTTTACTCCCCAAATGGCCACAACGGCCAGGGCTGGGTCAGACTGGAGCCAGGAACTTCATCAAGATCTCCCATGTGGGTGGCAGGGACCCAAGCACTTAACCCATTCTACTGCTTTCCTGGGTGCATTAGCAGGGAGTTGGATTGGAAGTGGAGCAGCCAGGACTTGAACCAGCACCTTAGGATACCTACACTGCAGGCCACGGCTTAACCTGCTAAACCATAATGCTGGCCCCAGGGCCACTTTTGACTTCCTATTGAGTGCATGTGTTGTCTCTTTTCTAGCCTGCACCAGAGATCAAAGTTGTGTCAAACCTGCCAGCCATCACTATGGAGGAAGTAGCCCCCGTGAGTGTTAGTGATGCAGCCCTCCTGGCCCCAGAGGAAATCAAGGTAAGAAGCCGAGGCTGAGACATTAACATGTTTGCAAGTCAGACCTTAAGATACTGGCAGATCTCCATTTATTTATTAGCACTCCTTTGAGTTTGTAGTTTTTATTCTGATATATCTAAGTAGTTTATAGGTCGAGTCAAACTAACATCAAAATATTCCATACAAGCAGGCATTAGTGAGTTGCTGGTATTAGAAGTAGTATAAAAGCAATTTTTAAATATCCAATATGAGTGTCTTGTTATAATCCAAATCTGAACACTAGTAGTTACAAAGTTAGTTTGAAAATAAACTGCTTATACATTAGGAACGAAGGGCTTTGGATCTACAATAGAGCGTTTAGGTCTTGGAAGTAGTTAGTTTTACCAAATGGAGAAATATGACGCCGGTGCCTTACGCGGTAATGTTGGTTTCTGCCAGGCCCACGGCACAAGGTTGGCCAGCAGCAGGGCCCTGTTTTTTTTCCTCATTGCTTTGCTGTTCCCACTCCTCCTGTCGGAGCTTCTGCCATCTCCGTGAGGGTGGCCACCCTGGCACAGCGGGCTGGCAGCTGAGGAGAAGAGCCAGACAAACTGGTCTGCAGTGGAGGGGTGTTTCCCTTTCCTCTGTGGTTTCTCAGTCTCTGGGAACCTGTGCCCTGTTTCTTTGCAGCTCAGGCATGCCTCAGGCCCATGCTGGAGTCTCTGATACGTTGGCTTGAGAACCCAACTCTCTATGCCACCTTTGTGAATTTGTTTGGTAACTGAACTGTCACTGTAAGAGTCTGTTCTGTCAAACACTGCATCTAGGGGTTTTTTTGTTTGTTTGTTTGCTTGTTTTTGTTTTAAAGGTTTTATTTATTTGAGAGGTAGAGTTACAGAGAAAGGCAGAGACAGAGAGAAAGGTCTTCCATCCACTGGTTTACTCCTCAAATGGCCACAGTGGCTGGAGCTGAGCTGATCTGGAGCCAGGAACTTCTTCTGGGTCTCCCACATGGGTGCAGGGACCCAAGTACTTAGGCCATCCTCCAGTGCTTTCCCAGGCCATAAGCAGAGAGCTGGATCAGAAGCGGAGCAGCTGGGACTCGAACCAGCACCCATATGGGATGTGGGTGCTACAGGCAGCAGCCTGGCCTACTATGCCCTAGTGCCAGCCCCTGCATCCAGGTTTTAAAGAGCTGAGTTAGCAGGGCTCTCTGGAACTCAGGTGGGGATTGCACTGCACCCTGACGCACTGAGCCACGTCCTTACAGCCCCTGAGCTGCCTACTGTCTGCTCTCTTCTGCTGCAGTTCCCTGCATTGATGTTAGACTAGAGTAACTGCTGTGTTGGTGGTGTTTCTTTATAGGAGAAAAATAAAGCTGGAGATATAAAAACAGCTGCCGAGAAAACAGCTACAGACAAGAAGCGAGAACGGAGGAAAAAGAAATATCAGAAACGCTTGAAAATAAAAGAGAGGGAGAAGCGGAGAAAACAACTTGAAAAGAGCAACCCAGACCAAGGAGGAAAATACACCAAAGCCAGAGCTTCGGAGACCTTGAAACATCTAACCAAAACCGGCAGAGCTTCCTTGTTAAAGGTAAGGCCAGGAAGGGAAGCTGCTGAAGAGACCTGCGGGTTAGGCGCTGTCTGCTTGCCTGGGACGCCAGGGCCAGTGGCATGGCCCCCACAAGGTGGAGAGGCTCACGCCAACTGGTGGAAGAGCTTTCAAGTTTGTCCCACCTGGTCCTCGAAACAACCCAGGGCCTGCAGCAGTTTTTGTTCACTTCCTCCTCCCTTAACTCGCAAGAACATTGCAGCAGTGTGGAATGTACAGGATACCTGTCCACAGACAGATGCAGTTGTTTCTGATTTTACTTCTTGCTTGAATTTATACTTTTGCACATTATTGTATTCATAATGTAGTTATAGTGTGGCTTTCTTATGAATAAGCACATTTTCACAGCCTGAGCATATCTTTGTTTTAATTACAGGATGAAGGGAAAGACAAAGCCTTAAAGTCATCTCAAGCATTCTTTTCTAAATTACAAGATCAAGTGAAGATGCAAATCAGTGATGCAAAGAAGACAGAAAAGAAAAAGAAAAAAAGACAAGATATTTCTGTTCAGAAATTGAAACTGTAATATATTTTGAAAATAATGTAAATATTAACGTGAAAGCTTCTACCCATTTGCTGCCACTGTTCTGTTTATAATAAAATGTTTGAGACTTTCTTTGTATCTATGGCAGATATTTGAGAACTCCACAGTGTATAGAGATAAACCCTGACCTGTTTTTGGAAAATCCATCTGGTTTGCACTGGGTGTAAGGCAGGACCTAGCACGTTGGGTCCTTCCTGCATAAAGCAGTACGTGTGCCTTTGGGAAGTGATCTTCCATGGCCTGAGCACGGACCGAGGGCGGCTAGAGGGACCCATCCGTAGTCAGAGGCAGAAAGGACAGTGTGGGCTGGAAGTGATTCCAGGAGCCATAGGAACCTGGTACACCCAGCACAGTAGACTGGCAGCTTCAGTCTGCGGCCACGAGGTGCTCCCAGTCCAGCCTCCCCATCAGGGAGAGTTGTCTTGCCTGTAAGATCTCACCGTGACGTGGTGGACATGCTTAAGCCTTATTCCAGGTGGGTTCTGTCTGTCTATTTCTCTGCCTCTGAAATCAATCTAAAAATTTTTTTGTGTGTGTCCCCATTGTTCTTTGAGCACTTCCTTATTTTTGCTTTCAGATGTTGCAGGCTTATCCACTATCCCTGGAATCAACTATTTTCCCAAGGAACCTCAGGCTATGACTTGGAAATGAGAGTACTTCAAAAAGTTTATGGAGGAGGCCGTAGTGGGTAAAGCCACCTCCTGCAGTGCCAGGATCCCATATGGGCACTGGTTCGAGTCCTGGCTGCTCCACTTCTGATCCCACTCTCTGCTGTGGCCTGAGAAAGCAGTAGAGGGATGTCCCCCATCCTTGGGTCTCCACACATGGGAGAACGGAAGAAGATCCTGGCTCCTGGCTTTGAATCAGCACAGCTCCAGCCGTTGTGGCCATCTGGGGAGTGAACCAGTGGATGGAAGGCCTCTGCCTCTGCCTCTCTGTAACTCTGCCTTTCAAACAAATAAATACATTTTTTAAAAAGTTTATGGAGATGAAATTAAAAGATTTTGGTGCAAAAATTTTTGAAATACACATATAGTTTTTTCATAATATACATTGTTTTTAAGGCTTTATTGAGGTATAATTGACATACAATAAATTCCACATATTTAAATTTGGTACACTTTGGCATATACACACCCAAGCTCTCACCATGATGAAGATAGTGAGTCCATCCATGTCCCTGAATGTTCCCTTCGTATTTCCTCCTCAGCACCTGCTGTCCCTCTTCCTGTCCTTAGGCAGCCACTGATCTTGTCACTGTACATAATCTACATTTTCATGAACTTTTTAAAGACCCCTTGTATGCATGGATATCAATCTCTTTTTGCACCAAAATAAACGTCTTTTAATTCCATTTCCATGAACTTTTTGAAATCTTGTGTATTCCCCCAAAGTTAACGGTTGGAAACCTAACCCTCAAATTTGCATGTTGGTGGTGTTTGGAGGTGGGGCCCTTGCGAGGTAATGAGGGGAGCATGCCATGTAGGCGAGCCCCCACGACGGCACAGCACAGCGGCTTTGTTAGAGGAAGGGAGGTCTAAGCTAGCAGTTCGTGCTGTGTCACCCTGTGCTGCCCTCACCCATGTTACAATGCAGCACGAGGCCTTTACTGCATGCTCAGCTGGTGCCGGCACCATGGGCTAGGATTCCCCAGCCTCCAAACCATGAGCCAAATAAACCCCTACTCTTTAGAAAGTGCCTGGTCTGGGCCGGTGCCGCGGCTCAATAGGCTAATCCTCCGCCTTGCGGCACCGGCACACCAGGTTCTAGTCCCGGTAGGGGCACTGGATTCTGTCCTGGTTGCCCCTCTTCCAGGCCAGCTCTCTGCTGTGGCCCGGGAGTGCAGTGGAGGATGGCCCAAGTGCTTGGGCCCTGCACCCCATGGGAGACCAGGAGAAGCACCTGGCTCCTGCCTGCGGATCAGCACAGTGCGCCGGCCGTGGCGGCCATTGGAGGGTGAACCAACGTCAAAGGAAGACCTTTCTCTCTGTCTCTCTCTCTCACTGTCCACTCTGCCTGTCAAATAATAATAATAATAATAACAATAATAAAAAAGAAAGTGCCTGGTCTCAGATATTGTTAACTCGGATACCAATTTCTGGGCACTAGGTGAGTTCATTGCTGCTATGCCTACTCGACAGACAGAGGTAGAAGATCGTGCCTTCTCAAGCCCCTTTTAATTCCATTTCCCAGGAACTTTTTGACGTCCCCTCCTACAGTCAGGCTATGACTGCTTCTTATCAGTTGGAACGCGAGCACCGTGACACCAGCCAGCAGTGTGTCCGTCGGACAGGGCATTAGTGTCCTGTTTTCCCTGCTCCCTCTCGTTTTCATTCTTGTGCGGCTCCGTCTTCTAACCCCATCCTGTGTTCTTAATGCAAGGCTGGGTGGGCCTTTCGGAGCTGGCGCTCAAAACCCCACTCTGATCTCACGGGAAAGCAATACTGAAGTCCATGGTATGACTGCCAGGCCCCGTGTCGGTCCTGGAGAATGACTGCCAATCGCCCCTGCACGTTGTTGTACACAACAGCGGCACTCAGACTGTGGCCGCAGCAGTGCCCTGACACTGTCCCCCCTGGCTGACCCCTGCCCTGTGCCCTCCCCCACCTCGCCCCTGGCCTGTGCTCTGTCTGAGCCTGCCAGGCAGGCTTCTGCTCACGGCTGGCATAGGGCTGCTCCCTCACCTGCTCCGTGGCTGCTCCAACATCGTGCCTTATCAGCCAGGCCTTACCTAGGCACCCTTTCAAATCCCAACCCAAGGTGCTTCTCGGCTTACTTCCTCTTTTTATTCACGACGTAACTTAATTGTTCGTATTTTCTCCACCTCTTTCCAGTCTCCTCCCCACAACAGGAGGCCCTCACCTCCTTCTCCTCGTTCCGTTTTCATTCTGTCTTCAGCATCCAGAATATTACCTGGAATGGGGCAGGGGCTCCATCCTTGCCACCCTCATGGGAGACCCAGATGACGTCCCTGGTCCTAGCCGTTGTGGTCACAGAGCAGTGTGTGTTGGGTGTGTGTGTGTGTGTGTGTGTGAATCAGCAGATGGAAGACCGTTCTCTGTCTCTCCCTCTCTCTCTGCAACTATGCCTCCGTGCACAGCACCAGCCCCGTGCCAGGGTAGGCGGGACCAGGCTGGTTGTTACATTCTCAGCTGTTAATCAAAATAAGTTCAAGACCCATCATTCCCTAATGGCTACATTTTATTATTTCTTCGCTGTTGGGGTTTTTACAGTGAGATACCGTCAGCCCGGTGCCCGTTCGCAGAGCCTGTGTGAGCACAGTCCGTGCTGGCCTCTTGTCTCCTCCCTGCAGGCTGCACCCCGAGACGCGGAGCTCCCCCACAAAAGCGCAGATTGCTGCGGCTTCCCACGCATCGGAACGCCCGGCGGCAGAGAAGCCGAGCAGGGGCGTTCGGGGCGGCCCGCCTGCTGCAGGTGCGAAAGGCAGGCGGTGCCCGGGTCCCCAGCTGGGCTCAGTCACGCGGCGGCTGGGGAGTCCTTGACCTGGAAAAGAGATCGATCACTCGAGCCTCCACTCGCCGAGCCTGTCAGGAATCGGGACGCGGGGATCTGCTGGGGATGCCTGAGGGCGCCGGCGCGCGAAGCCCAGGGGGAGGCTCGGCGCGCCGGGCCGGAGGGCCGAGGGCTGACGGCTGAGGGCTGAGGGCCGGAGGGTTCAGGGCCGCGGGCCGCGGGCCGAGGGCCGAGGGCTCAGGGCGGGCGGGCCGCGCGGCGCCGGGGCCGCGTCCCGGGTGCTCGGCGGGCCCCTGGGTGCGGAGCCGAAGCTGCGCTGGTGGCCGGCAAGCGTGTTCGCAGATGCGGGCGACTCGGGCGCTGGGTCGGTGCCGGCCGGCGAGGCCGGAGGCGCCCTGGGGCCCATCCCACTGGACAGCCCCCGACGCAGTGGTTCCATAGAAGGGTCCCGAGCGGTGTGCTTTCCCCTTTCCCAAAGTGCCCGCCGGGTCGCTCGCAGACCCGGGGTCGTCTGCCTCCAGCCCAGGTTTTCTGCTCCGCGAAATCCCGCCCTCCGACGTGCGAGGCCCCAGTTCACTCAGAACAACGTGGCGATCCATATTTGCTTTATTTCGTGGGGGAAGCAGTTGAACGAGTACCATGAGGTCAGAGGCTCACTTTTTACTGTCTCAAATTAAGAAAGCGAAAGCAAACCGTTGAGGCTTTGAGGCATCCTGCGCGTTGTACCTCGGAGCACCCGTTTGGGTTCATCATGGCAGAAGGGAGCTCACCAGACAGAAAAAGGCCTCGCAGGAGCTTATCTGGGCGGAAAACTGAAAAAAAGGCGCCAAGTTCTATCATCTCGTTCTTCAACAACGCGCCGCCTGCTAAACTTGCCTGCCCCGTTTGTAGTCAGATGGTGCCAAGATATGACTTAAACCGACACCTTGATGAAATGTGTGCTGGCAGTGACATTGTTGGACTCGATCCAGTACAGACTGGCTTGATCAACTCTAAGGTGTCCGCAGTGGGGTCGGCCAGTATTGCCCTAGAAGGTGTAACACCGAAGAAGCCATCACCAACTAAGACGAGTTTAACCCCTGGCAAAAGCGATTCAGCAGAAATGAACATAAAACAGCATACGAGTCCCTACTTTAAACCGAGTGGTGACTTCATATGCAAAAACCAAGATGAGCTGAGAAATCAGAACGTGAAAGTCATTTCTTTGGGAAGCCTGTCATCTAAGTTGTCTAGAAAATACATAAAAGCTAGGATGTCGGGAGATAAGGGTGAGGAGTTGGCCAACCGTAGTCCGCGGAGTTCTGTCTGCTCTGTTGGGAAGAGTCTGCTTGGTAGCTGTTCAGAAACTGAGGACAAGGGTGAACTTTTGGAGAACAGTTCTCAAAAGGAAAACATTTTTACATGTAATTCTTTAGAGGAAGAGAGTCCTGAACGCGCAGTAAAAAGCAGCAAAATAATGGAAGCTGAGAGCCCAAAGGGCACCGAGGAGTGTGGGAAATCAGTTCCCACCTGTGGAGTCTCAGCTAAAGCTCCCGCTCCGTCTTCGCCGGATGTAACAGCCAGGCAGGCACTGAATTGTCCTGCAGAAGCCGGACTTGTGAGGCAGGAGAGGATCAGCAGAATAGACCATGCAGGGGTTGAAACACGTGAGGCAGGCAACTGCGAAGAGCAAGAACTGACTGTCGTTTCAGAAACTAGAACATGGTCATCAGATTCGGAGCCAAGATCTCATGGTTCAACAACGGATGCTCCTAACTGGAGTGCTATCCAGAAGCCACCTCTGGAGGGTGACAGCGGCTCAGAGAATGAAACCATTCGCAGTGTTCCTGCGGAGCAGGGGTCAAGCTGCAGTGTCGCCAGTGCAGCGACCACGACACCACCGAGCCAGCCTTACTACCTCCAGAGTTTCCTTGTGGTGCTGCGAGCCGTGCTGGGGAGTGAGGATGATATGATGCTTTTTGATGAACAGGAGAAAGGAATTGTAACTCGATTTTTTCAGTTATCAGGTATCCTACACCTGTTTGCTTTTGAGTTTTCCCCTTTTGCTGTCCTGTTTTGCTTGTGACGGATGGGTAGTGATCTAATGACCACAAGGAGGCACTGTGGTTTTATAAGTACCGGTGATTCCCATGGTATGACTTAAAACTTAGTGACTTTATGGTGGTGTGAAATGGTCTTCATACAAACGTTCTGTTTTTTGTTGTCAATACAGTATTCAATACATTACATGAGATATTCAATACTTTCTTTTAAAATAGGGTTTTGTAAGTAAAGTACCCCACTCTAGGAAAATGCAAGTGTTCTAAGCACATTTAAGATAGGCTGGACTACACTATGATGTTTGGTAGCTTAGGTATATGACATGCAGTTGTGATATATTTTTCAACTTAACAGCAGCTTATCAGGATGTAACTGCTGTAAGTTGGGGAGTACCCGATCTGTACTCTATGGGAGAACTCTGGGAATCTGAGTTATTTCAAAGTTTGTATTGAGACGGGTGGGCATGTCTAAGAGGCAAGATTTCCTGCCTGGTGACGTCTGCTCCTACAAGTGTACTTTGGTTGTAGCAGAAACAGCTGTTTTTCCTTTATGTGTATACTTGACATTTATAAAATAGCTTTTCCCAGGTTTAAAAAAGTTTGACTTAAAAAAGTAACCTTACATGTTTAACATATAAGTAGGCTCACTGTTAGGGTGTTTTGTTTTCACACACCATTTCCTCCACCATGAAAGTAAAGTAAAATACAATGCAGGAAAAAACAGACCAACGTGAGGCAGATTTTCTTTCCCCAGCGACATTTTGGATTCCTGGACTCTACCTTATAAAGTCAGGGTGTGGAGGAAATGGAAACTTTGAAGCTTCATTGGGACATTTCAAAGTGCTGGTTTATTCTTCAGATTTTGGGCAGCCTGAGTGGCTGTAAGCTGTAGTGCTCGTTTGAAGCAAAAGGCACCCTTGTGTTGCAGCCCTGGTGACCCAAAGGGCCACATCGGCTCTGTGGAACAGTCCCTTCAAGGTTGGCAAACTTCCTTGGTGACCTCACTGTCCTCTGATAAACTGGAGCCATGTTTGACTCCTTGGTAGATAGAACAATGAAAAATCCTGAACATTACTACTACTGTGTAAGAGAAAGATTTTGGTTTTAACTTTACACTGTAGGATTTTGATACTCCTTGCATTCCTTGCTAACACCTGAGTGATGCTGGGACTTTGGCAGAGTGGGCACAATCCTTTGGTTGGGAGTTGATTGCAGTCCTGCCCGTATTTTTTGAGTAGTTGTTGGCTGTGTTCTTCCTATAATTGAAAAATACGAAGTTTGCCTAGAACAAGTTCTGCATTTTCTTTTATATTGTACTCCGTGGAGAATCATACACAATATGTGTGTGTATGACAATAATGGTTGCTAATTGATTTTGCCTGTTTAAAAGGCCTATGCTGTAGTGTAGCAGGTTAAGCCGCCACCTGCAGTGCTAGAACCCCATGTGGGCGTTGGTTCGAACCTGGCTGCTCCATTTCCAATCTACCTCCCTGCTAATGTGCCTGGGAAAGCAGCAGAAGATGGCTCAAGTACTTGGGCCCCTGCACCCACCTGAGAGACCCAGATGAAGCTCCTGGCCCAGCCTTTTGGGGAGTGAATCAGCAGATGGAAGATCTCTCTTTAAACCAAAAAAAAAAAAAAAAAAAGAAAATGTCAAAAATTTTATTTTAGAGTTGACGGAAGTTCAAAGCTAAAGGGTAATAAGGAAACAGACCCAACAGGTCAGTGAAGCAGCTTGGTCAAGAACACTGAATTAGAACGGGGCTGCTACTCATTTTTTTAAAAAATTATCTTCAGGTTGTATTCAACCAAAAACAAAATAATGTGTGTTAAAATAAAAGCAAAGAACAATGGGGCTGGTGTCATAGCACAGCTGCTTGTATCACCAGCATCTCTTATTGGAGTGTTGGTTCAAGTCCTGGCTGCTCTGATTCTGATCCAACTCCTTGCTAATGTACTTGGGAAAGCAGCAGATGATGGCCTAAGTGCTAGGGCTCCTGCCACCCATGTGGGAGACCCAGATGGAGTTCCTGGCTCCTACCTGGCCCAGCCTAGGGCCTTGAGGCCGCTTGGGGAGTGAACCAGCGATAGAAGATCTCTTGCTCTGTCACTCTGCCTTAAGAAGACAAATCTTTTTTAAAATAGAAGTATATAGCAAAATAACTAGATTGGGGGGTAGGGCTTCTTTGAGACCTAAAAGTAGCTAGAAAGTGGGAAACTTGATTGGAACCTCTTTGTGGCTTATACCATGAGATGCATTACTGTATGTGTGGTAAGCATACAAGGGGACTTCCAGAAATTTGTGGGCAAATGAAATTAAAAAGATAATGTAAATATTCTATGGATTTTTTTTTTAAAAAAGATACATTTGTTTGAGGAGTTACAGAGGCGGGGGGGTCTTACATTTGCTGTTTCACTCCCCAAGTGGCCTCAATGGCCATAGTTCAGCCAGGTCGAAGCTAGGAGCTTCTTCCAGATCTGCCACATGGTTGGCAAGGGCCCAAGCACTTGGGCCATCTTCCAGTGCTTTTTCCAGGCCATTAGCAGGGAGCTGGATCAGAAGTGGATCAACCAGGACACGAACCAGCACTCGTGTGGGATGCCACCCACTATTCCACAATGCCAGCCCCACTGTGGACTTTTTGAAGCCCTATCTTGTGTTTTTCTAGTAAAGCTTATTTCCTCACCTCAGGTTTAAAAAGTAAATGATGTTGGTTTTACAAGAAAGAAAATGTTTTTCACCACTTTTCTTAACTTTATTGCAGCTAGTGGTCAGAAGTTATATGTACGGCTCTTTCAACGGAAGTTGAGCTGGATTAAGTTGAATAAATTAGAATATGAAGAGATTGCCCCTGACCTGACACCTGTGATTGAAGAATTGACTCGTGCTGGCTTTCTACAGACAGGTATGATTAGTAGAAGGAAATGTGAAACGAAAATGTCCTGAAGAGTTTTCTGTAGAATGATGGTATTGTGAGTCAGGCGCCCTCTCCTAGTTGGTGCCTAGTCAACAGTAATTTTTTTTAAATTGGGTTTAATCTTGAGATAAAAATTATCCCTATGTTGCTAAAGCCATTATTAACCAGAATTAAGACTTCTAAGGGGGCTGGTGCCTAAAGTGCCAGCATCCCATATGGGTGCTGCTCTGCTTCCAATCTAGCTCTCTGCTATGACCTGGGAAAGCCGTAGAAGATGGCCCAAGTCCTTGGGCCCCTGTACCCATGTGGGAGACCCAGAGGAGGCTCCTGGCTTCAGATTGGCCCGGCTCTGGCTATTGTGGCCATTGTGGCCATTTGGGGAGTGAACTAGGAGATGGAAGACTTCTTTCTCTCTCTCCCTCTCCCCTGCCGTAACTCTGCCTTTCAAATAAAATAAATAAGTCTTAAGAAAAAAAGACTGATTTTTTACAGATCTTACAGGTTGAGGATCATAAAGTTACCTTTAGGATATAGGAAAGAGATGTGGTATATGAATTAGAAAAAATATATTCCTCCTTTGCTGTCTCCTTCCAGAAGAACTTGGCCCATCTTACTCAGATTCCTCAGGACAAAGCTGGCTTGAATATTGAAACCAATATTGCCTCCAAAAATTTCATCTACCCCCACGTACACATCTAAGTTGATTGCCTGAAGAATTGTTTAATTGCTTTAAGCAATTCCATATGGAACTGGATAGGGTGGAAGACTGGGAAAGTTGGGGAGAGGCGTGGAGGCTCAGAGAAGGAGCTTTGATATGAGTGCTTGGGTGAGACAGGAAAATCCATCCAACAGTGCTTCCCACGTGTCCATGTCATCCTGGGAGCTGGAATCTCAGTACCCCCACTGCCCCAATGTGGAAAATCTATAACAAAATAATTAGATTTTTAGGTAGGGCTTCTCTGAGGGAGAAAGCTAACTAGAAAGTGGGAAACCTGATTTTAGATATTTTAAAGTAATGAATAATCATTACAAAATTGGAAACTTTTTATGGCTTATACCATAAAATGCATTACTAAACATGAGGTAAGCATACAAGAGGATGCAGATTCTATAAGTTGACATGTCTGACAGGTGAGTGCTGCAGGTGAGCCTTAACTTACCTTTCAATGACCTTTAGCAACAAAATGAGAACCCCAGTAGCCCACTGTTGCACTCAGTGGATGAGGAATGTGACGTGATGGACGCGATCATGCTGGGCACCGCCTGGTGAAATGTAATCTGTCAGGTATAATGTGAGTGGGAAGAAAGTTCTTCACATGGACCGAAACCATACTGTTTCAGTACACCACAGGAAGATGTATTCTAAGGCTTTAAAATACCAGGATCACCACCATCATCATTGGGAAGAGGAAGAGACCGGAAAGTTTCTTATGGCTAAAGGTCAGCTGGGTAAGATGTTCCTTTATACAGAGGCCACTTGTCATCTGGATTTCAGAGCAACTGAAGGAAGCTTTGTCTGTAAGGGAGGGAAAATCTACAAGGTTCCTTCCCCTGAAGCAGAAGCTCTGGCAGCTGGCTCAATGGAACTGTTTGAAAAATGTCACTTCAGAATATTCCTAGTGTCTGTTGCCAGCTGTGATGAAAGAGTGCCTGAACTTTTGAAGGTGTTGATCCTAAGAAGAGTGCGATGCAAGCTGTGTGTAAGAGACTTGATTTGGGCCAGGCTGCTTCAGGTCTTGCAGGTTATGCTCTTGTACTTTACAGGACCAGTGACTACTGAGATCAACTCTATTGTGAAACCATCAGTAGGATTAAACTTTACAGTGAGTCTCTGGCAAGATATGGCAAAAGCACATACCTTTATCCACTCTATGGCCTTGGCTAACTGCCACAAGGATTTGCAAGTCTAAGTGCTGCTGATGGAGGTACCTACGTGCTGAATAACCCTACTGAAGAATTCATTGTGCAGAATGGGACAGTAATTGGTGTGAGATCTGAAGGAGGGGTTGCTCTCTATCAGCAGCTCATCTGTGACGCCAGCTATGAAGAAAGTGGGCCAGGTGGACAGTTATCTGCATCCTTGGCCACCTCATCAAGAGCACCAGTGGTGCCAACTCCTGCCAGTTTGACGTCTCTGTATGCATGATTTCCTATGCACGCTGTGTGGCAGCATAAGGGAGGTACAGTGCCATAGTTAGTACAGCTGTGTACACAAGGAACTGAGAAAGAAGTCAGACCAGCTGTGGCGCTCTTTGAACCAATTCAGCAGAAGTTTGTTAGCATCAGTGACCTCCTTGTACTGAAAGGTTTGGGAAAAGAAAGCGAGATCTTTATTTCCTGCACATATTATGCCACAACCTTGAGACAACTTGTGATGACATCTATAAGAGGATCAGAGTTTGACTTTGAGGAAATGAAACACATCTTGGGGAAGACTAACAACAGTATGTGTTATTTAATTAGGACAAATTAAAAATTTGGCAAATAATGCATATTGCCTGAAATCAGTATTGTTGGGCCTGCTTTTGTAAACAAGATGGAGGGATTGAAGATCACTATACCTGTAAATATTCCTCCCCTTCGTCTTTCTAATGTTATGTATTTTTTTTTTTTTTGACAGGCAGAGTTAGACAGAGACAGAGAGAAAGGTCTTCCTATCCATTGGTTCACCCCCCAAATGGCCGCTACGGCCAGTGCTGCACCAATCCGAAGCCAGGAGCCAGGTGCTTCCTCCTGGTCTCCCATGCGGGTGCAGGGCCCAAGCACTTGGGCCATCCTCCACTGCCTTCCCGGGCCACAGCAGAGAGCTGGACTGGAAGAGGAGCAACCGGGACTAGAACCCAGGGTGCTGGCGCCGCAGGTGGAGGATTAACCTAGTGAGCTGTGGTGCCGGTTGTCATGTATTAACTTACTTTCTTGGAGTGGCTATTCAGAATTGGCAGGTTACTACATTCTGATCAATTTAACCAAACCACCTTTCACCCCTGGTGAAGGATCGGCTTTAAACAAACATTGTGACACTGATACAGAAAACTCAATGCAGTATTTGTATATTTTAATCAGCATAGCTTTGCGATTATGTGCTGTTGCTACTCAAGAGCTGGATCTGTACGATTTGTGTGCCATCTGTCTGCATGACATTAAGGAGATTGTAAACTGAATATTCCTCATTTGGAACAGCATCCCCAAGTTTTCCCTCTAACTTTATGTTTGATGTTATGTCAAGTATTATGGCAGGGCCACAGGTTTGGTTTATGTGGGCATAAAATTCTGATGGAACTCCAGACTTTGGGAGTCATTTGGAGGAAGCCGGTATGTCGTTTAACGTATTGAAATTGGTGAGAAAGGGGAAAGGAATCTTTGATGAAGCAGGGAAAATGTAGAAGCATCTCTTATACCCCATGTGTGGCTGCTTCTGTGGGCCAAGCTGCAATGCAGTGTTGATTCGACAGAGTCTCTACTTCAGTCTGCCTCAGAACGGCTCCAGATGATTTCTGTACTGCAAAAATAAAGCCAGACTCTGGAGACAAAGCAAACAACAAAGAACATTACCAGGCGTGCAGTGCGTGCCTAATCACCATTCATACCCGGCGGAAGAAGGCACTGCCCTAAACTGATTGCCTTTAAGGCAGAGACCAGTTGAGTCTCTTAAATTTTTTTTTAATCTATCTATCTATCTTTCTTTCTTTCTCTCTCTCTCTCTCTCTCTCTCTCTTTCTCTCTCTCTTTCTTTCTTTTTTCTCTCTTTCTCTCTATTTCTTTGCCTCCCTCCCTCCCTTCCTTCCTTCCTTCCCTTTTAGATTGATTTACTTATTTGAAACAGAGTTACAGAGAGGCAGAGGCATAGAGAGAGAGAGAGAGAGAGAGAGAGAAGTCTTCCATCTGTGGGTTCACTCTCTAAATGGCTGTAGCAGCCAGAGCTGGGCCAATCCAGAACCAGGAGCCAGGAGCCAGGAGCCAGCAGCTTCTTCTTGGTCTCCCATGTGGGTACAGGAGTCCAAACACTTGTGCCATCTTCTACTGTTGTCCCAGGCCATGAGCGGAGAGCTGGATTGGAAGTGGAACAGCTGGGACATGAACTGGCACCCATACGGGATGCTAGCGCCGCAGGTAGAAGCTTAGCCTACTATGCTCCAGCACCAGCCCCTATTTATTTATTTCATCTTTGAAAAAGAAGGAGACAGAGACAGATAGCAATCTCCCATCTGTGGTTCACTTTCCAAATGCCTGCAATAGCCAGGGCTGAGTGAGGCTGAAACCAGGAGCCAAGAATCCAGTTTGAGTCTCCTGCATGGGTGGCAGGGTACCCAAGTATTTGAACCATCATCTCCTGCCTCCAGGATGCATATTAGCAGGAGTCTGAGTTGGAAGCAGAGCAGCCGGTCATCCCATGTGGTGTAACCACTGTACCAAATGCTGGCTCCCACCAGCTGGCTGTGATTCAGCTGAATCCCTGGGCTTGGTCTGGTGTCTGGGACCCACGATAGCAGGACATCTTCCTGGGCCTGAATGCCTGAGCCCATGGAAGGGCTGCCAACCTGTAGCACGTGAGCAAGCAGAAACTTGAGGGGAGAGGGGAGCCGGTGACCAGATTACCAGCAACCTGACTTGAAGAGATCCCATTGGAGGCTTTGTGACGAGAAAGGGAATACGTGTTCCAGTAAGCTTTTCAGTAGGATGCCTGTACCATAATGGCTGTTCATGTATGTCCTTGTTTTAGTAAACTTTTCTTTTAATTTTTAGTGAGAAATTCTATTATTTTGTAACTTCTTAAGATACATCTACCTTCTACACTCTTTAATAATTGGCTTGGCAGACTAATGAAAATGTCTGCAGAATTTCATTGTATTTGTATTCAGCTAAGCTTTCTTCTTCCTAAATTGAGTAAAGCTAGAGAATAGTAAAATTCTTTGAAACCATTTTTAACCTTTTTTAATGTTTAAATTATTTCAGAATCTGAGTTGCAAGAACTCTCTGAAGTGCTTGAACTGCTTTCTGCCCCTGAACTAAAAGCCCTGGCCAGGACTTTCCACTTGGGGAATACCAACGGACAGAAACAGCAGCTGGTGGACGCCTTTCTCAAACTGGCCAAACAGCGCTCGGTCTGCACTTGGGGCCAGAGTCAGCCTGGGATCCGTGCAGTGATTTTAAAAAGGTTTTGTTGGCTATTGTTACAGTAAAACATTCAGTTGTTGATAAGACATATTAACTCATTATAATAGATTGTACGCGTCTTCAAATTGTCATTACTTATTTCAGTTGTAATTAAAAGGTGAAAGCTAGAAGAGCCTTAATGATAATAGCTGGGATGTTTTCTTGGACTATTGTTTTTGGTTCTTATTGTCTCACCCTGCTAATTTTAGGATCAAGAAAAATCAGGCAATAGAGTGAAGGCAGTGGGCCTTTGGTCAGTTCTACTATTTTATCATCCAAGAAAAACATAGTTTTATACTGTTCTTATAGGATTTTAGGATAGACTAGTCAGTCAAATTCTTTTTGTTGAAGGTAATCAGTCAATCTTTTAAAAACATTTTTAAAATTTTCTTTTTTAAAAGATTTCTTTCATTCTTTATTTTTAAAGATTTATTTATTTATTTGAAAGTCAGAATTACACAGAGAGAGGAGAGGCAGAGAGAGGTCTTCCATCCGCTGGTTCACTCCCCAATTGGCCACAACAGCCGGAGCTGCGCCGATCCAAAGCCAGGAGCCAGGAGCTTCTTCTGGGTCTCCCACATGGGTGCAGGGGCCCAAGGACTTGGGCCATCTTCTACTGCTTTCTTAGGCCACAGCAGAGAGCTGGATTGGAAGTGGAGCAGCTGGGTCTCGAACCGGCACCCATATGGGATGCCAGCGCTTCAGGTCAGGGCATTAACCTGCATACCACAGTGCTAGCCCTAAAAGATTTATTTCTTTGAAAGAGAGAGAGAAAGGGAGAGAGAGATATTGATTGAGATCGAGTGATTTTCATATCCTCTGGTTCACTCTCCAAATGGTTACAACCGCCTACTGGACGAAGCCAGGAGCCAGGAACTCCATCCAGGTCTCCCAGGTGGGGGGCCATCTTCTGCTGCCTTTTCAGGCACATTAACAGGGTGCTGGGTTGGTAGCTGGTACTTGAACCCACCCTCTGATATGGGATGCCAGCGTCACAGGCTATGACTTAACTGTTGTACCATAGTGCCAGCCCCAGACAGTCTTAATATGCAACTTTTCTTGAGTTTAACCAATAGTTTACCAAAAACTAGGTGATTTCTTTTGCCTTTGAAAAGTCCTTAAACTTTCAGTTTGCCCACTTTGTTTATAAAACAAACCATATCACCTTTAGTCTGGGAAACCACTATTCTGGAGTGGTCAGGGTGAAATGTGTGATGCTTCTGAAAACACTAAAATGACATCATTGTTATTTATTTTGTGTAACTTCAAGCTGTTCTGTGCCAGGAACCTATCCCATCAGAGATACACTGTAAATACTAATCTTTAATAAAATATGGCTTTAATAAAGTAGACATTAATTAAGGAAAATGTCACTATCAATACTTCAAAAATGTTTATATTATAATTTTTCCAAAGTATTTTCATAAATTATATGTTTTTAGTTAATTGCATTTAGAACTGTAAAATACTCACCCTGTGGTATCTTAAATGTCTCCTAAGTTCCCTCTTTATGCAGTTGAGTGTATATTTCTTTTTTTTTTTTTTTTTTTTTGACAGGCAGAGTGGACAGTGAGAGAGAGACAGAGAGAAAGGTCTTCCTTTTGCCGTTGGTTCATCCTCCAATGGCCGCCGTGGTAGCGCGCTGCGGCCGGCGCACCGCGTTGATCCGATGGCAGGAGCCAGGTGCTTCTCCTGGTCTCCCATGGGGTGCAGGGCCCAAGCACTTGGGCCATCCTCCACTGAACTCCCTGGCCACAGCAGAGAGCTGGCCTGGAAGAGGGGCAACCGGGACAGGATTGGTGCCCCGACCGGGACTAGAACCCGGTGTGCCGGCGCCGCAAGGCGGAGGATTAGCCTAGTGAGCTGCGGCGCCGGCCAAGTGTATATTTCTTAAGTATTTGGTATTAACTTTATTTATAGGTAAATAAAATTCATAGCTTTCTCTTAGTATTTAGCATATAAATAGGCACAGTAAAAGAAATAAGGTAAATAATGGTTATCAGTGAGTTTAGGAAAATAAAATTCTTGAGGCCATTTTAACTGTAATAAAAATCACTGTTCTTTAGGATTGTGCTTTATTTCTGCATTCTGATGTGGAGCCCAGCAGTGAGATTTCAGAGTCCCGGGAGCCCCACGCAGGCAGTGCCTGGCTATCCTGCCGTGCTGTTGTCATCTGCTGTTACCTTGAGGAAACACAAAGCGCAGTCTTCACACTTGCTCAGTCCTTGCCTGTGTAACTTTCCATTCGTGGCCCCGTGACTGTCTCCCGTGGCCCAGAGACTGTCCACAGGGGGCACCCCTGGGCCTCCGCAGGGAGGTGGAGGAAATGAGCACTTTGTGGCAGTTTCTGGGATGAGTGGTTTGTAGTAAAACGCCATCCCCTCTGCCCTCAGGACTCTGATGGTGGCATTGACTCTGCAGTGCCCCAAGGGTGCCGCACTGCTTCTGGCCTAGTAGTTTCTGTGATGGGGTACTGGGTCTTCCGCTGGTCAGGGGCTTCTCAGCTGGGGCATCTGGCATCATCTGTGGTTATTTTTGGTTGTCACTTCGAGATGGTGATGCTAATGGCATCTTGTGACCAGAGGCCAGGGACGCTGCTGAGCATCCTGTGATACACTGGACAGCTCCCCTGGCTCCCGCCCACCACCTGGTCCCCAACAAAGGAAATCCCAGCCTGACCAAGTGTCCATTGTGCTGGGGTTGAGAAATCCTGCCGTAGATGCTAGGTTTCAGAGGGTCCACATGGCCCGGAAATTAGTCCAAGCCCACCCTGGAGATGCTAGAGGTGAACTGAATTTGCTCCGAGGTTACACTGGGGTGGAGGTGTTCCTGGACTGCTTTGCACGTCAGAGAGTAGCGCCAAATGTCACTTCCTCTTACACAAAATCTGATGCTTAACAAGAACCTTTGAGGATGACATTTTAAATAACTATTTAATATAAATCATCACATGAATCAAAAATGGAGACTTGGTGATATCAGATAGGCACCACTTTATGAATGCTTTCCTGGTGTTCTGAAGGTTTGCAACCAGGATGGAGAGTGGTGGCTAAGGAGGGAGACTTACTGAACCCTACTCGGTGTGGAATCATTTGGAGATGTAGAGAGGTGTCCCTGGTGGGAACTTGAGTGATGCTCCAGCGTCACAGGTGGCAGTGGTAAATTTGTTTTTGGGCTTAGAGTAATGAGTGCCATTTCTCTTTATTTTAGCTGAAAGTAACTTGTGAGGTCTGGTATCCAAGTGCTTGTGAACTGGAAAGAAAATAATGTATTGCACATTTTTCAGAGCTAAGGACTTGGCTGGTCCATCGCTGCGAGTGTGTACAGGCCCCAGGGCTGTGTTCTCCCGGATCTTGCTGCTCTTCTCGTTGACTGACTCTGTGGAAGATGAAGAAGCAGCCTGTGGAGGTCAGGGTCAGCTCTCCACTGTCCTGCTGGTCAACCTTGGCCGACTGGAGTTTCCCAGCTACACCATCAACCGGAAAACTCAAATCTTCCAAGACAGGGAAGACCTTATCAGGTAAGAAGTGTTAGTTCACTATAATATCTGTGTATTTTACAGTGTAGCAAAAAGTTCTGTTGTTTTTCTGCTAGCTAAAGTAGAAGCATTAACTCTACAGCCAAAAGTATTGGTTGTGTTTTGTGCCTTACTTACATGCATTTCTAAGACTACAGGGAGCTTGCAGAATTGTGTTTCGATTAAGGTTGCCAAAATCATTGTTTTGAGTTAGAGCTAAAAAGGATGTTCCCTGACTTGCGTTCTCAAATAGCTTTGGCAAGGAGCATTTCAAATTTTATTTTACTTTTTCTTTGAGAGACTGACACAGAGAGAGAGAGGTGGGTCGGGGGGAGACAGGAAGAAAGAGCTCCCATCTGTTGCTCCCTCCTGTAGCGCCCAAAATAGTCAGGGCTGGGGCCAAAGCTGGCAGCTGGAGCTGGCGCTCACTGCCAGGACTCCCACGTGAGTAGAAGGAACCCAGTTACTGAGCCATCACCACTGCCTCCCAGGACCTGTGTTAGCAGACAGCTGGGGTCAGGATCTGGATCTGAGAATCAAACCCAATTACTCTGATGCGGGGCCTGGGCATCTTAAACAGTAGGCCTAAGGCCTGTACCAGAAGTGTCTTGAAAATACAGGGATTTAACAGACACGCCTCCCTATGGTGTTGGCGTGAACTGGGCTGCGAGGAATGTTGTCCGAGTGCTGTCACTTCAGATGAAGCTGCTAACTTGTGTACTGTGTATTAGAATTATGTATGTAGTGAACTAGAAATTTTCACCAATTTATATTGGAACATGGATTTGGGGAAAACACGGTGTGATCAGCAAAAGTAGGTCTGAGGAGAAAAAATAGTGTGGTTGTTATAGAGAAGAAATACTTGAATTTCCTCAAAAAAAAAAAAAAAAAAAAGCCAAAATACCTTTTCCAAGAAAATTTGGATATCTTACAGTGGTCCTTCTTGTTCTTGATTTAAGAATTCTGGGGGCTAGTGCTGTGCGTAGTGAGTAAAGCTGCTGCCTGCAGTGTCGGCATCGCATGTGGGCACCAATTCGAGTTCTGGCTGCTCCACTTTTGATCCAGCTCTCTACTATGGCCTGGGAAAGTAGTACAAGATGGCTCAAGTCCTTGGGCCCCTGCACCCATGTGGGAGACCCGTAAGAAGCTCCTGGCTCCTGGCTTTGGATCGGCACAGCCCCAGCCATTGTGGCCATCTGGGGGGTAAACCAGCAGATGGAAGACCTCTCTCTCTCTCTCTCTCTCTCTCTCTCTCTAACTCACTCTCACTCTCTCTGCCTCTCAAGTAAATAAATCTTCTAAAAAAAAAAAAAAAGAATTCTGACTCAGGGCTGGTGTTGCACCCTAGCGGGTTAAGCCACCACCTGTCATGCTGTGATGCACATCCCATATGGATGCCAGTTCAAGTCCCGGCTGCTCCACTTCCGATCCAGCTTCCTGCTAATATGCCTGGGAAAGCAGTAGAAGATGACTCAAGTCCTTGGGCTCCTGCGCCTATGTAGGAAATGCGGAGGAGGCTCCTGGTTCCTGGCTTTGGATCCGCCCAGCTCCAACCATTGCAGCCATTTAGGGAGTGAACTAGCAGGTGGAAGACTCTCTCTCTCTCTCTCTCTCTCTCTCTTTGTAATTCTGCCTTGCAAATGAATCTTAAAAAAAATTAAAAAAGAATTCTGACTGAATTTTAACTGAAATTGACTCTGACATCTGCTTTTAGGAGAGTCCTTCAGTGTTTCTAGAAGAGCTTTTAGAAGTTAGCGATTGAAATGATTGAATGAAAGCAGGACCAAAATGTAGTGTCTGCAGGCCACTTTGCCTTCGTTATTAGAGAGCTCAGTATCTCATTTCTGCTCACTTAGGGTAACATTTTAAGCCAGGTCTCCTAAAGTGACAGTTCCTCTTACTCTGGTTTCGTTTTTCGTGGGCTTATGTTTTCTGTTCCTGGAGATGTGTACTCTGCAGCCAAGTGCCAGGCTCACTGCACTGCTGGGCCACAAAGCTGCTCTGTGCCTCAGTGTTTCCTGTACAGTGGGACAAGTAACAGCACATTCTCACCGACACGTGGATGACGCACGTGACGTGCTTAGAGCCGGCCTCTGGGGAGAGCCTCGCGCATGTTAGTGGTCAGGCTGTCACTACTGCTGTTGCCTCTGAGGTGGTTGCTTTTTAAGTTCTGTGATGCACAAAATCATTCATGCTCAAAGTTTGCAGGGGGTGGGGGTGCGTTGCCTAGGGATAAAATGTAAGCCATCCCATATTCTTTCTAGAAAGCAGGTGTGCTTTAAGTGATAGGAGTAACTAAAACTCTTCATTATGCAAAATGCCTTAACAGAGAAATGAATTTGGACTTCACTGACTGCAGAATGATACCAAACACGTGGTAACAGGAAAGCTGGCCTCAGAGCCCCTTCGTCTACCTCTTCACTTGACATAATTGGTCCTGTTTTCTTTTCCCTCGTGTATTCAGTAAACATGAGTGAGGTGTTGAGTACCTGCTGTGGGCCCAGGTAATGGGTTGCAGCAGCGAACAAGATGGCATCTGTGCTGTCATGGGCTGCGTTTCACTGGGGAGATGGACATGTTATAGAGAATGACAAGTGCTGGGACAAGACTGGCTCAGGCAGTGTCCCTGGAGAGCGGACGTTTGACGTGAGACCTGAGAACAGGAAGGAGCCAGCCCTGCTGGGGCTTGGGTGAGTGAGTGGTGCACAGGCCCTGAGGCAGAACAGACCTTGCCGAACTGGAGAAACTCAGAAGACTTGTGGCTAACGCTCCAGGGTAGTAGTGCAAGTTCTCCGGGGACCAGGACCACAGGGGCCAGAGCGTCCTTGCCCTAGAAGCCCAGGTGAGCACTGAGTCTCTGAGCACGTGGGCAGGTGAGTGGCTGTCTCACGCGTTCACAGACACGTCCTGTGGGCTGTGAGCAAGAGGAGCTGCAGGAGGGCTGGTTGCACCTTGGTGACCTCAGTGCAGGGTGCTGGAGGTCATCCAGGACTGGGCTGCTGGCAGCAGTGGAGACAGGGAATCAGTCTGGGAAAGACGGGGAGTGGAAAAGACTTGACCATGATTCGATGGGGGGGGCATAGGAAAGGCTGGATCACAGGAGGCTCGGGTGTTTGCCAAGGTGTTGGTGGGGGTGGGGTGGAGAGTATGGTGGGGAGACGGAGGTGACTCCACTGGGGTCAGTTCGTGGGGCGCCAGCAGCCGCTCAGGTGACGCTGCCCTCTGGTGTTGGGCATACTGTCAACTGCTCAGGAAGGGATTCGGCCTCCGGAGAACTCTGGGAGTCACTGGCATGTGGGTGGCACTGGAAGCTGTGGAGCTGAGCAGGGCCCTGAGGAGGACGGAGAGTAGTTGCCTGCACTCAGAGAGCAGGGGGAGGAGGAGCAGCCTGGTATGCAGGAGGGATGCTGGGGGTGGCAGGAAGTCTCTCAAGGATGAGCGACCATCCAGCCCGAAACCAGCAAAGAGGCAAGCACACCTGGGGCGGAAGGAGGCGGGGCTTAGCCAGCTGTGTGTAGTTGGAGGCCTGGGCAGGGGCAGCTCCAGAGACACCTGGTTCCATGCGCGGTGAGCGTGAGGCCGAGGCAGTTTCCTTGAGTTGTGTTTGTCGGGTGGGAGGGTGGCAGGTGTGCACAAGAGGGCTGAGGATAAAGGAGGGGGCGTGAGCAGAGCCAGGCCTGCAGCCATGGGAGCTCAGGGCCTCTCTTGGCGTGGCTGGGGAAGCAAAATGACAAGGAAGCCGTCTTGCAGGGTGGGCTGAGCTGCAGCACGAAGTACTTGCACATTGGAAACCTGTGGTCTTGGCTCAGTGCAGCCATTCCCCTGGCCCTGTCATTTTTATTTTTATTTTTTTTTTTAGCAAAGGTCAGGGCCTTGGAGACAGGCTGAGGAAGAGGTGTTCCATGCCTGGTGGCCCAGGTGGACAGTGCTCTTCCCAAGGAGCATGACACTTGGGTTCCCACTGGGAGTGCGGGCCCAGCTGGGGGGCCTGTGAGCCGGAGGAATCTCTGCCAGCAATGAAGGGCTGCGAGGGTTGGAGGGCCAGCAGGTGAAATGCTCGCAGTCGGGTTCTTGAGGGCGACGGGTCACTGAGGAGGGGGTTCCGAGTGGCTGGGGGCATGTGAGTAGCAGAAGGGAGATGGAGGAAGGGGTTGCTGGCTGGGAGGTCTCAAGGTTGAGTGTTCTTTGTATCCTTGCCCGTGTGCTGTGTTGGAGTCATGGATGGGAGACAGGGAGGGAAAGCAAGGCACCCAGGTGGCATCTCCACGGAAACAGCCCGCCCCTGCCCGAGGCCGCAGCAGCTTCCGAGAACCGGGGGCCTCCATGGAGGAGGGAGATGATGTAGGAGCCCGAGTGGGCAGGAAGGAGGCCCAGGGCTGTGGGATGTACCACCCCCACCGGGCAGTCGGGAAGAGGCGGCCGCTCCTGGTTGAGTGGTTCCACAGCAGCAGGGGAAGGTTTGGGGCAGATGCGGGTGAGTCTTCCTGCGTGAGTCCGGAGGTGATGAGAGCTGGCCCGTGGCAGGGAGGACTCAGGAGGTGAGGTGTGGTAGGAGCCCCCACCCCTTGGATTAAGCTGCAATGCTGAGTGTGCGGGGGCTGCTCTGACCGAGTGCGGGGCTGGGGCAAGGGGGGCACTCCTGCCCGTCCGTGGCAGCCTCCACTCAGTGTCTCTGCTGCACTCTCTTCTTAGTGGCCCCGCAGTGGTGAGTGGCATACCACCAAAGCATTGGGTCTCACAGCTTGTGAGTGACATTTACACACAGGCAGTTTCTTTTCCTCTTATCTGAGTGTCTGTACACATCGGTAATGCATGCTTTGATGTGAGTCCAAAGCAATGATTACGTACTCAAAAGTGTTACAGAATCCTCGGTCAAATGTCTGTTTTTGCATCTAAAGGAACAAAGAGAAGTTGTCTGTCTTCGGCTGAACGCAGTCCAACATTTCAGCATCAGCGTCACTCATAGAATGTTCCTGAAGTTAGTTTTGAAGCATCCTAAATAAAAGCTTGGTTGGGCATCATCCCTCGGGCTACCTCTGACTGTACATGATTCAGTTTTCAAATCTACATCTTAGCGTAAATCCACAGATCACATGTTGGCATGGCTGCAGCCAGGTTGTTGAATGATGGAATGAAGGTATGCCAGACGTTGGGAACGATGATGTTTCCAAAACGACCTGTTCCCCTCAGGATCACTCTTGTGGCTGGGGAGTGGTAACTAGTGGAAAGGCTCATTCACCTGTGAGGCTGGCCTCTCCCCAGGTATGCAGCGGCCGTGCACATGCTGAGTGACATCTCCACCGCCATGGCCAGCGGGAACTGGGAAGAAGCTAGGGAGCTCTCTGAGTGTGCAAAACGGGAGTGGAATGAGCTGAAAGACCACCCTTCCTTGAGGTGAGAGGTTTTTTTTTTAGGTACCTGCCACAGTTTACTTCCTGACCAAGCTGTTGCGGCCACTGCGGTTCTTCGTGACCAACGTTCTGCCTTGGCTCTGTGGTCAGACAGCCGTGGCGTTGCATCTGCTGCTTGCTCTTCATGGAGTCCGGGTGCAGTGGGAAACAGAAGCACAGGTCTGAGAGTTTCAAGAGAATTTTATGAAACTCCCACTCCCATGCTCGCGACAGCTCACGTAAGCCAACACTGGGCTTTGGCTCGCCGTCCTTGTGAGTGGCTTCGCTTGGTCCAGCTGCATTTATGTGAGGGAAGCGAGCCCAGGACAGGGCACAGGACAGGCACCAGGTCTGTGCTTCTGGTGGAAACTGAAAAAGGCCACACCAAGTGAACGTTCACCTTAAAAGTTCCAAGTCCATAGCACGTGGCCTTCTGTTCTGTTGGATTGATGTTGAACACCTTTAGTATTTGTTTTCCTTTGTTATGTAATGCTAAGAAAAATTAGTATTATCAGATGCCTCTTTGAAAAGCACATTTAGGATATATATATATATATTTTTATTTTTTTTTATTTTTGACAGTGAGAGAGAGACGGTTTTTATTTTGGACAGTGAGAGAGAGAGACAGAGAGAAAGGTCTTCCTTTTTGCCGTTGGTTCACCCTCCAGTGGCCACCGCGGTAGCGCGCTGCGGCCGGCGCACCGCGCTGATCCGATGGCAGGAGCCAGGTGCTTCTCCTGGTCTCCCATGGGGTGCAGGGCCCAAGCACTTGGGCCATCCTCCACTGCACTCCCTGGCCACAGCAGAGAGCTGGCCTGGAAGAGGGGCAACCGGGACAGGATCGGTGCCCCGACCGGGACTAGAACCCGGTGTGCCGGCACCGCAAGGCGGAGGATTAGCCTAGTGAGCCGCGGCGCCGGCTATATATATATATTTTTTGACAGGCAGAGTTAGACAGTGAGAGAGAGACATAGAAAAAGGTCTTCCTTCTGTTGGTTCACCCCTCCAAATGGCTGCTTCGGCTGGCGCGTTGCGCCAATCCGAAGCCAGGAGCCAGGTGCTTCCTCCTGGTCTCCCATGCGGGTGCAGGGCCCAAGCACTTGGGCCATCCTCCACTGCCTTCCTGGGCCACAGCAGAGAGCTGGACTGGAAGAGGAGCAACCAGGACTAGAACCCAGGGTGCCGGCGCCCCAGGCGGAGGATTAGCCTAGTGAGCCGCAGCGCCAGCTAGGAAATATATTTTATAAAGAGATAAAGTACTGACTTAAAGATCATAGCCAGGAGGCTGGGTTCCTGGAGAACAAGGCTGATGAGAAAGACCAGGTAGCCCGCAGGGGTTCGGGGGCAGCGACTGCTCCCTGCAGTGCGAGAGAAGAGGGTGGCTGGGCTCCAGTGCACTTCCGGTGTGCACGCTGGGATTTGGGTTTCTTACAGCTTTCACAGCCGCACAGTGCTATTCACCTTTTGACTGAACTATTTTCAAAGGTAAAAACCATTCTTAGTTCGCAGGATTTAGAAAACCACAGGCAGGCCCAGGGTTTAGCCCGCTGTTGTCTGCTCACTCCACTGTCTCAACAACCCGGGACGTGGTGGCCGCCTGTGGGAGCGCAGGTGTGCTCCAGACAGTTGCACACAGCTGGAAGCACAGGCAGTTCCCGACTTAGAGAGGTTGGAGGACACTTTTTCAACTTCAGAGTGGTCAGAGAGCCTGACGTGTTTGCAGGAAGCCCACTTGGACTTTCCCCAGGCTAGACCCTGGGCTTGAACCTCTCGTGGTGCCCGGGGGGAGCAGCCGGGACTGGGAAGTGTGCTGTGTGCCGGGCCGTCCTGTGCGGCAGGCGGGGTGCGCTCAGTGCCTTTCCCAGTTAGCATCCTTCCAGCTTAATGATGGGCTTATCAGAATGTACCCCTCATCCGGCAAGGAGCTCCAGCCTAATGATGGGCTTATCAGAATGTACCCCCTCGTCAGGCAAGGAGCTCCAGCCTAATGATGGGCTTATCAGAATGTACCCCTCGTCAGGCAAGGAGCGTTTGTATTAGAATATGCCTTTTGAAAACATAGGCATTCTGTCATCGTCGTCACTGTGTGGAGTTGTTAAACTAAGTTTCCGTCTTAGGTACCACGAGGGTTTGCCCCTCTTTCTGCGGTGCTTCACCGTTGGGTGGATTTACACGAGGATCCTGTCTCGGATGGTGGAGATACTGCAGAGACTTCACCTGTATGAGGTGAGAACACATGCCTGGCCCGCCCCTTACTCCTGAAGGAAGACCTGCCGGGCTCCTGGCAGTTCCCACACATTCAGTCAGCTTACAGTAGAATGAAGAAAGTGCATTTAACGCAGGCAACCTGCTGTCTCTTGGGTAAGCAGAGACGAGGTGCCAGAGACATGCTTGCTCACGTGTTGGGGGGGGTCTCTGTTGGACAGTATGTCTCCCTGCCCCAGCCAGGGGTCTCTAGCTTTAGCCCTTCAGAGCTCGCTGTGAGCTTTAGGGGGTCTCCCAAAACCCCAGAGGTGGAGATCTCACGTCTCCTTATGCGTCCTTGTCAGCTCTCACGGATTCTCTGGAAATAATTTATAATCACAAATAGGAAATATCCTTTCTTTAAAACTAACATTGTGAAATTGCTTTATTTCACTTTTTTTGTTGTGTTTGATATTTGTATAAAGGTTGAGTATCCATTATCAGAAATGTCTGGGGACAGATGTTTCAGATTTTCTAGTTTTTTCTGACTTTGAAATATTTGTATCGATGTTACCAATTGAGCATCCTTCATCCAAAGATCCAAAATTCTCCAAAACCCAAAACGTTTTGTGCTGAAGTGCCCCATTTTGGGTTTCGGAGGTTTGATCAGAGATGCTGAGCCTGCTGAAAAGCAGCGATTGCTCAGAGGACGCCGGTGGGCTCTTGCCCTGGGGTCTGGAAACCCCGAAGGGAGCCCCAGACGGACTCGCGCAGTGCTGGGTGTGGGCTTACGCCTTCTTCTGGGACAAACCTTTCGTGGTTCACAGAGATTCAAGAACCACAGGAGGTTAATATCTAGAATGACCAAACATGCTGTCCATCAGTCCAGCCCGGAGGAGTCCTTGTGGAGGCGGGCTGTTTGGCTGCAGGCTTCCTGTTTACTGTCCTGCCTGCCCCAAATCCCTCTTATTGCCGGTCCCGTACCTGCTGGGTTCTCGGAAGCTTGTAGGTCTGGCAGCCCTGAGCGTAATCAAGTGTGGCTCTGTCTGGGCTGACACGGCTTGCCAAGAACCTTGTGCACAGCACATGCCTCCCCAGGCTCAGCACCTGCAGGCAGGGCTCTGAGTGAAAAGTGGGGATGTAAGGGTGCCACGGCCACTCCAGAGGGCATGACCGTCTCCATCCTGTGAGCCCCAGGTCCTTGGCCGTGGTTTAGGGTAGAAAGATGTGTGCCAATCCTCTTAGCTTCCAAATGTAATTACACTTGATTTCCTCGGGAGCTCCTGAGCTTTCTGTTATTGTCGCCATAGGAAGCTGTCAAGGAGCTCGAGAGCCTTTTGTCTCAGAAGATTTACTGTCCTGACAGCAGAGGCCGATGGTGGGATCGCCTGGCCCTGAACTTGCACCAGCACCTGAAGCGCCTGGAACCGGTACTCGTAACAAAACACACCCGAAGCTCTTTATACTTCCACGTGAATTTTTAGTGAACTTTAAATACTTAACAAATCTCACTGTAATGAGAACATTTATCTTATGAATGTTCTTCTGTATAAATTCTTCGAAGCCCAGAAGAAAGCCCAGGGGTGGTAAGAGAAGCATCAGCATGAAGACAGGAGACAGCTGCCTCCTGCTTGCTGATTCGGGAGATGGGTTGGCAGTGGACTCTGCACTGGGACTTAGGATTTAGGGTCTGGGGAGTGGGGGAGAGGGAGAGTCCGATGCCTCAGCCCTGAGCAGGTGCCTTCAAGGAAGGCATTTCGTTTTGTAAAAGGTGGTTTTATTTGTTTGTTGCACGGGGCCTCCTGGTAGAAAGATGGATGAAAGTAGGTTCCCCGGCTTGTCCTATTCCAGGTGCTTTATGGATTTGCTGTGCGGCAGGCTGGTTTTTCTAGCCAGGGCCTGTGCGCCTGGGGTGGGATCTTAGGGACTTGAAAGTGGAGGACAAGCAGGGTGGGGAGGAAAGCAGGTTAGGGCCTCGAGGCTGCGGCCCTGAGCCCAGCAACAGTGGCTCTTTGTGCGGCTGCCTGGAGTTGCCACTCCCTGTCTTCATCCCAGCCAGCCAGGAGTTGAATGGAGGGCACTGTGCTGCTGGGAGCTTTTGTTTTTTCCAGAGGCCCATTAACCGAAGCGGGGTGATGTAGGCCTGGAAAAAATTGGCCACGGAATGTGGAACTGTGACATGGTGTGACAGCCTTAAATGAACAAGCGCCTTGTGAGCCAGTGTGCTGGGGAGCGGCCCTGGAGGGGGCGCGGGCTTCCTTTCCTGCCCGTGTTTACGGCGGCGAACACAGCAGGAGAAAGCCCCTGTTAGCCCAGAACCAAGTCTGGAATGGAAAACGCCGTGTTTGTGCTGCCACGTACTTTCAGTGAAATGCGGCTCTTGGATTTTGCAGATTTCCCTGTGTTCACAGTTGCGTTAGGAGTAGTCTGGTCTTCACAGGGTGGACCTGCACGGAGCTGGATTTTGAGACTTACGGGAAGAACACCCTTGTTCCCTTGAACCTGGTCCCGCAGTCGCCTTGGCGGCCCTTGTGATCTCTCCAGTGTGTTCCTGCGTCTCACGTGCTTTGTGTCAGTCCCCAGCAGAACCTGCGAGCAGAGCGCTGCTTCCTGCAGGGTCCCGCAGCCCCCAGGGGAGGGGTGCGGCCGGCCAGGCCATGCCCTCCTGTGGCCAGACCCCTGCCCTCAGCACTGGCTCCTGCCCGCTCTGCCGAGCTCACTTCAGCATCATATTCTCACGTCTTGACTTCTTTCGGCCGTTTAACTCCTGGTGGCCTGAGCCCTCACTGATTTTTAAGTTTCTTTTCCCCCTCCTTTTTCTGTTGTATAGAATAGTATAACGTAGATAAAATGTGCCGTCTTAAGTTTTCAGGTGTCCAGTTCAGTGGCATCAGTGCTACTCGGCCACCACCACTGGCTGCTCCTCACTCTAGAACTGGAGCGGGGTGGGGACATTAATTTTCACTCCAGGCTCTTGCCAAGCACAAAGCATTCTTAGTGCTGATGTGAATAAGGCCAGTTTTATTCAGTAGGTAAGAAAGTGAACACACACACACGTACATGAATGCGGGTTGCCCCCACACAGAATGGGCAGTGGGCCAGAGAAGGGTGGGGGAAGGGAGCAGCACCCCAGCACCCCCTCCAGTTGTGGTCTGGTGGGAGCAAGAGCATGAGCACCCAGCTGTTGGCCTTGCTTCTGAGGGGCTGCCTCTACAGGTGAGAAGCCACCCGGGGTTTTGTGGTACCTCCAGAGGTTCCATGTGGAGCTTCACACGCATATTTTCATGGCTTCTTACCCACAGATAAAGCAGATGCATCTCAGAAAAGGGGATGTTGTGATAAGTAGAATAGAATTGCCCTCGGGGCGGGGGGTGATGGCAGTGGCTTGTAGGTACCTCCAGCTTGGCAGATCCTCACCTAGCTGCTGCCTCTCCTGGCTCAGAACCAGTGAACAGCCCCTCCCCACCTTCTCTTCCCCCAGCCTCTTGGTGAGCTCTCGCCTTTTTAAAAAGATTTATTTATTGATTTCAAAGTCAGAGTTACAAAGAGAGAGGGAGAGATCTTCCGTCTGCTCACCCACTCCCCAGGTGGCCGCAACAGCCAGGGCTGGCCAGGAGCTTCTTCCAGGTATCCCCCCCCCCCCCGATGTGAGTGGTGAGGACCCAAACACTTGGGCCATCCTCTGCTGCTTTTCCAGGCCTTGGCAGGGAATACACTCGCAGTCCCTGCTGAGGGTGACTGTTGCCTTATGCTTGCAGAGGAGCAGTGGGCGAGACGGTCACAGGTTGTCTGTTGCAATATGGACTGCATTCCAAGAAGCGTACTTGTTTGTTTGTCTAGAAACCTTTTAAGTAAGGACTACAAACTTCATGCATTTCATAAATACAACTTGAAGAACGTAGTGATTCTTCCCACCATACCTGCTCTCCCACCCCTCTTCCTCCTCCCTCTCCTATCCCCATTCTTCTTTTTTACAAAGATCTGTTTTCAATTAACTTTGTACACATATAATTAACTCTGTACTGAGTAAAGAGTTCAACAAATTGTATGAAAAAAAGACAAAACTGCTCCTCAACAGTCGAGACAAGGGCTATTCAGAGTCATTGTGTCTCAAAGTGTTAATTTCATTTCTATAGATTACCTTTTAGGTGCTCTATTAGTTATCACTGATCAGGGAGAACATATGGTGTTTGTCCTTTTAGGACTAGCTTATTTCACTAAGTATGATGTTTTCCAGTTTCACCCATTTTGTTGCAAATGACAGGATTTCTTTCTTTTTTTTTTTTTTTTAAACTGCTATGTAGTATTCCATGGTATATATATCCCATAATTTCCTTAACTAGTCTTTAGTTGATGGACATTTGAGTTGATTCCATGTCTTAGCTATTGTGAATTTGCAATAAACATGGGGGTACAGATAAATCTTTCATATGCTGATTTCATTTCCTTTGGGTAAATTCCAAGGAGTGGGATGGCTGGGTCATGTGGTAGGTCTATATTCAGATTTCTGAGGTATCTCCGTACTATCTTCCACAGTGGCTGTACCAGTTTTCATTCCTACCAACAGTGGTCTGCGCCACCGTGCGTTCCCACCAGCCGTGCATGCTGCCAACACTTGGTGCTCTCCATTTTTCTCACTATAGTTACCTTAGCACGCGTGGAGTGGCAGCTCCTGGAGGCTTTCAGAGTTTCTGCTCGTTTGTGCAACTCTAGTACCCTCAGAAATATCCCTTCAAGTTCACGGAAATTGTCTTTGAAAGGCGTTTATTTTGGGGCAGAAAATATTGAAATCCATTCCTAGTTTTTTCTTTTTAAAAAAATGGACATTTTTCACCAAATGTATTTGAAGAATTGGTGGATTTTAGAATATAAATCTAGTATCTATTTGAGAGGCAGGCAGAGAGCTCCTCTCTGCTGGTTCATTGTCCAAATGCCTGCAGTGACCAAGGGTCTGCCTGACTGAAGCTGGGAGCCAGGAACGCAATCCACGTCTCCATTGTGGGCGACAAGGACTCAACTCCTTGGGCCATCCTCTGCCGCCTCCCAGAGTGGGCATTAGCAGGAAGCTGGACTGGGAAACAGTGAGGTTCGAATCTAGGTACTCTGGCATCGGGTGCGGGCCTCCTCACTGCTCTGCCGAAGACCCAGCCCCATAGTTTTTTGGGTTTTTAAAAAGATTTATTTATTTATTTGAAAGGCAGAGTTACAGAGAGGCAGAGACAGAGAGAGAGAGAAAGGTCTTCCATCCACTGCTCCACTCTCCAGATGGCTGCAATGGCCGGAGCTGCACCGATCCAAAGCCAGGAGCAAGGAGCTCCTTCCAGGTCTCCCTCATGGATGCAGGGTCTCCCATGGACTTGGGCCATCTTCTGCTGCCTTCCCAGGCCATAGCAGAGAGCCGGATTGGAAGTGGAGCAGCCAGAACTCGAACTGGCACCCGTATGGGATGCCAGCACTGTAGGCGACAGCATTATCTGCTATGCCACAGCGCCGGCCCCCTGTGGTTTTTTTTCATAACATCTGTTTTTCATTAATTTCTCAAGTGTCCTGATACATGTAGTTCCCCTAAACCTTGGGTTCCACTCCCTGGGAATAAGGAATCTGGACCAGCCTCCTGGCTCCTGGTTGCCCGTGAGATTGACCTTGGAACGCTGGTGTGTGACACCTGGCCCCTGCTCTGCAGATTCTTATCTGTGGACCAGGGCTGGGGTGCACAGTTGCCTTTAAAAGTTTCTCAGGTGATCCTGACAGCCACTGAGCCAGGTTTTCCTCAGGTGTCCTGAGGCCCCGTCCTCTGAGGTGGTGGCGACTGGGATCCAGGGCCCATGTGAACAGCTGGCCAGCTGTGCTCTAACGTGTAGACATTGGCCCAGAGCGGATCATGTATTAAAAGCGGCAGACCTCGGGATACGGCCTGTATGTCTAGACGTGCTTGTCACTCACTTGCTAACTGGCAATACTGAATAACTAGCAATGGTTTTTTCCTGTCAAGCTGACTAGTGGAAGCTGCCGTAGGTCCTAACGTGTGACATTGCTGTTTGCTAGGCCATTAAGTGCATTGCTGAAGGGCTGGCGGACCCAGACGTCAGGACAGGACACCGGCTGTCCCTCTACCAGAGAGCTGTGCGTCTGCGAGAGTCTGCAGGCTGTAAGAAGTACCGGTGCCTCTTCCGTGGGCTCCCGGAGATAACCGTGGGAGAGGTCAGGCATGTAAGTTGGTGTCCTCGGCGCCTCGGATTTGTTTATTTACTTATTTGAAAGGCAGAGGTAGAGAGAGGAGGAGCTTGATCTTTTGTCTGTTAGTTCACTCCCCAAATGGCTGCACAGGCTGGGGCGGGCCAGGCCAAAGCCAGGAGCTTCATCCTCTGCTCATGGCTGCAGAGGCCCAAGCACTTGGACCATCTGCTGCTTTCCCAGGCGCGTTAGCATGAGCTGGATTGGAAGTAGAGCAGCCAGGACTTGAACCTGCACTCATATGGGATGTGAGCTTGCAGGTGGTGGCCTAACCTGTGCCACAGCCCCGGCCCTGGTGCTTTGGATTTCAATGCATTCTGACTGGAAGCAACCCAAGAGCAGTTTTTACAGTGTTGTTTGGGACAGTGACAGGGCCGTTGTTGCTGTGTCACTGTCACGCCCTCCTCCTCGGAAGGCAGGGCTGGCCACACCCCAGGTAAGTGACCGAACTCCTGAGTGGGAACTCTCAGCATCTCGGGGCCTGGAGAGTGGCTCTGGGGCTGGGACAGCATGCGCGTTGGGCTCATGGCACGAGCCCCGCGTGCAGAGTCCTTGGGACACAGGCAGGGTGTCAGGGCCTCAAGCTGCCGTGAGGCTCACCGTGCCCCTCTGCTGCCCTCCTAGGTGACCATCACGGGTAGGCTGTGCCCACAGCATGGAACGGGCAAGTCTGTGTTTGTGATGGAGACTGGGGACAGCGCCACCCCCACCACGGTCCTGTGTTCTGTGGAGGAGCTGGCGCTCGAGCATTACAGACAAAGTGGCTTTGACCAGGGTAAGCCGGCAGCCCCCACCCCCGCCCAGCCACCGTACGGTGAACAGCATTGCATGGTGGCTTGTCAGTAGCAGGTCACTGTCACCCATCTGTCCTCTGCCCACGGTAGGAGGTGCTGCTGCCCGTGGGTATGGGAAAGCTGACTGGGTTTTCAAGGTAATCTTCTTCCCATTCTGTCAGGAGCTGCCACCACCCCCGTGGGGCATGGTGCTCTCTGGTGGTGGTGGCAGCAGGTGGACCTGTCTTTGCTCTCCAAAGGCTGGTACTGGGCGGGCATGAGACGAGGAGGGCCAGAGGACTGCGGGGAGCCTGATGGATGGGCAGGGGCCAGGCTGCTTCTGAGGTGCGTGAGCAGGCTCAGAGGCAGGGCAGCACCGGGAGGCACTGGAGGGATGTGATCCTGGGGTGGTGCAGCACCTGGGGCCAGCAAAGTTGCTGGAAAGAGCAGCACTCGGAATTCCTTGCCAAACAAGCTCTGTCCCTCTGAGGAGGCGAAGGGTTTCCTGTCTCCCCCGTCTTTGTGGGTGTCTCTCCTGGGAGCCAAGAGGCTACAAAGGACAGTGTTGGCGCCATTGATGGAAGTGACGTCAGTAAGGGAAAAGCACTATTGGTCCCCACTGAGCTGGCTTCTCTTCTACCTTTCACACTGTTTGGTTTCTTTTTTATTGGTGGGAGAGGAGTTAGGCGTGCATGTGTGCATGTCTGTGTAGGTGTGCTGGAACTGTCAGCGTGTGGTGTTTGCCTACTGTCTGTGTGTGTTCACGGCCGTTTGTGTACAAGAGTGAGAAGCCCCTGTGGTGTGCTGATGAGCCTAGAACCTAAGAGAACTTGGATACTCGCCCGCTGGCTGAGAACAGGGGTGTGATACCCTGGCCATGAACCTGTACCTCAACTCCCCGTTTCCTTGCAGAGCCTGGCGACCCCCTGCCTCCCTGCTGGAGGACGAGGAGCTGACCTCTGCTCCCTCCACCTTCCACCCACCGTGTGTGTGTCCTTAGTGTTCAGGCGGCAGCAGCGTGGTGCCTGGGCTGTTGAATCAGAACAGCCCCTGCCAAGTCCAAGGACGCAGGGGCAGCTGCCACCACCCCGCCTCCTCCCGGCAGATCTTGGTTAAGAGGACTTATTCAGGCTGGCCTGTGTGGACTCTGCGCCGGCCCAGCGCCCCCAGCAGGGCCTCTGCGGCCTGGGAGGGGGCCTCTGCCCATCTCCTCTGTGGAGCGCGCTCAGGCTGCTTACTGGAGTTCAGAACCACAGCTTCGTGCCTTTGAGGTGCTCGTTCTTCTAAGAGTGCAGCTTTGTGCCTTGAAGTGGGGCATCAAGTATGTCTGCCTTCCTTGCACTGGGGTGCTGGTGTCTGCAGACAGAGCTGATAGGTGCCTGTGTGTGCCTGTGTCTTAGGGATCCACGGGGAAGGGTCCACCTTCAGCACCCTGTGCGGCCTCCTCCTGTGGGATGTCATCTTCATGGCCGGGATTCCGGACGTCTTCAGAAACGCCTACCAGGTGCCCGGCTCGCTGCCGCCCACAGACCCTCTTTGCTTTTTATTAAAGATTTTCTTATTTGAAAGAGTTGTGGGGCAAGGGGTGGGAGGGGAGAGGTCTTCCATCTGCTGGTCCACTCTCGAAATGGCCATAATGGCCAGGGCTGGGCCAGGCTGAAGTCAGGAGCCAGGAGCTTCTTCCAGGTCTCCCACGTGGGGGCAGGAGTACAACATGTGGGCCATCTTCCACTGCTTTCCCAGGCCATCAGCTGGAAGCTGGATTGGAAATGGAACCAGTGCCCATAGGAGATGCCAGCCCTGCAGACAGTGGCTTGACCTGCTGTGCCACAAGGTCATCCCCAAACATGTTTTTAAGCTTTCGCTTCAGCCTGCCTGGGCGTCTCTCAGTCCAGCTCCATGCCAAGGGCTGTCACATTAATTGTTACATGTGCCAGCCATGGGGGCAAGTTGCTTCTCTAAATAACCAGCATGATAACTTGCTCTTCTGTCAGATTACACATCCGATCATTTCTACACATTTTGTGAGAGGGGTACGTGGACAGCTCGGCCATGTCCAGACTGCGTTAGGTAGCGAACAGCCCTGTGAGGGATGCAGCTGGCTGCAGGCCCGCAGGTGCAAGCTCGCTTCCCTGCCACGCAGGCCTGCCCGCTGGACCTGTGCACAGACAGCTTCTTCGAGAGCCGGGGCCCGGCCCTGGAGGCCAGGCTGCAGCTGATCCATGGCGCCTCAGCGGAGAGCCTGCGAGCCCAGGTGGCGGCCACGTGGCAGGCCCAGGAAGGCAGAGCGGCCGCCCTCGTCAGCTGGGATCGGTTCACTTCTCTCCAGCAAGCTCAGGTAAACCGCTCACCCGTGCAGCAGGAGTTGGTCAGGCCTCCCTGGAGCTGGGTGTCTTTTAGGCATCTGTAGCAAGGCACATGTGGGCACACGTGGCACAGACATGCGTGGAAGCCGCCTGTGGGGAGCCCGAGGCTGCAGGGAGCGCCATGGCTTCCACATGTCAGCTGTGGCGGCCTCCAAGGTGCTGTAGATCACTCCACGGTACTCGGCCCTCACCCAGCGTAAATCCTGTGTGATAAGCTGTTACGTTGCGCTCTTCAGGGAATAATGGCCAGGGTGAAGTCTGTCCTGGTTTGCTACGGGGTTTATTTATTTAATTTTTTACCCGAATATTTTTTGTCTGTGGATGTGGAAGCCCTGGGTACAGAGAACCACCTGAACCTGTATTTGTAGATTAGATCTGTGTGTGCATAAGAGAGAGGGAGACACCCCTGCCCCCAGCTCAGGTGCCAGTGTCACCGACAGGAACAAGTTCAGGCAGAAAAAAGCCCCAGTTGTGCCTTTAAAAATTTTTTTTTAAAAGATTTTATTTATTTATTTGAGAAGTGGAGTTACAGACATTGAGAGGGAGAGAGAGAGGGGTCTTCCATCCGCTGATTTACTCCCTGGATGGCCACAACGGCTGGAGCTGCGCCGATCCGGAGCCAGGAGCTTCTTCCAGGACTCCCATGTGGGTGCATGGACCCAAGCACTTGGGCCATCTTCTACTGCTTTCCCAGGCCATAGCAGAGAGCTGGATAGGAAGAGGAGCAGTTGGGACTAGAACCAGCGCCCATATGGGATGCCGGCACCGCAGGTGGAGAATTAACCCACTGTGCCAAGGCACCGGCCCCAGTTGTGCCTTTTCTACCCAAGTTAGGGTTTCTTTTGCGTGAGCTCTGGCCCAGCAGGACACCGTCTCTGGAGTGGCCGCCGCCTTTTCCCTGCGTGCTTGTTCCGTCTTCCTTCTTCCTCACCAGTCCCGGGTCTCCGGGGCAGAGGTGTGATGAGTGACCCAGAGCTTGCAGGAAGATTCCCGCAGGGCAGCTCTGGTTTGCACTGGAGCCCTCTGGCTGTACGGGGCGTGGCTCACTGTCCACGCTTTGTGTTCAGGATCTCGTCTCCTGCCTGGGCGGCCCTGTCCTCAGTGGCGTGTGCAGGCGCCTGGCTGCTGACTTCCGGCACTGCCGAGGGGGCCTCCCGGACCTGGTGGTGTGGAGCTCCCAAAGCCATCGCTTTAAGGTGGGTTGAGTCCCCGTACAGTCACACTGATAACTAACAACGGAACCGGAGGCCTCGCCACCGCCGCGAGGCACGCGGAAGTCGCCGTCGGAGGGCTGCACCGCGGTCCCCAGAGCCATTCTCGGGCAGTCTCGCGGTGGTGGACGCCACCTGGGAGTGCCCTGCGTGCCTGCGGGGGCCTCGCCTGCCTCCCACCCCCGCCACAGGGCCCTGCTGGTGGTTTTCTTACCGAACATTAAGATTCAGAATACACACACACACACACACACACGATTGGGGGGCGGGCCTTAGAAAGTTCGTGGAATTTGCACATCTTCAAACAACTACGAATGAATTTCAAAAATTCGTGTTTTAGTTCCATTTTTGTTCAGATGTTTTGAAGTTCCCTTGCAGATGTTAGTGAAAAGTGTAGCTTACTGGGATGGCTGTGTTTTCAGTGAGACACTAATTTTTTTAAAACTTCTCGTCCAGCTGGTGGAGGTGAAAGGCCCCAACGACCGACTGTCACCCAAGCAGATGATCTGGCTGGATGAGCTGCAGAGGCTGGGTGCCGACGTTGAAGTCTGCCACGTGGCTGCGGTTGGAGCTAAGAGCCAAGGCCTCAGCTGAAAGCCACGGAATCGGTACTCTCTGGCCATACACTGATAGACTTTCAAAAGGATAAAGCAATGTATTGTTTAATTTTTATTACTGTCCGTTATAAACCAATGGTTTAATGACTCACTGTATAGTGTTGGCATATTATAAAACTTGCTATTTGCTTGAATTCACTGATCCTACACAGTAGGCAATAAACTTTTCCAAAGGTCAAAACTGCCGTGGCCATTTGAGGAGCTGGATGCTTCCGTGTTAGGCTAGACTTAGGAAAAAACCGCAATGAGGTGGCGCACAACTTCGTTTCCATCCAAAAGCAGCACGCTGGAAATGGAGATGCTCGGGTTTATCTAAATTTTTCTGCTGCTTTACTCCTTGAAGCTGTTAAACATTCTTGTCTTATGTTTATCCATGAGGGACAGATGAAATTCTGATCTCTTTAACAATCTAAAAAAAGAAAATTCAGATTCTTTCCAGTTGCTTAGCTGCCTAGGACAGGTGTACGTCCTGCTCTCACCAGCAGGGGCTGGATCAGCGGAGGAGCGCGCAGGCCTGAAGGGGCAGGCGTGCAGGTCATGGTCAGAAAGCTGCTTTGGCTGCCTCCATCCCATGTTGGAATGCCCAGGCTTTTGAGTCCCGGCTCCATTCCCAATTCTAGTTCTTGCTAATGTACATATTAACAGGCAGCTGGGGCCGGTGCCGCGGCTCACTGGGCTAATCCTCTGCCTGCGGCGCCGGCACCCCGGGTTCTAGTCCCGGTTGCTCCTCTTCCAGTCCAGCTCTTTGCTGTGGCCCGGGAGTGCAGTGGAGGATGGCCCAAGTCCTTGGGCCCTGCACCCCATGGGAGACCAGGAGAAGCACCTGGCTCCTGGCTTCGGATAGGCACAGTGCCCTGGCCGTGGCAGCCATTTGGGGGTGAAGCAATGGAAAAGGAAGACCTTTCTCTCTGACTCTGCCTGTCAAAAAAAAAAAGAAAAAAGAAAAGAGAAGAAGAAGAGGAGGAGGAGGAGGCAGCTGGGACTGGCGCTGTGGTATAGTGGGTAAAGCCGCTGCCTACGGCACCAGTATCCCATATGGGCTGGCTCCTGGTTTCTGATCCAGCTCTCTGCTGTGGCCTGGGAAAGCAGAAGATGGCCCAAGTCAGTCCTTGGGCCCTTGCATCCACGTGGGAGACCCAAAAGAAACTCCTGGCTCCTGGTTTCAGATTGGCATAGCTCAAGCTGTTTAGCCATCTGAGGAGTGGATCCCCAGATGGAAGCGCGCGCTCGCTCTCTCTCTCTGCCTCTCTGTAATTCTGCCTTTCAAATAAATATATATATTTTTTTGAGGCAGCAAGGGACAGCCCAAATAACTGGGTCCCTGCCACCCACCTGAGAGTTGCTGGCCTCAGCCTGGCCCAGCTCTGCCAGTGCAGGCATTTGGGACTGGACAGCAGATGGGATTTTATCTAATAGAAAACATCCCTAGTGAGTAAATTAGGGATAATTTGTACATTGATATAATTGAACAGCATTGTGCCTCACCACTGCTGGAAGGGCCCTGACTGGGGACGGTGGATGGCAGGAGCCAGGCCCAGGAGTCAGGGACCATGTTCTTGTCCCCCGGGGACTCTGAGCCCTTCGTGGGAAATGTTACTGCCTGGTTTGTGCATCCAACCACTGGAAGGAGCAGTGAGGCCGTGGCTCGTGACTATCCCTGTGGACTTCACCGCAGCCGGTTCTGGGGATGTTCGGAGTGCTGCTGATCACCACCCGACTTCAGAGGGCGTGCACAGCAAACGGGTGGCACACAAGTGTGTGAGTTCGGGAAGACGCCTGTGTGTCTGCAGTCACTGAGCTCCTGCGGGTTTCACATTGATACCGACAGCAGACGGTTTGTGTCAAAGTTTTATTAGCAGTCAAACTTTTGTTCACATTCATTCCGTTAAACAGACTTGTCATCTTCCTGCTCATCCTACTTAGCTCAAGTCATCAGTTTTAGGCACAAAGGTTTTAGCTTTCAAGGTCAAGTTTTAATTCCATGAGGTTACTGCCACAGCAAGCAGACTTTGTTGCAGGTATTGGACAGTTTACACCCTCTGTTAGTAAAAATTAATATCCTTTCCTTAAATAGAGTCAAGCATTTTTGGTTTTAAAACTCCATCGTAAAATATCAGTAAGACACTGTACATCTTTAAGTTCGACACTGCCGAGTCCAGTGCTGGCTGGCGTGTGCGTGGTGCTCAGCAGCCCAGGCTCTACTCGGGGCTGTGGGCACGCCCGTGTGCCGTGGCCTGTGGAGCCCTGTTCAGAGCCACGTGCACCCCTACTGCCACAGAGTCCTTCCTGTTGGCAGAGGGGCTGAGCAGCTTTACTGTGGCCCGGATGTAAGGCTGTCACAGTTGTTTTTCATATTATGCACAATAACCTGTGGCACAATAATCATGATACAACTCTCCAGCAAAAATAAAACATTTTACAACATTTATCATACAAAAATATGCATATTTTCTATTTTAAAACAGTATTAGTACCTAGTTTTTTAAACTTACAAATTTTAAAAATTATTAAAGGAGTTGAAATAAATGTGTGAGGGAAGCGTATTAGAGAAATAAATGCTTAATCCAAAAAATGAATTGAGAACAATGTGTAATAACAAAGCAGCTTACTAAAAAAGGGAGGATTATTATTACACTTTACATGGCACGAAACGCTGTGGTGTTTTACAGGGATCAGGGCCGTTTCCCAATCAAGGATCATGAAATGTTTGGTGATGATGAGGTCATTTATACACACTGAAAGCAGCCCTTATATCTGAGGCAACAGGTGGGCAGAAACACTGGATTCATCCCCAAGCTGAATTTCCTAAGACATTTTATAAGAACTCCTGTCCTGTTAATCTACACGCATTATCGAACAATTTTTAAAAGGTAAAGAATTTAAATATATACATCTGTTCGGTACACATAAAGGCAAACACTATTTTGAGAACATTTGTTTTTACAAAAGGAAATAAGCTAACTAGACACTTGACTATAAAAACTTTCCAAATCTTAAGATAGCAGTTTAAGGAGACCATAGACAACACACACATCGGTCTTTTAATCAGGGAATGGGAGTGGGGCGGTGCACCAGCCTAGGCTAGAGGGACCTCAGGCTTTGCCTCCTGCGGTGCTGGCCAGGCTCCTGTCACCAGGTGTGCGAACAAGGGGGTCTCGGGCTGATGCACCTGCGTCTGCCCCTCAGCTTCAAGACTGCTGCGCTCGCTATTTCTGAAGAGGCAGGATTCTGAGAAGCTCCCTGTCCTCCTCCTGCTCTCTCTTCCTAAGCAGTAAGAACTCTGAGAAGGGAGGGACTTCTTTGCACGTGCCAACAATAGTTGACTGCACTGGAGAGACCGGCGGCGAGCCCCCCGGTTCTGAGGGTGCAGGCGCTACAGCTGTTGCTCACCTGGTTCCCAGCTGCCAGGCCTGGGGCTGCACCACACTGCCTTGAGGGGGGCCCGAGTAGCCTCTTGGAACCAGCGCCCCAGACTTTCAGATTTGGGGACCCCGGGCTGTTGATATGAAGCTTGTTAAAAATGTACTTGCAATATGCAGTGGGATTTTAACTCCCCAGTTTTAAAAAGTGTTACTTGTATCTTAATGTTAAAGGCACTTCCAAGTTTAATTATATTATCTTTAAAGTTAACAGTGCATGCCACTTTACAGTTCTGTGTAGCTTAAAGCAAACTCATGATTTGAAAACACAGTGATCTAAGGTCCCAACGTGGTCTGAAATAATAAATTCTGGCCTGAGAACACTGAACCCTCATCAGGTGAGTTCAACTAGCGATAACAGAAGTGACAGGAAAAACCCATGAATGCCTATGAATGCCTGTTGGGGGTTTTATCAGGTGTTTCTGAAAACACTAAAACTATTCACTTTGATGTCTGTTTCTCTGACCAAATATCAACTAACCTTCAGTAGGTGGTACGGAATAACGGAATACAGCAGACAACACCTGGTTTGATCAGTTACAGGAATGGGGAATGTGTGCCTGCCAATCGCCTGAAGATGAGGCCCACTTAGAGACAAGACCTAAAGTTCCATCTAGAACTGTGAAGGACACATGATTCCTTGTTTTTAAATATTAGTGCAAATTTCAACTATTATTCTTACATATAAAAATGATCCAAGTTTTAAATGCTTAGATTAGCACTTTTTTTTTTTTTTTTAGATTAGCACTTTTAATTTAGAGGAAGAAAATGTACAGCATCCCTCAAAATGTCTAGAAAACCCTACATCTTAATCTTCATTTGCTAGTGTCTCAGTAGATAACCAAATTTTGGCCCCACTTAAAAATTTGCTTAATGGCGTTCCTAAAATGCTTCGTCGGCACAGATTCCCGACCGGAGAAAAGGGGAAGGAGGACGACAGGAACTCGGGGGTCTCCGCCGAGCCGTGCGGGCCGCCGGCGCGGAAGTACAACCTGCTCTGGTCCAGCTCTGCACAGCCGGCGTCCAGGGCGCCGCCGCGCTGCCGCCGCAGCGTCCTGCTCAGCACGTCCACCTCGTCAGCCAGGAGCGAGAGCTTGCGGAAGGCAGTGATGAAGCCGCCCAGGCTGATCTGCGCCTCGGGCACCCAGCGGAAGTAGCACAGCTTCCAGAGTTTGATGTGTGTTCCAGAGAGACGGGGCAGAATCACGCCGTGCAGGTCGCACGGCTTGGAAAACCAGTCTCTGAAGTACTGCTCCGCGTCGCTGCTCTGGCCGTCGGCCTGCTGCTGAGGGTCTGGCTTCAGTTTCAGGATCAGCGAGTTTCTCCTTGGCAGCAACTCAGGGTCGCTGAGGACTCCGTTCCTGAAGGAGGACGGCATTCCTCTGAGCGTGGAGCTGTAGCTCTTCTGTGCAGAAGAGAGACGCGTTACTCTCCGGGGCTTCCCTTTCTGGGAAACGTCAACCCAGAATCATGAAAACGGACGGGACTGCAGCCTCCAAGGGCGCTTCCACTCCTCCTGGGTGGCACCTGTGAGCCTCCTCTGGATTTAACTTTACAGAGCACCGACTGCTGAGGCCGCACCCATGCCTGCACGGGGGCAGGGGAGGTACACCCTATCCATGAACAGGCAAGTGCAAATCTCTAAGACTCCGAAGAACAAAAGAAACCTAGACCTGGTGGACTCCAGAGAGACTGGCGGAGCTGCCGGTGCCCAGGGAGCAGGCTCCCCCAGGCCCACAGCCACAGCTGCTAACAAGCAGATGTTCGCTGGGCACTGTGGGCCTCAGACAGAGAGGAGGAGGTGAGGATACCGTCGTTTTAGTTAGAAAGGGAACGAGTCCTCACAAATGTGCATTAGCAGTGACTCTGGTTTTCATACCGTGTGCCCTAGAAAAGATGTCTCTGTGAGGCATCATCAGGTTTTTGTTAGCGCAGTTATAATTTACCTTTGTCCGTTTGAAAGACTTCATGGAGCTGCTCTGTAGGCAAGGCGTGCTCTTGCCGATGTAGAAGGGGTTGTGGAAGAGGGTGCGCTCCTTTGCTGTGAACTGGAGGGACCAGTCCCACACCGAGGGGAATTTCAAGCCCTTTTCATCACCCAACTGGATATTTTTGCTTATGGCAAATTCCTACAAAATGAAACAGTTGCGTACTTGTGAAAGGACAGAACTAAAGACATCCTCCTGTGAGTTCTGTTTCGATGGAGCAGGTGACATGTCTGGAACTAGAGCAGTGCTCCCACTTCCAGGATGGGGAGCCACACCTGACCTGGAGACCCAGCTTAGGAGCCCAAGGAAGCCACGCCCTCCGACCAGTGAGAACGCTGGGAAGTAGGCTTTCCCCCACAGACACTGTCAGATCTTCACTGCGGGCTGAGCTGCCTTGGTTCCCCCAGAGCAAGGGAGCAGTGCAAGGCCACTGGATGAAGGTACCCTTCACCATGGACAGGGCTTGGGCTCCCTGGCAGGCAGCATGGACCACCCCGAACTGCAGACTGAAGCAGGCTGTTTCCTGGAGGAAACATCGCAATATTGAGTATTCAGATGGTGGCAGAAGATTCTTATTTGCTGTTCTGTACCTTAAAGTATTTTTCCAAAATTTCTACAAAACCCCCAGGAATTTCTGTAGAACTAGAAAACGGGCAAAGAGGAAAGCAGGAAAGTATGTAGATGCCAAGCCCAGCTCTCGTCCCTGCTGGAATGATGGCTTGCAGTCATCAGGACACGGTTAAGCTTTGCAACACCTACCATACAGAGCTTTTTAAAAAATGTTTTTGAAGAATTTTCTTTGGCGTAGTGAGTAAAGCCACAGCCTATGATGCTGGCATCCCATACAGGTACCAGTATGTGTCCCATTCCTGGGAAAAACACGGGAAGATGGCCCAAGTGTCTGGACCCTTTCCATTCACGCGGGAGACCTAGATGAAGCTCCTGGCTTCGGCCTGGCCCAACTCTGGCCCTTGCAGCCATTTGGAGAGTGAACCAGAGGGTGGAAGATCTCTCTAATTCAGACTTTCAAATAATTAAATATATCTTCACACTCCCCCCAAAATTTCTATTTCAAATAAGAATTCATTAAGCATCAAATGTTGACAACTTTTTAAATGACTTAGGATTTCATCATACATATGCAGATTAAAAACCATTTGCTTTAAAAACAGTACTGTTCTGAGTGGAAATTAAAACAGAAATCCTAACATGTTTTTCATGGCCCTTAGCGAAGAATATAGAGAACAATTAGGGCCGGCGCACCATGGCACAGTAGGTTAATCCTCCGCCTGTGGTGTCAGAATCCCATATGGGCACCGATTCTAGTCCCGGCTGCTCCTCTTCCTGTCTAGCTCTCTGCTGTGGCCTGGGAAAGCAGCAGAAGATGGCCCAAGCCCTTGGGCCCCTGCACCCACGTGGGAGACCCGGAAGAAGCTCCTGGCTCCCGGCTTTGGATCAGTGCAGCTCTGGCCATTGCGGCCACTTGGGGAGTGAACCAGCAGATGGAAGACCTCTCTCTCTGTCTCTGCCCCTCACTGTCTGTAACTTTACCTCTCAAATAAATAAATTCTTTAAAAAAAAAAAAAATAGAGAGAACAGTCATCTTTATTTTAAGTGTGAAAACTACAATTATTTTCCTCCACAGCTAGATGTTCCACCATCAGTGCCTGACCACTGGCATCTAAAGTGGCCTCAGAGTGGAAAAAGGGGTTCACCTGTGGCTTGTGGCCTACAAGTGAGGGCAGCACTGCGTAAAGAATGGCAACTCTTAGTCAATGGCCACTCCCCTGCCAGGGAGGTGGGAGGACCGGGACTGGCATTAGCACCTGTCAGAAAAAGTCTCTGAAAAAGGCAAATTAAAACTATTTACCACTAGGATATAAAAGAGGAAAAATCGGGAGAAACAACTTTTTTTTTAATTCCCAATTAAGAATCTGTTGGTCAGTGTATCTCAGCATATCCAGAACCCAAGAAGCTGCAGTGAGCAACAAGCGTCTCAGCGTAAAGTGCCCCACTCGGGTGCCCACTGCCCCGTCACCAGGACCCCAAGCCACTGTCCTCTTGTTTGCCACAGTGCTCTGACTGCTGCTGCCTTCCTGGGTGCCCATTCCTGTGCAGGCTCTCATGCCAGGCAGGCAACGGAGAGGTGGAGATGAGAGCCAAGGAGGCAAGCAGCCAGGCAGGGACCCCAGAGTGGGAGGACAGGGGGAACTGGGAGGCCTCTGAGCCGGGCACAGTACAGAGCTCAAACTCTCTCAGGGGAACAGAAGTTATTTGCAAACTTCCCTTCCCTAAACAGCCCCCTGGTAGTGCTTCGTTTCTCTGAGCCCTGGGGTCTGGGAAGGCAGCAGTGCTCCCTGTTCCTGCTGCTTCTCCAGGGCTTTCTGCCTCTCTGGGGAAACTCCAGGCCCTGTCCTGCTGTGGGATGCTCTTTCCCCTGTAATGGAGTTCTCCCTACTGCAATAGCATGAATTAGCTCCTTAACTGTCCACTACATTTTGTCTTTTGTCCCTACCACCCAGAGTTAAGGGTGATTTCACGGTGCTTTGGAGTTGAACCAGTGTTCTCACCTTGCACAGAGCCGTCAAAGGGCTGGTCCCCCTCACAGAAGAGGAGCCTGGGGTCGTGGGCTGGGATCTGAGAGACGCAGCTGGCATTCCTCCCACACGAGGGCCAGAACTCAGGCTGCTTGCCCCGGGCCGCACTGCGCCCTGGAAGCCCCTCTGGGAGCAGCAGGCCTCCAGGAGCCCTGTCCTCTCCTCTCGGGCTACTGCGGCATTTATCAGCCACCCTGTGGGGTCACACGGGGGCAGGACACAGCTCATGCTTCTCAATGGTTTCCCGCTGCTCAAGGCTGGAGACCCTTCTTAGTTATAATCACTTTTCCTTTAGGTGAGGGAATTCGTGACCAAAGGTTTCTAATTCTACCCAGGGACTGCCATGTGACACACGGGTTCTGAGAATCCAGCCAGAGCGCGTCCCAGCCTAGTCCCCCGACGGGCACTCATTCCTATGCCTTCTGCTCCATAGAACTTTCTTCCCCACAACGCTCTTCAAGAGAAATCATCTTGTTTTCTACAACTTTTACTCCACTGATTGAGGAAAGAGTCTTATTACCTAACAGCCCAAATATGAAAATATAAATACGAAAAGCATGACATTCAAGGTGGTTAAACTAATTAGAATATTTAAACTGGATTATTATGAACAATTTACATCAAAGAAAACTATTCTTCACAATTAAGTAGTCTATATTTTTGTCCTTAAAATACTTTATTCAAAAATTGCAACTTGAAGTAATAGCTTTGATCTATATGTTTTAAATATATAGTTAACGATATTTCAATATATCTCAATAAAGTTTAAAAGAAAAAGCAGCCATGGCCACACAAGGCTACTTACTGTGCTCTGCTTCACCCGCTGGTGGGGCGAGTTGAACAGGAAGGTGCCGAACAGTGAGATCCGGGTGCTGTCATACAGCACTGCCAGGTAGGTCTCCGAGAACTCGAAGGCTGCTGGGTACTGTTCTAACAGCTGCCACGTGGCGTCCAAGAACAGCAGAAATAAGGGGGACTGTCACATACAAACAGTGCGGTTATCTAATGTTGTCCTTTGGGCATTCCCATTTCTAAATTATTGCTGATATTAAGGAAGAGATCAATAAGAAAACATCTAAGCACTGAGCTACAGATCTGTGACTAGATAAACATATCATATCAAACCTAAGAAGTATATTGGACTATGATGAACATCATAACCCTTATTTGCCAACTAAGTACAACAGACTGAAATGGCAAAGCAGAAGAGATGAACAAGGAAGAGCCAAATATGCATGAAAGCATGTCCTGGAACATTCTTTAGAACACTCAACAATCAACTGACTTCCATGATTGCCTTTTGGTTGCCCTGCAGGCTTACCACCCAGAAATCCTCCCTAAGTTTCAGTAAAAAGTTTAACCGTGGCCTCTAGACTATGTGGTCTATCCCAAAGTGTCGCAGCTAATGACAGCTGTTTATATGAGATACTGTGAGTCAAACGGTGCTCTCAAACACCCCTGCAAAAACCAATCTGACCCACGTGGTTTGTAAGACACCTGCAGGTCTCCTGTGGCCTGACAACGGATCCAAGGCAGCCGAAGCCCACAGCTGTCCAAGGACGACCTGCTCAGACTGCCCGTTCTCCAGCCAGTGCGTTACTCCTGAAGTGACCGGAAAAAGCTCACGTGCCTGCTATCTGCTTTGCAGAGGAGTTAATGCAGAATCTCTTCAGATAATTTTGAAGTTAGACAAATTCAACAATGTTTAAAAATTTCACCTGTGTAGTCACGATAATCTTTTTCTACAGTTCATCAAGTTGACCTCTAATGCATCAGTTAGCCCTGGACTCAGGAATCTGAGATGTTCTAGATGAAGTTAAAACCCCTCCTCTCTTTATGTAAGGGCATTAAGACTCGTTACCTCCTTCTCCGATCTCTTTAAATGGTTGCATCTGTCTAGGAACTGATATCCTGACATGACCCACTCCTTCTGAATCAGACTCTGAAATCCAGTAATTGTCCTAAAATAAGGATCCAGCATCACTTGAACAAGAGAAGCCACAGAACAGCTCAAGTCTCTTCCCTCTTCCTCTGTAAATAAATGGAAAGAAAAAAATTACTGCACAGAAAAACGCTGAGAAGGGGAAGGTGTGTCAATGAGGAAATTTAGTTACTTTCTGCTGGTAGGCTGCCTTCAAAACAATTTACATAAGGAAATTTTACTGGATTCTAGTAACTCTAAAATAGTAGACTTTTAGATAAACTAAATTAGTATTTAACAGGGGACTGTCTTTTATCTATGAGTGTTTGCCAGGTAAGAGAAGCTCATTCCTCACACCTTTTACATTTCAATGTTTTGTAACAGAAAATATTTCTGGAATCACTGTGCTGTTTCGTGAAGGATATTAAATATAGTATTTTTACTGACAACATTGTAATGACCATGGGTTAATGAGGGGATGAGACTGTCTACTATCGCCGTGAGGGTAGCAAATATTTCCTTCTTTTTATAATTCTTTTTCAACAAGACCAAAATTATCATATTAAAGCTAGCCAAAGAAGTCAGAAGAAAGCTACCAACCACTATCCCTTATCATTACAGATATAAAAATATTAGCGAAATTTAAGTAAACAAAATTATCCCAACCAACCCCAAGGTTGGTTTATCCCATTAAGGCCCATGTTTTCAATTCTGTACTTCAACAACAACATATCTATTTCAAAGTTACCATAAGTGGCATATTTATTCCTCAGCTTAAGTCTTTAAATAAGACGGTGGGATACAATGGGTTAGCAGCTGACAATCAAAGTAATGTATCACATTAATACAAGACAAAGACAACACGATCATCTTAGCACACGCAGCGGAAGCTGCCACATTTCTGCATTTATCCCTGACAGATACTCGGCAAACTGGAGACCTGATCAGAGGCATTTACAAACAACTGCTAACGTCATTCTCACTCGTCAGAGACTGTGAGCTTTCCTCCTACCATCAGAACAAGCAAGGATGCCAGCTCCTGACAGTCCCTATACTGGATTGCAGGCTGTAGCCAGAGCAAGTAGGCACCAAAAATAAATAAAAGGCATCCAGATCAGAAAGAGATAAAAACTGTATTTGTGGGCAACACACCCCTACTTTAGGATCCCTAAGGAATTCAGAGAGTAACTATTAGAACTAATAGATGAGTTCAGTAAGGTTGCAGGGATTCTATACACAGTAACACTCTGAGTACATCATAAATCTAGAGATGAAATTTGAGAGCAATTATATATAGTAAAATAAAAAACACTTTAAGAGATTATAAAGTAAATATAATACATGTACAATAAAAAACTACAAAACATTGCTGATGATTGATCACACTGATAGGTCTAAGAGTCAAAGGGATCACATAAACAAGACTAGTGTCTGCTAATACTAAATGATAGAATAAAAAAGGGAGAGAACTATCCAATATGGGAAGTGGGATACACAGAAGACTCATAGAATGGCAGATGTCCTAAACAGCACTCTGGCCTCAGAATCAGCCTTTAAGGCATTCGGATCTGGCTGAAGAGCCCATGAGAGTATTGTAGGCATGGAAAGCCAAGACACTCTGGGGAAAAAAAAAAAGAAGACCTAAATGAAAGATCTCTGCGAGTGAGATCCCAGTGGAAAGAATGGGGCCATCAAAAAAGGAGGTACCTTTCTCTGAAGGGAGGAGAGAACTTCCACTCTGACTATGACCCTGTTGGAATCAGATCAAAGTCGGCGAACTCAAAAGGCTTCCATAGCCTTGGCAACTCATGACCAGAGCCTAGGGAGATTACTGACGCCATAAACAAGAGTGTCAAATTGTTAAGTCAACAACAGGAGTCACTGTGTACTTATGTCTCATGTGGGATCTGTCCTTAATGTGTTGTCCAATGTGAAGTAACACTATAACTAGTACTGAAACAGTATTTTACACTTTGTGTTTCTGTGTGGGTGCAAACTGATGAAATCTTTACTTAATATATACTAAATCAATCTTCTGTATATAAAGATAATTGAAAATGAATCTTGATGTGAATGGAATGAGAGAGGGAGCAGGAGAATGGGAGGGGTGCGAGTGGAAGGGAAATTATGGGGGAGGGAAAGCCATTGTAATCCATAAACTGTACTTTGCAAATTTATATTTACTAAATAAAAGCAAAGCAAAACAAAACAAACCATTTCTGATGAAAGATCTAAATAAAAGGAGAGAATTCACTTCATTGGCCACTTCAATACAGATAATATTTTCCTCAAACTGGTCAACGGGTTTAACACATTGCTATCAAAATCCCAGTAGGTTCAGTTCCGCTCCTTACCTGCCCACCCTCGGCTCAACTGATTCTAAAAGTTATACAGAAATGCTTAGAACCTAGAATACAAAACAAGGGGCCGGTGCTGTGAGGGTTAGGCCCCTTCCTGCAGTGTTGGCATCCCATATGTGGCGCTAGTTCAAGTCCCAGCTGCTCCACTTCCAATTCAGCTCCCCGCTAATACGCCTTGGAAACCAGTGAAAGATGACCCAAGTGCTTGAGCCCTTGCTACCCTTGTGGGAGACCTAGAAAAGTTACTGGCTCCCGGCTTCGACTTGGCCCAGCCCCGGCCATTTGGGGAACCAGCATATGGAAGATCTCTTTCTCTGTGTCTGCCTTTCAAATAAATAAATAAATCTTTAAAAAATCTTTTTTAAATGCTAGAAATGTTGTATCTATTTCAAAACTTACAACATTGCTACAGGTCTCAAGATATTGGGGTACTGGCATACGGTCAGACATAAAGATCTGTGAAGTAAAATTCAAAAAAATAAAGCCTCATCATTTATACTCAATTGATTTTTGACTAAACTGTAAAGGCAATTCAACAGGGAAGAAAATAGTCTTTTCAACAAATGGTGCTGAGAAAATCAGTATTTTTTTTTTACAAAGGAGATGAATTTAGACTAGAACTATACAACATACATAAAAATTCATTCAAAATGGTCCTTAAACGTAAATACGAGTTAAAACAGTAAAAAATGTACACAATAAAACAAGGGACAAAGTCGCCATGACCTTGAATTAGGCAAACAGTTCTTAAATATGACACCAAAAACACGATCAATAAAGAAAAAATGGATACACTGAACTTCATAAAAATTGAAAAATTAGTGCTTCGAAACACACATAAGGGACCAGTGTTGTGGCACAGGGGGTTAAGCTGCCATCTGTGATGCCAGCATCCCATATGGGTGCCAGTTCAAATCTCAGCTGCTCCACTTCTGATCCAGCTCCCTGCTAATGTGCCTGGGAAAGCAGCAGAGAATTGTCCAAGTTCCTGGGTCTCTGCATCCATGTGGGAGACCAGAATGAAGCTCCTGGCTTCAGCCTGACCCAGCTCCAGCTGTTGTGGCCATCTGGGGAGTGAACCAGTGGATGAAAGATTTCTTTCTCTCTCTGCCTCTCCTTTTTTTTTTTTTTTTCTTTTTAATTTTTTTGACAGGCAGAGTGGACAGTGAGAGAGAGAGACAGAGAGAAAGGTCTTCCTTTACCGTTGGTTCACCCTCCAATGGCCACTGTGGCCAGTGCGCTGCAGCCGGCGCACCGCGCTGATCCGAAGGATCAGGAGCCAGGTGCTTCTCCTGGTCTCCCATGGGGTGCAGGGCCCAAGCACTTGGGCCATCCTCCACTGCCTTCCCGGGCCACAGCAGAGAGCTGGCCTGGAAGAGGGGCAACCGGGAGAGAATCCGGTGCCCCGACCGGGACTAGAACCCGGTGTGCTGGCGCTGCAAGGCGAAGGATTAGCCTATTGAGCCGCGGCGCCGGCCTGCCTCTCCTTCTCTTCTGTAACTCTGCCTTTCAAATAAATAAATAAGTCTTTTTTAAAAAAATCAAAAACAAAAGCCATATTCTGGGAGTAAATATATGAAGTTATATACAAAGATAAGTACTTAGAATTTATAAATAACACCTAGAATTCAGTAAGATGAAATGCATTTGAGAAATGCATATGAGGCCGGCGCCGTGGCTCAACAGGCTAATCCTCTGCCTTGTGGCACTGGCACATCGGGTTCTAGTCCCGGTCGGGGCACCGGATTCTGTCTCGGTTGCCCCTCTTCCAGGCCAGCTCTCTGCTGTGGCCCGGGAAGGCAGTGGAGGATGGCCCAAGTCCTTGGGCCCTGCACTCCATGGGAGACCAGGAGAAGCATCTGGCTCCTACCTTCGGATCAGCGCGATGCGCCAGCGGCGGCGGCCATTGGAGGGTGAACCAACGGCAAAGGAAGACCTTTCTCTCTGTCTCTCTCTCTCTCACTGTCCACTCTGCCTGTCAAAAGTTAAAAAAAAAAAAAAAAAAAAAAAAAGAAATGCATATGAAAACTGCAGTGACCTACTAGGATGACCTAGAGACAAAGGACGGTGCTGGGGAGCATGTGCACAAGCTGGAATCCTCAGAATTGCTGAGGGCAAGGAAAGTGCAGAACAGCCATGGTAGAAAACAGGTCAGCAGTTCCTTAAAATCCAACAAGCAGAAACAAGCCAAATGCCCAGCAGGTAAATGGTAAACAAAATATGTTTTAAAGCAATGTAATACAACTCAGAAATAAAAAGGAAGTAACTGGTGATAGATGCCACACAAATGAGCCTAAAAAACATGCATTGTAAATGAAAGGAGCCGGAGGCAAAAGAAATAATCTGTGATTCCATTTATGTGACATATCCAGAAAAGGAAAATCTTCAGAGACAAGAAGCAGATTAATTATTGCCTGGTGCTGGGACACAGGAATCTTTTTGGGGTGATGAAACTTTTCTTTTACGATTTATTTGAAAGGCAGGGTTACAGACGGGAGAGATAGAGAGAAAGGTCTTCCACCCACTGGTTCACTACCCAAATGGCTGCGATGGCCAGAGCTGGGCCGATCTGAAGCCAGGAGCCAGGAGCCAGGAGCTTCTTCTGGGTCTGCTACATGGGAGCAGGCACCTAAGCACTTGGGCCATCTTCCGCTGTCTTCTCAAGTCATAAGCAGAGAGATGGACTGGAAGAAGAGCAACCAGACAGGAACCAGCATCCATATGGGAATCCAGCACAGCAGGCAGAAGTTTAGCCTGCTATACCACAGCGCCAGCCCCATGGTGGAACATTTCTAAAACTGGACTCTGTATTTACTAAAAATTATTGTACATTCAAAATGAGTGAATTTTATAGCATGTAAATTATTCCTCTATGAACTGTTTAAAAAACATACTCTTAAAAAAAAGTAAAACACAGGAACACAGGCTTAGCACTTCTGTTGATGTCTTTTATATTATAATTACATAGAGAATCAAGGGTAAGCAGGACTTTACCGTAAGATGAGAACATCCATTGGCTGAGAGGAGAAATAAGCTGATTTGGGGGCTTAGCCTGCATTTGTGAATCAAAATACATACTTTGTATCAAAGAATTACTTTATATAGTGAGTATTTTTTTTCCCTTTAGGGTTTTATGTATCTTTGCCTGGTTAAAGCTAGTTGTTTGACAGTTGGTAAAAATATTTCTGCAGGCCTAAGTAACATCCTGTATCCACACACTATGCAATGTGAATGTGTTATAAAAAGGTAGTTCATGGTGCATTCAACTTTATCTGTAAACTTAGACATTCTGTTAGTGTAAAGTCATTCACTATAAAGTCATCCTTTGATGAACTGAACCAGCTATACAGTGAAGTTATATTAGACACAATTATGCAGTGCAACTGTTTCCTTAGTCACAATCTGGCAAGAGTTAGAGGCATTTAAAGCTAAAACAAATTTGTATGAATTAGAAAAACAGCAAGATTAGAGAGATAAGGTTAATACTAAATATTAATCTATAGTGATGATTCACTGTTCCCAGGTTATAAAAGGTATCTAATAAAGGTAGAAAATCAGATGTTTTTGTGCCACTGTTTGGCTCTAAATGATGTGCAAAATCTGTAGTGTTTTTGACAGTGCTGTAGCAAGTAAGACAGCTGAGATGATTAGCTTACTTGAATGTGGACAGTCACCTAGGTTGGCTGGCGCAATGGTCATAATATTTCAGGAATTACTTTAATTACCTTGTAGGACTACAGAGAGATGTTTGCTTTCTAGCAGGTACACAAGTTCTGCTGAATGTTTAAGGAATGCCCTGAAAAGAGAAGGAAACATACTGTTAAAAATAAGATTTCCACTACAATATATTTCAGAAGTGTACAACTTGCTTTATTGCACTTCACTTTATTGTGTGTCACAGATACGCATGTTTTCAGAGCTGGAGGTTTGGGGCTGGTGCTGTGATGCAGTAGGTTAACCCTCCGCCTGCAGCGCCGGCATCCCATATGGGCAGTGGTTCAAGTCCCGGCTGCTCCACTTCTGATCCAGCTCTCTGCTATGGCCTGGGAAAGCAGCAGAGGATGGCCCGAGTCCTTGGGCCCCTGCACCCGGAAGAAGCTCCTGGCTTCTGAGAGGCCCTGCTCCAGCTGTCGCAGCCATTTGGGGAGTAAACCAGTGGATGGAAGATCACTCTTTCTGTCTCTCCCTCTATCTGTAACTCTACCTCTTAAATAAATAAATAAAATCTTAAAAAAAAAGAGTTGGAGATTGGTGTCATTTCTGCGTCCAGCAATTCTATCAGTGCCACTTTTCCAACAGCATGTGTCCCCTTCATGAGCCATGCTCATAAGATGGAAACATAATTGATAAACGTGTGCATGTTCTGACTGTTCCATCAACCAACTGTTCTCTCATCCCCCTCCCTCTCCTTGGGTCTATTCCCAAGACAGACAAATATTGAAAGTGGGCCAGTTAGTAACTACAATAACCTCTTAAGTGTACAAGTGAAAGGGATGAATCATGCCTCTTTCATTTTAAATCAAAAACTGGGAATGGTTAAATTTAGTGAGGAAGGCACGTAGAAAGCTGAGATAAGCTGAGTGCTAGGTCTCGGGTCAAACAGCTAAGTTGTGAATGCAAAGGTAAAGTTCTTGAAGAAAATTACAAGTGCGCCCCCAAGGAAGACACATATGGTAAGAAAGCAAAAAATCCTTACTGCTGATAAGGTAAAAGTTCTAGTGGTCTCAACAGAAGATCACACCAGCCAAAACATCCCCTACGTCAAAGTCTAATACAGACCCTCACACCCTTCAATCCTATGAAAGCTGAGAGGTGGGAAGAAGCACAAGAAGGTCTGCAGCTAGCGACATTTAAGGAAAAAAGTCATCCTTACAACATACAAATGAAAGCTCAGAAGCTCCAGGAGGTCATTAAGAGATTTAGCTAAGATAGTTGATGAAGGCAGTCACACGAAACAGATTTCATGCAGATAAAAACTGGAAGAAGATGCCATCAAGGACTTTCAGAACTAGAGAGGCAAAGTCAATGCTGGTCAAAGCTTCTGAGGATGGGCGGATTCCCTTGCTAGGGTCTAACATAGCCAGTAGCTTCATGTTGAAGCCAGTGCTAACTGACCATCCCAAAGAATTACAAGAAATTTACTCCACCTGCGCTCTATTAATGGACCAAGAAAGTCCAGACGACAGCACATCTATTTACAACATGGTTTACTAAGTATGTCAAGTTCACTGGTGAGACCAACAGTTGACAATGTGCCTGGTCACCCAAGAGTTCTAATGAAGAGGTACAATGAGATTGTTGTTTTTATGCCTGCTAAAATAACATCCATTCTGCAGCCCACGGATCAAGAAGCAACTTCAGGACCCAGTACTATGCCACAGAGTAAGTTAAGCCACTGCCTTGCTGCCATCAATACCAGTTCAAGTCTCTGCTACTCTACTTCCGATACAGCTTTCTGCTAATGAACCTGGAAAGGCAGTGCAGGGTGGCCCAAGTGCTTGGGCCTTGCCACCACGTGGGAGACCAGGATGGAGTTCTTGGCTCTTGGCTTCAGTCTGGCCCATACCTGGTTGCTATGGCCCTTTGGAGAGGGAAGCAATAGATGGAAGACGGCAGAAGATATAGATCTCAAACCCATGCCCCCAGCCCCATCACTCTGCCTTTCAAATAAATCTTTAAAAAAAGGAATTTCAACTTTCAAATATAATTTAAGAAATACATTTTTTTAAGGTCACAGACAGTGATTCTTCTGCTGGATCAGGGCAAAGTTAAATTGAAAAACTTCTGTGACAGATTCTAGATGCCAATAAGATTTGTGACTCATGAGGGGTGGTAGTGGGGGTCAAAATATGAACATTAACAGGAATTTCGAAGAAGCGGATTCCAATCCTCATGAAAGACTTTGATGAGGAGGACTTTGAAGGGTTCAAGACTTCCGTGGAAGAAGTAACCACAGTTATAACAGAAAAAGCAAAAGAACTGGGATTCACCTGCTGCAACATCACAAGATAATGTGAATGGCTGAGGAGTTGCTTCTTAAGAATGAGCAAAGGAAGTAGTCTCTTGGGACAAAACCTACTGCTGAGGATGCTGGGAGCACTGCTGGAGCGGCAGCAAAGGGCCTGGAATATCACATACACTCGGCCATCAGCGCAGCAGCAGGTTTGAGAGGACGGTCTCCACTCTGAAACAAGCACTACTGGGGGTCAAACACTAACAACACCGCCCGCTAGAGAAGTCTTTCCTAAAGAAGAGTCAACTGACGAAGTAAACTTCACTGCTGTCTTATTTTAAGAAACTGAAACAGCCACTTGTCTTAAGCAACCACCACCTTGATTTATCAGAACCACGGCCTCGAGGCAAGATTCTCCACCAGCAAAACAAGGAGGACCTGCTGAAGGCTCAGATGACTGTCAGCAGTTTTTAGCAAAAGAGTACTTTAAAATTAAAGCATATGGGGCCAGCACTGTGGCGTAGCAGGTAAAAGCTGCCATATGCAGTGCCGGTATCCCATATGGGCACCGGTTCAAGACCCTGCTGCTCCACTTCCGATCTAGCTCTCTGCTATGGCCTGGGAAAGCAGTAGAAGATGGCCCAAGTCCTTGGGCCCCTGCACCCGTGTGGGAGAACTGGAGGAGGCTCCTGGCTCCTGGCTTCGGATTGGCACAACTCTGGCCGTTGCGGCCATCTGGGGAGTAAACCAGCAAATGGGAAGACCTCTCTCTCTCTCTGCCTCTCCTCTCTCTGTGTAACTGACTTTCAAGTAAATAAAATCTTTAAAAAAATTAAAACACATACACTATTTTTTACACATAATGCTATTGTATACTTAATAGACTTCAGCACAGTCTAAGCCTAATTTTCTGTGCACCAGGAAATCAACAGATTTGTGTGGCTTGTTTCATTGTGATATTCATGTTACAGCAGAGGTCTGGAAGACAACCTGTACTATCTTTGAGGAATGCCTGCACTTGAAATCAGGCAAATCTAATCTTTCACTACATGTATTTGCATTCTTACCTTTACGAATTTCTTTGGTATTTTTGGATTATTCAACAGGGTATGCTTTGTGATTTTTCTATCAGGGAAATTAACTCTTCGTACAAAAGAAAAGGGGTTGACTGATACAACATTCATGAAATGACTCAAGTACATAAACAGAGATTAGTGGCTGCCAGGATCCAGGGGTGAAGATGGAGGGTGCAACTATAAAAGGGCAGCATGAGGTCATCATGTGGTGATGGAGCCATTCCATATTGTGACTGTAGTGGTGGGGATGTGATTCTATGCATGTGACAAAATCGTGTAGAAACACCTGTGCATAGACCCACAAGTGGAAGTATGTATCAAACTGATGAAATCTGATTAGATGTACCTGTAGATCCCACCAATGCCAATGTCCTGGTTTTGATGCTATGCTCCCATTATCTACAATGTTACCACTGTGGGAAGCTAAGTGAGGAGTCCATGGCTTTCTGTACGATCTTTGTACCTCCTATGAGTCTATAATGATTTCAAGATAAAAAGCTAACGAAATGAAAGAAGTTGTACAAACCTGACATATTCTAACCACCGGGTACTTTCCAGTGAAGATAACCATTTTTCTTCAGTTTCTTCAAAAGGCTCTGTAATAAATATGGCAATTTTAAATATGACTAAAGATACAGGCATATATAAACACAATCACACATTTTAGGCTTTTGAAGCTTAATTTTATGTAAGTAACATCAGAGGTAAGAGATAACATCGCAGTTTCTAACATTTAAAAGTTGGCTCTCAGTGTCGTGAATCTTCACTTTAGTAACACAGAATACACATCTAAAGTGACTTGTTAGAATTCTCTATCACATAAAACAAAGCACTCCCCTGGGCCTATCTTCCCTCTGGCTCTCTGGGAAATGTCAGAGAGGCCTACTAACGCTGCCTCCCGAGGAGCGATGCCCAGCCTTCCTGGTCAGCCTGTGCCTTGATTCTGGCCATCCTGATCTGTGTGAACAGAGGCCCAGGCACTGTCTCACCGCTTCCTGACTGCAGACCTCACTCTGCTTCTCTTCCCCAGCCCTGCTGCCAGTGCTGCCTCTTGAGGCTTTGCTTATGGGGCCCTGGGGGCTGAGCGCTGCAAGAAGGAGGCGGCACCTGTGCCCAGCCCAGAGAGCAAGTATTCACAGACACTCATGCTGCTGCAGAGCTCTCCTTCCAGGCAAGTGTCAAGGCTGCCTCTCCTCACCCCCAGGGCACATGGAAGCCACCTGATAACAGACACATTAGAAAACTTGATACCCAGGTCAGGTCACCCTCCCAAATATAACTAACTGTATGCATTAAAACCTTAAAGTAAGTCTGTCTGTAAGGTAGCACGGTGCTCCACTCAGCGGACGCTTGTAGAAAGGTGTTCTATATGCCTTTCATGACGTAGAGACGATATCACAGGTTCACTTTTTTCTCTCCAAAACAAAAAGCAGCTTAAATCTCACTTTCTAGATTTTTATATTCTCATACAATAAAATCTGTATACATATCTCAATGAGCCTCTCCTTAAATATAATCTATTTCTATATCTTTAAGGAACATCACTTTTCCTGATAGGACTCATACAATTCTTTACCCTCCATACATTTATATTTATATAAATAAATATGTATATATGCATATACATACATACACACAAACACACACACCACATATGAATTTGAAATGAGTGAAATTACCATTAACACATAGTTGCTTTAGTTTAACAAATGCTGCCTGTATTTCTTGAATGTTAGGCAAGGTCTTATCCAAATCAGATTTGTAAACGTCACTTCTCTGTGGATGACTTTTAGTTATTGCATTACAAATCCTAATAAAGACAAAATCATTTGGTCACTAGTCATTCGTTCATCACTAAGCACTTACTACAGCCACGATACCACCCTAACAGCTGGGGACAGAGAGCTGAAGAACAAGCCTCAGCCGCACAGAGTCACGTTTTCAGCAGTGACCAGGTCCGTAACCAGGAGAAAACAGTGCTGTGGCCAGTGCCCTGGACAGCTCAATCCAGGCGACTTGGGGCTACTTTAGATCAAATGTCCCAGAAAGCTCCCCTGTGAAGACAGCACTGAAGCTGAGACTCCAACGACTAAGAACAGAGCAAAGTCTGGGTAAAGTGTTTGAGGCACAAGGAGCATGGAGCAAAGGTCCTGTGGGGAAAAAGGCTGGGCTGCTGGAAAAATCCAGGGAAGGCAGCCAGGCTAAACGACACGCCTGAGGGAAAAAGGTGTGGAGAGGGGACACCAGGGAACCTGTCCTATTCAGGAATAAAAGTAGGAATGCTGACAAACAAAAGGTACTGAGTGGATTCTTAGCTTGATCAATTAAATAACCCAAATTGCCACTGGCTGTAGCTTTACACCTAACTCTTACACAACTGTGTTGCAATCTTACCTTCTTTTTTTTTTGACAGGCAGAGTTAGACAGTGAGAGAGAGAGAGACAAAGAGAAAGGTCTTCCTTCCATTGGTTCATCCCCCAAATGGCTGCTACGGCCGGCGCTGCGCCGATCCGAAGCCAGGAGCCAGGTGCTTCCTCCTGGTCTCCCATGCAGGTGCAGGGCCCAAGCACTTGGGCCATCCTCCACTGCCCTCCCAGGCCACAGCAGAGAGCTGGACTGGAAGAGGGGCAACCAGGACAGAACCAGTGCCTCAACTGGGACTAGAACTTGCAGTGCCGGCGCCACAGGCGGAGGATTAGCTAGTGAGCCACGGCGCCGACCGCAATCTTACCTTCTTACAGCAAAATTACTAAGTGGGCACTTAACCAGTTTAGAAAACAGGGCTTAGCGTATTTTGTAGAATTGTTTCCTGCAGAAAACCACTCTTTGTTCTGTCAGAACCATGTGCACTCTGTAATATCTTTGGTTGTGGTAGTCCAGTTTTCCTAATGATTTTGTTAATGTGCCGTGAAAGACTGAAAATTCGAGTGTCGTGTATATGCTATTCTATTGTGAATGGGTGGGATTTATGTAACAGCAACATTTGAAGATACTTGTACTTGATAGTCTCTTAAGGAAGAGTTGCCTCCAAATTTGAAGCTGGAAAGTCACTGGAATAACTTTTAAAAAAAAGAATGAAAATTCATGGCTTTTTAGTTTTTTGGTACGTATGTTAAGAATTGTGTACAAATTAAAATGTGTGTGCTGATTCTCAACACCAATAAAATCTCAATTATGGACAAAAAAAAAAAAAAAGAAAACAGGGCTTAGAATATGACAGTTTCTAATGTGATTAAGAGGACATTTAAATCCACAGAGAATATGGATTCATGTAGACTGTGGGCCCCTCCTTTCTGGAAAACTGAATAGACGTCTGAGGACCACCTGACAGTCATCTGATTCAGCTCAATGATGTCGTGGAAAAATCCCAAGATCTGGCAGTAGGTACACGGGCTGGGATATTTCCGAGGTGCCCAGAGCCTGGTTTCTAAGATCTGCTCATGTGCTCCTAATTTAGTCAAATACAGAACAAATATCCTGGGTACTTCCTGGGTGTCAACTATGTAACAGTGTGTTAAACAGACACATTCCAGTTAGGAAAGACAAACATCAAACACACACACACAACACAATTAAAAACTGAAATTAAGTGTTATGAAGGAAAGTTAGAGACCTCCACAGAATGGCGAGTGAGGCCTAATCCGGAGGAAGGCTCATCTTAAAAAGTATGCTAGAAGAAGGAGGACAGCCGGCAGGAGTGGAAGGCGATGTGGAGGAGCAGGAGGGAGGCAGCCCAGGATCGGGGAGGTGCAGATCTGTACCACAGGATGTGTCCAGGGTGTGCAACACGGAAGGAAGAAGTGACAGCACTTACAATGAAGTAGAGGATTTGCCAGCTTTCTGAAGAATGAGGTGAGGAGGATCTGACAGAACATAGAGATGGGGAAAGCAAAGAATAAAGGCATCAAGGCTGAAACCTCAGTTTAAGAGTGGGCTTGTGAGGCGTGCAGGCCGTATCCGTGAGTGTGCTTTTGGAGAAAATGAGTCTACAGGGCCTTGAGACCTCCACACGGAATATGTCAAATTAGACTGGAGAAATAAATGTACTGGTCACTAAAGCCACGGCTCTGTGTGCACTTCTTCAGGGTGAAAATACAGACTGGGAAGAGGAAGTGGCCTTAATCAGCCTCTAGGCAAAGTCTGGAGAAAGAACAACGGGCGTGCCCATGGGAACAGGGGCTGCAGGAGCGGAGGGGCACAGCAGCCGAGGGCCCAGAGGGCTTCCCAGGGAGCTGTCCCCAGCGCGGCTGCTGCTGCTGGAGCTGAGAGGCCCCCTGCTTCAGGGACGTTACTAACAACTTCAGCAGGCGCTGCCACGCTCATGTGCGGTGGCTCATCAAAAGCACTTTCCTAGCTACTGTGACTACGTAGACCTTGTAAGAGAAAAATAACAAACAATAAATACAAGAAAAGTTGATTTGTCCTGAAGTGACTCAATTGGACCTCACAGCACTGGTTTTTTATTTTTCATCTACTTGAAAGGCAGAGCGACAGAGAAACAGAGAGACCTTAATATCTGCTGGTTTAGCCCCCAACAGCTAGGGTTGGACCAAGGCCTGGAACCCCATATGGGCTTCCCATCGGGTGGGAGGGGCCCAACCACCTGGGCCACCATCTGCCACCTCCCAGGCAGGACACATTAGCGGAAAGCTGGATTAGAAGCAGAACTGCCAACACTTGCGCTGGCACTTGGAAAGGGGACGTGGGTGTCCCACGTGGTGGCTTAACCCACTGTACAATACCCACCCAGCACTGTGAAAGTGTGTTAATGCCACGTCACAGCAAGATGTCAGTCATGTATGATCCTCAAGTGCCTTATAAGCCAAAGATTTATATTTAGTATAACTTAAATGTTAGTAACCATATTCACAATCTCTTAAAAATGGCAATTCTTATATAGAATATATGGTGTTAATAAGACTATGCCACTTGCCAAGTATTTTCAATTAACAAGGAACTTACGGTATACTTATTTATGACAAGTACAATATCTAAAACAACACGATCGTATCTCAGTCACCTCTGGTCAATCTTCCTCTGCTGCAGCACATCTTTGATGAGGGCCATTCGCACAAGGGCACTGCCGTTTGAGTGGCTCCAACACCAGAGCTAGGAAAGAGGCAGACTCCTTACTTAACTGGGTGGAGACAGAGGACATCAGCGTTAAGGAAACCAAACAGAAGTCACTTACTGGTATCCTTCTTCCAACGAAAGAATGGGAAAAGATCTTTAGATCTTGGTCTGCTAAAGAACTTGGCACTACAAAGTATTCTGGAAGGCTGCAAGACAAAAAAAAGAAAAATAAAAAAGATCCTAATCAGAGTATTGTGCTAAAGGCAGGAACAGTGCACTCTACAAACACTGTCTGTAATTAAACACACTTATCCCATTTAACATGCACCCACAAGAACAGCAACGTGGAGTGCTGGTGGGGGTCACTCAGGATCCTAGGCACTACACTCTACACCATGTGCCACATGGCCAGTTCTCATAAAAGTTAAATTTGCAGCATGAGAAAAATCTAAAGAAGGTATCAGAAATCTTTTCCAGAATGACTATTAATCAAATATGCAAGCAGTTATTGAAAAACATAGACATTTTTGTTTTCATAGGCTGCAGGTAAGGAGACGTCTCACTATACAACTGAATCAAAACAAAGCAAAACACCACAAACCCACCAACCCACCTTAGCTCTCATCTTATCTCCTCTTCTCCCATTTCCCAACTCTACAAAGCACCGTCAGACCCTGACGCTGACAATTGCTGGTGGGCAAGCTCACCACCCGTCACCACCCTCCCTCCCTCTTCTTCCTTCCCTGTGGCTAGGCAGGCCCAGCCAGTCCTGTCACAGGCTTCTCAGCATATCCCCAGAGCACACTGGCCATGCAGGTCCTTCTCAGCACATCCCCAGAGCACACTGGGTATGCAGGTCGAGTTCAAGGGGAAGCAGAAGACACAAGCTACGAATCCCAAAGCACCTTCCCCAGATCTACACTCCTGTAAGTTCTTAGTATGCTACATCAACCAGGCTTTAAAAAAAAAAAAAAAAAAAAAAGATTTGTTTATTTAATTTGAAAACAGAGTTACACAGAGAGAGAAGGAGAGGCAGAGAGAGAGAGAGAGAGAGAGAGAGAGAGAGAGACGTCTTCCATCCACTGGTTCACTCCCCAGATAGGCACAACAGCCAGAGCTGCGCCGATCCAAAGCCAGGAACCAGGAGCTTCTTCCAGGTCTGCCACACAAGTACAGGGGCCCAAGGACTTGGGTCATCTTCTACTGCTTTCCCAGGCCATAGCAGAGAGCTGGATCACAAGTGGAGCAGCTAGGACACGAACCAGCGCCCGTATGGGATGCCAGCACTGCAGGCGGCGGCTTTACCCACTATGCAACAGTGCCAGCCCCAATATCAATCAGTTTTAAGAGGACAATGCTTTTTCTTTTTTCCTTCCCAAAAGTCTGCTTATCTGAATGAACTAAAAGAGAACATCAGTCTTAAAATAAAGCATCCAGAAAAAAATCATGTATACTAAATGATATTAAACATATTTTTAAAAGAAATTCCTGGTTATGTTTGGGGATTCTAGGAAACCAGCTCACTATTTTGAAAACTGGAAAGTAAAGAGGAAAAAAGTAGTGATTTATACTGCCTTTCTGTTTTTTAAAACTTTATTTATTTATTTGAAAAACAGAAAGTAAGTGTGAGAGAGGGAAGGAGAGGAGAGAGAGGGAAAGGGAAAGGGAGATGGAGAGCGGGAGAGGTGGAGAGGGGAGAGGCGGAGAGGCGGAGAGGCGGAGAGGCGGAGAGGGAAAAGGAAGAGAGGATGAGAGGGGAGAGAGGGAGAAGGAGAGGGAGAGAGGGGCCGGGAGGTAAGGAGAGGGAGGGAGGGAGGGAGGGATTGAGATAGCTTTCACCCAGTGGCTCACTTCCTAATGCCCACAACAGCTGGAGCTGAGCCAGGCAGAAGCCAAGAGGCAGGAACTCAAGGCAGGTCTCCCACATGGGTGGCAAGGACCCACCTCCCATCATCATTGCCTTCAAGGGTTCACAGTAGTAAGAAGATGGAATCAGTCAGGAACAGAGCCAGGACTTGAACCCTAGCACTCCAATTCAGGACGTGGGCATCCCCGGTGGCACCTTACCCTTCCAGTCAAGTGCCCAGCCCCCACCCTGCCTTGCTTACATAACCTGTATTTCAGGGTACTAGTGAGCTGGTCAGAAAAAAGGTCTGAAAGAAACATGACAGAATTGGAATATGATTACCAGCAATCCCTAATGAAGTAAGAGATCTAGGCAATGATTCTCACTCCCAAAGAGCACTATTTTTGCAGCTAAAATCTTAATATAAATTGGAAGACTGTGCTGGATGGGTTAGGTTGACAGCCTAGAACCCTGGGTCAGCCAGCATCACAATGAAAAGGCAACTGAAAGACACACGCACACATATACACATGTGCACATACACAGTCACATACTCTTCACACACACACACTGAGCCAGCCTCAGATAGAAGCTGATCCAACAGGAAGCACACACCACCTTCAAATGAGACACCGTGGCCAAAAACATCTACCCTGAATCCAGTGAAGCCTCTAGAGCTAACACTTTACAGGAAATACAGGAAACAGAGGAATGTGTTAATGGACACCACAGGGATAAAACCAGCAGCATCTGAAGTGTGGAAAATTCTACGGCACAAATGACTTGGCTTTGTCAACCAAAAAACATGGTCAGTAAAAAAAATAATGGGGAAACACAATTGTGTATTAAAAGGTTGAAGAGACACCAACCAAATGGAACCTTTATACTTTGCTTGGACCCTGTCTGAACAAACCAACTGCACAAGTTAACAACATAAAAGCAAACACACACTGGCTAGACTATTGATAATAGAAAAGAATAACTGTCAATTTTTTTCAATAGATAATGGTATTGTGTTTGTTTAAAAAAAAAAAACCTTATCTTTAAAATATTCATTTAAACTAATTAAAAACAAAGATTCCACTGCCCATAACTTGAAAGTTATCCATGACAGCAGAGTTCAATTATTCACATCATAGGGAAGTCACCCCCAGCTTAACAGCAGTAAAACTGTACTTACCAAGTAGATACCATGTAACCCTCGTTAACAGAACACACTCTCCACCCGGAAGCACCAGTCCTCTTGACTTCTCTGTCCCAATCTGAGTAAGTTTCAAACAGCGGAGTTTTTTGGCTACTGCCACCACCTGGTCCACTAAATCCACCTCCTCCGCTTTCACAGGGTACTCCATTCACGTTGCTGGCTGCAGGAAAGAGCGCAAGCTTACTTTTGTGCACGTCGTATTTCACGCAGCATGCACTCCCCCCATTCCGTGCTTCCGGTCATGTGTGCACTTTGTAGTTTCTCCACTTTGCTGCATCCTTCAAGCTCCTCAAGAACTGTCTTGCCCTTCCAGGCTAACATCCTTACCAGCTCTTTGCCAGCAAACACCGCTGAGCTGCCCGTCCTCCCCCAGATCTGCCTCTCTGCCTCCACCTTCCTTGAAGACTTCCACGGGATCATGCTGGCTCCTCTACTGTGCTGACATCTTCTCCCTGCCTTTCACTGACCACCTTCCAGGCAGTGCACAATGCCTGCTGCCCATATTTCTTCTCTGTTTATTGCTCCTTAATTTTCAGCAGTCGCCCATCTCTCCCATTCCATGGACACTACAGCTGAGCCTCCCTTATCACCTTGCCCTACACTGTTGGGTAAATCCAAGTCCCTTGCTTATTTTCTCTACATTTTACTCGCGAAAATGAACGCATCCAATAATTATCTCTGTTCTCAAGCCCACCATAACTTTCATTTCTCTAATACTGACTTCTCATCTAATTTGCTATTTTCTGTCTGCTCATTAGAAAATTCTTGGTTTCCTGTATCTACTCAATTTTCCTTTGAGAAGGTCACACAAAAGGTTCTTTTGCTTAGCTTGAGTGTTGTCCCCACACATAGACTTAGCAGGTGGAACTAGACTTCAATTTCCTTAGCAAGGAGGCTTCCTATAGAGGGGTGCAGCTATCTCCCAGGAACATCCCTCAGCCTTGAGTGTGCCTGCAAAGTGACTAGAGAGAAGCTATCCCACAATTAGTCAGGTTTATGGCAATTTGGGGTGACAGGTGGCACAACTCCTCTTGACACAGAGTCTCACCACCACACACTTCATCTGTGGCCAAGTCCCCCCGCTGACATCCCTGACAGGATATCCTACTGGCTTTGAACCAGACAGCAGTTACAAGACACTCTTCCCTAACATGATGCTTTTATGATGCTAGTACCTGGCCCTACACTTCTAGTTGTGTTCATTTTCCAACTGAATGAAGACAACCTAACAGCTTCTCTTGGTCTTAAAGAGCCTCACTTAAATGACCTGGCCTTAATTCTCCATTCCTTCCAGTTCCCATTGTCCTCTGTAGCCATATGATGTCCTTCATTGCCCCATGAATCTACCACACCCATTGCTACTATTATTTGTTAACTCCTGGTACAAGTATTTTCTGAGAGCCCACCAGATGCCTATGTCTAAGAGCAAAATGATAACATTTGATCTCTATCTTGGAAGCAGTAACAGAGGAGTAGGAAGTGACTGCAGTAATCGCAGTGCACTGGATGTCTCAGTGCAATGAAGACGCGGAAGAGGAAACCCCTAACTCCTGCTGGGGAGGAAGGCTGGGGCAGGAGGCTTCAAGACTTGACCACATCTGAACAGAGTGCTAAGGAGTGAGTCATAGTGGCCAGGTGGCTGGTAAAGATGACGCAGACACACTGGCAGAGAACATAAACAGGGTACAACTGTACAACATCAAGTAACTAAATACTGTTAGAGCAGTAGGGATGCAAGCGACGGTGGGAAAGAGGCCAGAGAATTAGATGGGGTCTGACCTCTACGTCTGCGCTGTAGGAAAGAAAAACTGCTAGCTGTAAGTGCCCACTGAAATATAAATTAAGATGAAAATAAAATTTGAGTTCCTCAGTTGCACTAACCTCATTTCAAGTCCTCAAGAGTCACATGTGGCTAGTAGTTATCCTTCTAGGCAGCACAGAGGAGAAAATATGTCCATCACTGGAGAGTGCCGCTGTAGATTATGAAAATCCTTATGCAACTGGCATCATAATTACTCAGTATGAGACCAGCATTACGGTGTAGGAGGTTAAGCCACCGTTTGAAACACTGGCATCCCATACTGGAACGCCACCCCAAGACCCAGCTGATCCACTTGCTATCCAACTCCCCGCTAATGCACTGGGAAAACAGCAGATGATGGCTCAAATATCTGTATCAAAAATACACAGCACCACGTGGGAGGCTGGATTGAATTCCAAGCTCCTGGGTTCAGGCTGGCCCAGCCGTGGCCATTATGGCCATTTTGGGGGATGAACAAGCACTCTTCCTGTCTTTCCCTCCCATCGTCACTCAGCCTCTCCAATTAAAAAAGAAAAAAAAAAAGAATTAGTGATTCTGATTTTAGGAATTCGTTAAATATGAAGATGGTAATTCTAAGCCCACCTCCTGCAGTCTAGCTCATCTCAGCACTTTCTGTGGGGAAACACAACCACCAGAATATGCACTGGGCAGCTCGGGCACAGTGGTCTCTCCAGAACGTAAAACCTGCCAGGAATTATCAGGCAATTCCCAATCTATACGGAGTATTCCACAGCACCAAAACACAGAAACCTATTCAATACCAGAAAACTCTGGTGACTCATCATATGACTAAACCAGAGGGAAAAACCCACATGACCAGCTTGGTAAATATAGGAAAACATTTGACAGAGTTCAACACCTGTTTATCATTTTACCAAAAAAAAAAAAAAAAGAAGAAAAGAAAGAAAGAAAAAAAAGAAAGAAAGGAAGAAAAAGGGCAGCAAATTTGGAATAAAAGGGATTGTAACTTGAAACAGGGTATTTATGAAAAATACACATCACACGGCATCCTCATCAAATCCAGGAACAGAAATGATCCTGCTAATGTTACTGCTGTTCAACACTGTACCAGATGCCCCAGCCACAGCACTGTCAGACAAGTATAAAGGATACACTCAGACTTTTAAGAGGGGTGTGTAAATAGACTGATAACAAAGCCCTAGCTGAGAGGCTAACACTGAATAGTTTTTAGTGTTCTGAGCTGAAGATTTTGTTAAGCAAAGCTGAGAACGTGTTACTGCTATGAAACTGTTTCTCTGTGATCTAGTTTAGAAGTCTAAGCCTAGATTTCCTGTTAATTTTTAGAGAGGTTCCAGTTAATTCGGTCCACTATTATCAGTTTGGCCTCAAGCAACAGGATCAATAATAACAGTGGTCAGGACTAGGTTTTTAGCCTAGCAGTCACTCCACATTGAGTACTTGGGTTTGGTTCCTGGCGAGAGATCCTAACTTCAGCTTCTCTGCCAATATAAACCTTTGGAGGCAGCAGGTTATAGCACAAATAATTAGGCTCCTGCCACTCACATGGGAGATCTCGGTTGAGTTCCCACGCCCAGCTTGAGCTCTGTTTGTTGAGCATTTGGGGAGTGAAACCAGTGGAATGGAGTGAGAGTTGAGTGAGCCAGTGCCTGGTTCACATAGGAAAAGAAAAATTACCACATTAATGACACTGCAGAAGAAGGTAAAAAGAGGACTGTGATCATTAATGTGTTCAAAAGAGAAAGAAAGTGGTTCTTCAAAGTGATATTCTGACTTTATGAGCCTGTGGTGAACCTACGTAGTTGTGTTTCTAAAGGCCCCAAAGTGATTCTGATGCCTATGGCTGACTGATTTAATCACGGTGCTTTATAACTACATTGAGAGTAGTAAAAGAATTGACAACAAACTTTAAAAATTCCTACAATGGTTCAAATGGATTATGTATTTTTTAAAAAAAGATTTAAACGAAAACCCAATACCAAGACCTATGTTAATATAAAGGATAAAATTTAAAAATAAATTTCACTGAAAAGGTGCATTTTCTGATGTGAAACCACAATGTAACCTCAGATCTCATCACAGCATTCATAAGCAGTTCCATTAGGAGGCAGAGCTGCTGACACTGAGCCTACAAACAATGTCAGGTGGTTTTCAATGACTCTACTCCAGGGGCCGGTGCTTGTGGCATGGTGGGTAAAGCCACCGCCTGCCGTGACGGAATCCCATATGGGCGCCGGTTCGAGTCCAGCTGCTCCATTTCCTATGCAGCTCTCTACTATGGCCTGGGAAAGCACTAGAGGATGGCCCAAGTCCTTGAGCCTGCACCTGCATGTGAGACCCGGAAGAATCTCCTGGCTCCTGGCTTCGGATCGGCCCAGCTCCAGCCATCGTGGCCATTTGGGCAGTGAACCAGCAGATGGAAGACTGCTCTCTCTTTCTCTCTGCCCCTGCCTCTCTATAACTCTTTCAAGTAAATAAATAAATTTTTAAAAAAAATTCTTTAGTCCAGAAGCATAATCTGACACCTTATCAATTTTATAACAAGGGTATACCTCTGCTTTTAAAAATCTTTGCCCAATAATAATCTGATCAATGAAAAGAGTTCTCATGGTTTCTTTTCAAGGTGAAAAGAAAAAACAGAAATCACTGTTGTTGCTAGTGCTCCCGTGGTGTCTGTGTAGCAAAGTTCTGAACCTTGTGGATGCTACACATTTTCCTGTGCTCAGGACACCCACAGAAGTGTTTGGATGACTGCTGAGCTTTGCAGAAATGGTTTCCTACTCTTGTGATGCCAGATGTGAAAGAAAATCTCACAATGTTTAAGGTCAGGTAAAAGATTCTTTTCTTAAACAGTTGCAGGGGCATCTTCTAATTTCAGATTTTATTGTGGAAATAGCATTGCCACCTACCTGCCTGCAAAAAGGACTCCTTTAATCCAGGCAATGAATCAAGATGTCATCCAGAAGTTCAAGAGTAGGTTATTGGGCATCTTTCACTCACAATTTAATGAATTCTGACTGTAGTGTGTGGAAATTTCAGGCTTCTTTTGATCTTAAAGATGCAGTTTATGCTTCTGTAACAGCATGGAAGGATATTAAAGGATGTTATCCTATGAGTCATCTTAACAAAACTTTGGCCAGTGTTATGTTTATGAAGTACTTGTCAAAGTTGGACGAGTTTGAAGAATGTAATATAAAAAGGTATTGCTGAATGTTTTAGGTATTAAGTTTTACCAGTAAACTATAGAAGAAGAAACAGAGGAACTGACTGATAGAAAACCCAGTAGGAGAGGAGCTACTTTGGTTTTTAACTGTTTGAAGCATTATAAATTTAAGATGCCTAGCAGGAATGAAGGAAGAAAAACGTGAAAAACAATTTAGAGGAGGCATCAGGTTACCAACTGTGGAACAGTTTACTGTATTTGCTAAGCCCAAGTCATTAAATTACTGCACCAGTCATGGGTCTATACACCAGACCAAATTATTTCTATTAGAAAAATAGTAGCACGAAGAATTGGTTTGTTTCATAAACAAGTTTAAGTGGGAACTGAAGACTGTCTCCTTCAACTCGTCTATAGACCCCTTGAAACTTTCAATGCTACTCTCTTGCAACTCTGCAAAAGGATCTTATTGAAGGTAACTGGTGATCACCATTCTGTAAGCCTGATGATGACCCAAAGGAACATCTACCTAACAGTGCAGGAACTATACTACTTTAAGATAATAAGTGAATTTAGTTTATATTCAGAAATAAACTTAAAAATACAAATGTATTGTTCAAGTCTAAGTTATAACTAGTGTACATTTTGATAAGAAAAATTAAGTCACAATACTTTTCATCCAATTTCTATATTACACTATAAGACACAAGTTGTTCTGCAAAGCATTTTTGCATATAACATCTCTATAGTCTTGATATCTTTTAACATAATAAAAATGCACTTATACCATACACTGAGTACCAATACTACATTTTAATGTATTTACAATACAGTGATGTTGGAATATACTTTTATTTTGTAGGTTATTTAAATTATTATCACAGGGTTCAAGGTAACAAAATATAAAAGTCCAGTACAGTTATTAATAATTTGTAAGACCCAGACCAGGCTGCAATGAATGAGTCTTTCATTATACAACAGACTGATTTATTTTACTTCCTCAGACAGAGAACATGTGCTTCAATCTAGCTGACATGCAGTCATTAACCCACATGTGGGCTAACACACAGCCTTTTTGTTTTCCTCTATCTTTGTAAGATTTTTTAAAAAAGTTTATTAAAATTATACCTGTATATAATTAGAAAGTACAGAATCACAAGCTCCTCTAGAATTTTCCTTGGTGACATCACAGCTGACCCAGATAATGCAGACAAAACTATTCTACCTGCACAAAATTCTGTCATTTGGATAAATGTTCATCTTCCTTTCATTACTCTTACTCAGAAACAGAAAGTATTTTGGCAATCTTAATGAAATCCATTAAAATTTTTAACCACTTCAGCTTTTGTATGAAATTACACCTTGCCAGAAAAGATTATGCTTTTCAACTACTTTTTAGATTTTTGCCAGTGTTCTTAAAAAGTAAGATTATTTTTACCAATTAAAATGGGCTGAAGATACATTCTTCATCATTAAAGGCAAGTCAGTGACTGGTGGTAAAGTATTTGATGTGGTGGGCAGGTGCTGTGGTGTAGTGGGCTAAGCCTCTACCTATGACGCCAGCATCCCATATAGGTGCCAGTTCATGCCCTGGCTGCTCCTCTTACAATCCAGCTCTCTGCGTATGGTCTGGGAAAGTAGTAAGTAGAAGGCGGCCCAAGTGCTTGGGCCCCTGCACCCACATGGGAGACCTGGAAGAAGCTCATGGCTCCTGGCTTTGGACCAGCCCAGCTCTGGCCGTTGCAGCCATTTGGGGAATGAACCAGTAGATGAAAGACCTCGCTCTCTCATCTCATTTATCTGTAACTCTGTCTCTTGAATAAATAAATTTTTAAAAAATGACATGAATCTTGTAAGACCACATTTATAGTCATTTAAGGTTCTTCCTGAAATAATCTGGAGGCTGATGTTACAGTTTGGGGTAAAGCCTCTCCCTGTGATGCTGGCATTCCATATGGCCACCAGTTTGTGTCCTGGCTACTCCACTTGCGATCCAGCTCCCTGCTAATGCACCCTGCTAAAGAAGCAGAATATGACCCAAGTGCTTGGGCCCCTGCACTCACATGGGAGACATGGATGAAGCTTCTGGCTTTGGCCTGGCAGTTGCAGCCATTTGGGGAGTAAATCAGCGGATGGAAGATCTCTCTCTTTACATCTCTCCCTCTCCCTCTCTCTCTAACTTTGACTTTCAAATAAATAAATTAATTAAAAAAATAGAATCTGACAAATATTGGTTCTTTTAGTATACAGTGCTTCTCTAACAGTTATGAATCTGTTCATTAAAGCTTTATGTGCTTGGAGGCTTCGATAAACATAAGAATAAAATTTATACATGTAAAATTAGTTACAATATTCAACATGTTCATATTTACCTGAATTGTGGTATTTTTTCCCAACATATTCAAATGCAAAGAGTAGCTGGAGGTCTGTTGGCTGGGAATAATGAGCTATTGCAAGGCATACCTAGGAAAAATTCTACATTTAGAATTTGATTTTAACACACTTAGTTAAATGAAATGTACAATAAGGCCTTGGTCACTGGGAGCATCATCATGGGGCAGTGATTACAGATACTATTTACATGTTTTCCTGTTGACCTAGAATGTGAAAGAGCTCCTTATGGACAAGTTTCTCATTCCCTGATGTGCCCTCAGGCTACTGCTAAATCTTTCATCAGTACACGATAAGTATTCAGTATGCATATGGTAAGCTGAATTTTAACAGAAAAGTAATTTTATTCCAGTAAATGGAACTGGAAAGTCACAGAAGCAGTCTCCAAAAAGGCAGTGAGAACGTATCTACTCACCAAAAAGAAAGAAAGAAAAAAGCTTCATTTTTAGTGGACTAGAAAGGTGTGTATATATACACACACATACGGCATGAAATTTTACAGTTTATACCTCATGGACAAAAAAGTCTAATATAAAATCCACAACCACAAAAAATAAAGTAAGAAACACAAAATACATGAGTGGCTGCAAAGAGGTACATCAAAAAAACTTGGCTAGACTACAGCGGTGGGGGACAACGTCCTGTGGTGGAAACGCACCAGGGCTTGAACTCCTCCATCGAGCACTCGCTACGTAACTGGAGTGAAGTCAGTTCCTCTTTCAGCCTATCTGCTCACCTAGAAAATAATACCTAGGTGTGGTGAAGATAATCTTACTGTATGCGTGGCCTTTGGAGGAGCTCCATTTATGGAATTGGGGTTTTTATTATTTTCAACTGCTGTTGGATAGAATGAAGGATGGTACTTTAAGCCTACAAACCCTGAACTAGACTGTAGGAGAAAAAGTTCTTAAATGAGCAGAGAAGAAAGAAGAAATGTAAGACATATGCAAGAAGAGTCCAGCAAAATTTAAACAAGGTTAAGTATCACTTAGAAGGTAAAGCATTAAGCCAGACAACATACTCTGGACAGTTAGCAAGAAAAGTTTAGTCACTAGTTTTGTCAAATTAGTGGTGTTTCGAGTGAGTTGATATAAATTCTATTAACCACTAAATATGTGTCAGTTTGTTATTAAACTATATTTTATATGTTAAAGATCTTCCATGGAATAAATGTTTCTTTTCTGACTAAATTATAACAGGCAACCAAGGAAATGAAATTGATCACTACTTCTAACCAAACAAAACAAAACAAACTTCCTCTTATACAGTATCTCAACTTCTCAATATTTTTAGAACTTTCTCTAAGGGTCCCACTTAGAAAAGTAAGAAGATGGTTATCTACATTCCCATTCTTAACTCTATCCAACAGTCTTCCTCGAAGTACTTCTTATGGTAGCAAAACTACTGAAATCTGTACTTTGAAAAAGTCATTTCTTCCTATCCCCTTGGGCATGATATTTAGTTTTTAAGCTTTGTTGTACTTTTCTCCACAAATTTTTCAGCCCATTTCACTACAATGCCATAGCTATATCCTTAAGCCATATTTACATTACGACACATTAATAGGCTTCCCTACATACTGGAAATCCACAATACTTAAGAATTCTCTTCGAAAGATGTCTTTTGGAAGAATAATTGTGCTCTCTTGGTAGTCTTCTATGTTTCCCAGATACCTACACAATAAATTAAATTCCCTTATCTTGACTCATAAAACTGGCTCTCCTCACTGGTCATCCTTCTCTTCCCAGTGTCAACTCAGTAGTCTGTGGTCAGAGAAAAACATGGATGAACGTATCTCAGCCTCAGCCACCTCCGGGCTGAGAACTCCTGCTCCTCTCAGTCAAGCACGCTGGGAACTAGCCGTTCTGTCCACACCACTCCCTTCACAAGCCTTCCTTGGCTGAACCACTTTCATAGTATTACTTTCAAAAACCCTTCTGTTGTCTCCAAATAATGACAATTCCAACACAAAGTGTCACTAATTATTTGTGCTTACAGAACTGTACTTTCAGGGTACTCACATAACAGTGTGGAGTAAAAGTAGGACATAGGTAGTTGTTACACTTCGACCATTAAGTTCAATCACTTAAGAGGAGATGCCATATTTCTTACTCATTCAACAAATACTACTGAGCACCTACCACGTTCAAAGCCTCAAGGATGGAATGAATAAAAGACAAATCCCTGTCCCCATGAAGCTTATATTCTAGTGAGAAGACAGACACTGGATAAGACAAACAAGAAAAAATACAGTGAATCAGAAAACTGTAAGTGCTAGAGGAGGAACAGACAAAAAGGGCAGGAAAGGCAAGATGAAGCGTTACAGTGAGAAAAGAAGAAAGGAGACTGAAGACGTGGAGGGTCTCTGCAGACGGGTACTGGCCCGGAGACCTGGGCATTTTGTAGCTCGGGGTCAGCAGCTCTCTGAGGGTGCTTTGTGTCTAACAGCAGCTGTATTAAAAATACTAGTTGACAAAATTAGTTACTACAGTGCTCTACATCAATTAATACTAGTCTATCATGTTCTCTAAGACAGTTAGAAAGCAGTCACAAGCCCTGTTTACATAAAAGAAATTCACAGATCATTGATTATACAACCTTTTTTGTGGTCACAAAGCAAAAGCAACAAGAATAACAACAAAACAAAGCCTATCTGTGAGACAAAACCCAACACAATCTATTTCTAAAAAGTCCCTTAAAAACAGCACCGTATCTCATTAGGTTAGGAAGTAAGTGAGAATGTTTAATACCACCTGCACTTAAAGAAAGAAAAAAATACTGTGAAACTAAAACTCAGTGTAACTGCTCCCGCAGTGGGTGATTTGGGAGGCGAGGGGACACAGCTTGAACCGAAGGTACTGTTGTTAAGTGGTCTGACTACAGGTACACAGACAGCCTTTTCATATAACTGAGGTAAGGGGTATCTTTGGGTACACAAAGGCACATAAACTTGTGTATCTGACTGTACGTGGATTACATTCATGTTGTTACTCGGAACCCTCTGAGGAGAAAACCAAGTGTCTTTCTGAACTTTTTCATACAATAAAAAAAAAAAAATTACATCAAATTTCTCCTGAGTTTTTGAAAGACTTAAAAATAAGTTCTCATTTCATGTAAACTCATTCCAGTTTTATAATTATTCCCTAAACATTAAAATTTTTAGAAAAACTATCTTTAAAAATCAGCTTTGAAATAGGTGCCCTATCAAAAGAAATGAAAAGAATGCTGGTGTTAAAGACATTAAATTATGGAAAATATTTTACTGCAGAAAAAAAATTAATCTACTTTAAAAAAGAAGGAATTTTTGGACCAAGGCAGACACTTCTCTGGACAGAGCCAGAAGTACCCATAGTTCACAGCTTCTCCTCTAAGACAACGTGGTGGTACAGGACTGGAGAAGCTCAATCACAGGAGATACTCAAATCTCAACAAGTTCCATCCCATTTGCAAACAAAACCAGTTTTCCTCTATTACTTTGGTCTAAAAACCAAGGATTAAATATAATATTCAAGGTAAAAATAATAGTTTAAGAAAAAGTCAACTTGTTTTTTCCTCCAAAGAACCACTCATTTCTAGAAAGTGTGCCAGAATAAGGTGTGGTTTATAACAAACTAATTTGAGAATAAAGCGGAGACAAAGCATATACACCACATATATATATATATATATATATATATATATATATATATATATATATTTGTAAGCAATAAGTCATTATTTAAAAAAATTTTTGGTCCCTCAGCTTTAAGCAAAGTTTCTTCAGATAGAAATGGTGGCTCAATGTTGCCATGAGGTTAGATGTCAAGTTCTACATCACTACATCCCTTCTTTTACCCAAACTTTTTACAAATATCATCTTCCCATGACAGTCCAAGGATAATGAGGATGAATAGATATAGTTGAAGAATAATCTAATTTCATCATGATATAAACTGAGACACTGACTAGACACCCAGAAGGTTTTAGAACATTTAACAAATGTGAACTAATTTAGTATTTTGAGATTTCATATTTCAAACAGATACTGCAAAACTTTCAGTATTTCAAAACCTAATCAATCACCCAACAGAAAACTCCAAACATGCATCTGGTCATTTTAAGACAATTTATAAAATCAAAGCATTTTTTCCAGAGAAAACTTAGTATTCAAAGCTTCCAGGAGGTAAAAATGAGCTGTAACTTTCCAAGTTACCTAATTTTAGATGAAAGCTTTCATTTGAAATAAAAGAGTGTGCCAGTGTTTCTGTTTTAACTCAGAAAGCCACCAAACTTTGGTAGCCACATATAACCAACTCTCTGTGTGTGAAAATATGTAAATCTAGGAAAATTCTTATTCTAATTGCCTCTATGTTTTTCCTGCATTTCCCTCCCCATGACTACACAAAAGACACAGAGTATTTCTTTCAGGCCTGAGGTAACGTACTGTTTATATTTTCAGACCCCAGGGAAAGGACTTTTGTCCGAATCCTGGTTTTGGGAAAGGGCACAAGCTGGCGCAGCTTGTGCACAGGGTTCAATGAGGGCCTTCGTTATTCTCCAGAAGCACAACAAACAAGGGACAAGTTGAATTTTCAGAGGACTTATTATGCTTTGTTCATTTGGCAACTAATCATTTGTGTGGGAACATTTTTATGCTATGCAGTCTCCATTTGTCCCTGCTTCATCTTCTCCACTAGCCTTAAACTCTTTAAAGAAACAAACAGCATCTACCTTTTTTCTATTTTGCAGAATTGAGCACACTGACTCACACATCAAAAATAACCCATTTTTTGGCTCATGAACTAAGTCAAATAATTATGATTTCTACTTGTTAAAATAGTGTCATCTGGGGCAGGCGATTGGACTTGTGGGTTAAGATGCCAGCTGGGATACCTGCACCCACGTCAGAGTGCCTGGGTTCAAGTCTCAACTCTATTCTTGGATCCCAACTTCCTGCTGATGCACATCCTGGGTGGCAACAGAACATAGCTCAAGTGACCAAGTCCCTGCCACCTGGATTGGGTTCCTGGCTCCCAACACCAGCCTGGCCCAAGTTTGGCCATTGTGGACATTTGGGAAGTTGAACCAGTGAATAGGAGCTCACTCTCTATAAAAAAAAAAAAAAAAAAAAAAAAAAAGTGTTATCTGAAAAATACAGTAAGGGAGTGTGAGTGAGTTAAGGTTCCCAGAAGAATACTGGGCTAGCAGTGTCAATCCCCTGCTCAAAATGTCTTGTCCTAACTCTGACTCCAAGTTCTGCAACACCCCTTCTCTTGAGATATCATACATTTTAAGTTAGAGTTTTCACAAGCAAGTTCTTGATGCTTTGATCAATTAAATTACAAGTTTGAAAAAGTAACTTGGCTAAAATATTTTACATATAGTCTACTATTTATTTAATTCTAAAGTCTTTCTGTATCAGAAAAGGCATATCAAACTAGTAAAAAGCCACAGTCACAAATATCAGAATCAAACCGCTCAAAGGGGCCATCACGGTTCCCCACTGAATCGTCAATGGGAGTGTGCCAAGAGATGGTTACACAGACTCTATTCAAAAGCTCAGTCTCACAGCCAGCCCATGGTGACACTGCTGGACAGTCCCAGTGGTCATGTATTTTCAGACAGCCTTCCACATCATGCTGACTCTCTATGAAGAAACTAGGTCTGAGGTGGCGGGAGAACTGTTGCTTCTAGTTCTGGAAGCAAATCTATCACTTCCTTATCGCAGTCAATGGAGACAGCTGCCTTAAGATCTTTTAGACCTCTCATTTTGACATCACAAGAAATGTCACTGCAGTGCAATGACCATGAGAAGGAAATGCGTCCACTGCTTGGTGGTGCAGAGCTGCCTCAGTTCTGAGAAAAAGTAACCCCTATGCCACTGTTGCTCTATTCCCAGTACACGGGAGGAGGCTTTCTTTGGGAATTCTGTCACTGTTCTTCGCATTTGCTGCATCACAGATTGACAGAGGGACATTGGGTCTACAGGCTTCACCCTGCTGGCAAGAGCCAGAATATATAGCGAAGTGGAGATGTTTGCCCTTGAATTTACTTCATAATCAGGCAATAAACATTCTGGAAGGCAAAGGGGAAAAAAAATCAAACAAAAAGTTCCTAGCTTTGGGATGGGTGTTGAGGCACAGCAGGTTAAGCCCCTACACGGGACACACACATCCCATATTAAAGTGCTAGTCTGAGTCCCAGCTACTCTGCTTCCTTTTCGGCTCCCTGCTAATGTGCCTAGGAAGCAGTGGATGATGACTCAAACACTTAAGTTCCTGCCACTCATGCGGGAAACACAGATGGAGCTCCTGGCTCCTGGCTTTAGCCTGCCCAGCCCCAGCTGTTGTAGCCATTTGGTGAATGAACCAGTGGATGGAAGATCTCTGTCAGTTTTTCAAATAAATAAATAAATGTTTAAAATTTTATTTGAAGGCCGGCGCCGTGGCTCAACAGGCTAATCCTCCACCTAGCGGCACCGGCACACCAGGTTCTAGTCCCGGTCGGGGTGCCGGATTCTGTCCCGGTTGCCCCTCTTCCAGGCCAGCTCTCTGCTATGGCCCGGGAGTGCAGTGGAGGATGGCCCAAGTCCTTGGGTCCTGCACTCCATGGGAGACCAGGAGAAGCACCTGGCTCCTGCCTTTGGATCAGCGCGGTGTGCCGGCCGCATCGTGCCGGCCGTAGTGTGCCGGCCGCGGCGGCCATTGGAGGGTGAACCAACGGCAAAGGAAGACCTTTCTCTCCGTCTCTCTCTCTCTCACTGTCCACTCTGCCTATCAAAAATTTTAAAAAAATTTAAAAAACACTGAAAATCTTTAAAAAAAATTTTATTTGAAGTATACAAATTCCATGTATTTCATATATATAGATTTAGGAATATAGTAATAAATAAATCTTAACCAAAAAAAGTTCCCAGTTTTGAGTTAGCCCTGACAAGTATCATTCAAATCAATTTATTAAAATTTCCTTGAATCTCTAATAATTATTAGGCCTCTCTCATAACTCACCTAGCTCTTATGCAACCTGAGTCAAGCTCTCAGTTGTCACTTTGTGGAATGAATTAAAAACCTTACCAAATCCCAATCATAGCACATCTTCAACCCTGCAACCAGGAAGGACACCAGCCACTACCAGTCTAAAGAAAGTCAGTGAATTTCCCCATTAGATCCAGAATATTTTAGGAGCTGATGAGAAAATTACATAGAATGTTTTAAAGCAGCTATAAACTAATATAAGAAAATAGTGGTTAATATTCTTGGGTTTGTTTTATTCAAGGAGACATCTGATAATTTCCCCTAAAAAAAAATCTAAGCAATTAAGGAATGAAGCTTTCCACACACCAAGAAAGATGGTAAATACAGTGAAGAACCCAGAACTTGATAAAGTTAACAGCTTTACCTTTTTGGCACTTTCAGGACCTGATTCATCAAAGCGAAATCTGACAATTCTGAAATCTTTACAATAAATAATTAACTCTGTTGGGTTAAATTTCAGTTTCTGGTTAGGGCCTAGGACTTTCTGCTTCCTCTTGTGGTCATTTACTAAAAGGAAAAAATATAGAAAAAACATGTAAAAACTTTTTGTTACTTACACTTTGTACACTTTGACAATTTCTCAGTGAAAATAATTAGAAAGGTACCCATCACTTGACTACTGTTTCCCTGCAACCTTCATATTTGTCTATAACTCCTAGAACTTTGAGGTCTATTTTGAGTTTGCTTTTGAAGATACTTTAAAATATAATCTGCATACAACCACCATCATCTACATACATTTAATGATTAAACTTTTAATTCAAAAGAGGACAAAATATTGAAACTATAAAAAGCTGTACAATCTGTATCTCCATTTTAAAATAATTTTCTCGGTTTCCCTCTCTTAGTTAACGTTCAAGGGACTAAAAAAACGCATCAGTAAACCTACAGAAACAAAATTCCAACTCAAGTATTTAAGAGGTATGATTCTTTAAAGAAGAATTCCAGCGCAGAGCCCATTTTTATTAGAGAGCGATATGTACAGAACACTACATACCTGTGACAATTTGTTCAATGCATGTTAAAGGGACATCATGTTCTCCAAGAAGGAGGTTCCTATAATGGAATTTCTGAAATAAAAAATGTCCACATTAATTTTTCCCCAATAACCTCACAATGATAATACAAGCCTTATGTTTACATGTGATGAGAAACTGTAACAACTATTTCTAAAAAGCACAGAAAGCTTTTTCCTGTGCAGCTAGGACCATTCTGAGGACACGGTATCTTAGAGCACACTGCAGGAGTAAAGCAGGGCATAGAAAAAGAAGCATGTTAAAGTCATGTTCTCTCCGTCTTTCTCTCCACACTCGATTAAAAAGAGGTGGAGGCCGGCGCCGCGGCTCACTAGGCTAATCCTCCACCTTGCAGCGCCCGCACACCGGGTTCTAGTCCCGGGTGGGGCGCCGGATTCTGTCCCGGTTGCCCCTCTTCCAGGCCAGCTCTCTGCTGTGGCCAGGGAGTGCAGTGGAGGATGGCCCAAGTCCTTGGGCCCTGCACCCCATGGGAGACCAGGAGAAGCACCTGGCTCTTGCCATCGGATCAGCGCGGTGCACCGGCCGCAGCGCGCCAGCCGTGGCGGCCATTGGAGGGTGAACCAACGGCAAAAGGAAGACCTTTCTCTCTGTCTCTCTCTCTCTCACTGTCCACTCTGCCTGTCAAAAAAAAAAAAAGAGGTGGAAATTATGTTCAAATGTGTGCCACAACATTATTATAATACCCAAGCACTTCACAGGCAAACATCTGTATGTCTGGTTCTGGAGCAGTACTAGTATCCCATATGGGTGCTGGTTCAAGTCCCAGCTGCGGCACTTCCAATCCAGCTTCCTGCTAATGTGGCTTCGAAAGCAGCAGAAGATGGCTTAAGTGCTTGGGCCCCTGCACCCATGTAAGAGACCCAGAAGAAACTCCTGGCTCCTGGAGCCTAGCTCCAGTCATTGAGGCCATTTGGGGAATGAATTAGCAGATAGAAGATCTCTCTGTCTAACTCTGCTTTTCAAATAAATTAATTAATTACAAAATGAAAAAATGAAGAAAAAGGGGCTCCTAGGTCATTATATTACAATGGGTAAAATCGTACTTGATTTTCATAATGGAGATTATAAGAGTAGAAAATATCTTCTTATAACAGAAAGCCCACCAGGAAAAAATACTTCAGAAAAGCTTTTGACAAACTATAACATTTTTTCCCCTGTTAAGTCAATGTTTTATACTCATTTTTCAAATTAAGAACACAGTTGACAGAGACTTTTAACTTGCTGGCAGCAGGGAACTGGTTTGTTTTTCCTATTAATGGTACTAGATTTAAGCTACTCCAGGTATATGCTGCTCACTTACACTGAATTCTAGGGACAGGGATCATAATGATACAAAAAAACATAAGGAAAAACCCAAGTTTACATCTGATAAGCCAGTATCTTTATATACAATGTATCGGTAAATACCTCAAGTTTATTCTAAATATACTTACAGAAGACTGTAATAAACACATAAATTGTAACAAGCACATAAATTAATAAATGACTACATGAAAAATACTTATCCACAGTGAGACCATTCAATGCAAAGTCTATGGTTATTATACAATATTTCATTAGACAACAATTACTATAATAAATAGAGATCTTGGGAACAAATGTGTGTAACACTTTATAAATCAAAATAAAAAGAGCTGAAAGAAAAGTCCAGGACCTGTAAATGAAATCAATGACTAAAACTTTTTTAAAATAAACTTTGTTTTTCAGTAAGAATATAATAATTTAAGAGTTTTTTAAAATATTTATTTATTTGAAAGGGTTACATAGAAAGAGAGAGAGAGAGAGAGAATCTTCCATCTGCTGGTTCTCGCCCCAAATGTCCACAACTGCCCGGGCTGGGCCAGGCAGAAGCAGCAGCTTCATCAAAGCCTCCTACACGGGTGCAGAAGCCCAAGTACTTGGACCATCTTCTGCTGCTTTCCCAAGCACATTAGCAGGGAGCTGGATGAGAGGTAGAACAGCTGGGACTCAAACCAGTGCCCAAAACAGATGCTGGTGTCACAGGCTATGGCTTAACCTACTATGCCACAAAACTGGTCCCAGTTCAAAGGTTATTAAAGAAAGAGCTCATCAATAGTTTTCCTCATTCTTGTTATACATTAGAAATTAGAATCTGATGTTTTGGGAACAGAATGAATTAATTAAAAAATAAAATCCATAAAACATAAAAAAATTGTTAATTAAGTTCTTTTTGAATAATAAAAAAGGGAGGGTCCAGCACTGTGGCGTAGCAGGTTGGGCTGTAGCCTCCAATGCCAGAATCCTGTATTGGCACCGGTTTGAGTCCCAGCTGCTCCACTTCTGCTCCAGCTTCCTAATGTGCCTAGGAGAGCAGCAGAGGATGGCCCAAGTTCTTGGGCTCTTGTGCCCCCATGGGAGACCCAGAAGAAGCTCCTGGCTCCTGGCTTCAGTCTGACCCAGTCCTGGCCATTGCAGCCATTTGGTTAATGAACCAGTGAATGGAAAATCTTTCTGTCTCCCTCCCTCCCTCTCTCCCTCTCTCTTTCTGTAACTCTGCCTTTCAAGTAAATAAGTAAAAAATCTTTAAAAAAAAAAAATGTTTGTTTTTATAAGCAGGTTGAAAGATTTGGAAGAAAGTAATTCCCTTTTACATAAAGGTTATACATCCTATATATCAATGATCACAGAGAACAAACAAAGCAAGGTATTTTTTTTAAATTCCTCATTAATTCTATTGCTTATTAAAATCCCAACATTCTTTTCAAACTTTATTTTGAATTTTAATGCATTCCCAACATTCTATCAGTTACTAATTTAATTTTTCCACACTGACTTTTATAATAATATGTACTACTTACAGTACGTCACACATCCTGACATAATTAAACAGTGTACAAACAAAACATACCTGCAAAGGCATTGGGTCATCTGTAATAAAGGAGATTTTGAAGTTACTGCATATCAGCTTTCCCCATAAATCATACTGACTTGTGTCTGTTGCAATGCATTTTCTCACAAAATTGACTTCATTTACAACAATTTCTCCTTAAAAAAAAAATGGAAAAAAATGTGTAAGCTATAACTACACCATAAAATGTCAACAGTCACTGTGCAAGCTAGAACAAACAGTTCATGATGATGGCAATAACAGGACTATTCACCAATTACTTAACGGGTGCTCTAAAAAGGGACAACAAAAAAGCACCATCCTCCATTTGTAAGGCATGGGAACTGAGGTGAGAAGTTAGGGGGCTAAGGCAGTGGAACCAGAAGAAGGCTGAGCAGTCCGCACCCCTCTCTGTGCCTCAGGCCCTCAGGTATCTGCCAAAGGGCACTCCGGAGAAGAATGAACAGCACCTTCTCTTTCACGGGGCCCTCATGGGAGATCTGTGTTCTACTCACACGTGACCTGATCTCGCAAACCAGCATCTCTGATCCCGTTCATAAAAAAACGAGAAAGAGTTCAGTTTTATTTTAACATACATTACATAAAACCAAATCCAGTTTCTCTCTGCACTCAAATTATAACTTAGTAGGCAACAAACTTTAAAATATACATTGAGTTAAAAAGATTGAAGAAATAAGTATAAAAAATCAAAATCAAAGTTACAATGTGCCTTTGAGGAGTAATTTTCTAGAGTCCATTTGAAGCTCAGTTATCATTAACCCTTAATTTCAAGATCTAAAACTCAACTAGATCTAGGAACATCTTTAAGCCATTAGTCTCTAGAGTCAATGATGAAAAGTTAGGGTACTGATTTACTTTGCTTTTGCTATCATTATACAAATCTTTAACAGGGGCCAGCACTGTGGCACAGTGGGTCAAACCACACTTGGGATGCTGCCATCCCAGACTGGAGCACTGCTTTGAGGCCCTGCTACCCTGCTTCAATCCAGCTTCCTGCTAACGCGCTTCGGAAGGCAGCAGAAGACGGCCCAGGAACTTGGGCCCCTGCCACCCATGTGGGAAACCCAGATGCAGTTCCCAGCTCCTGGGTTTAGCCTGGTTCATACTCAGCTACTGTGGCCATTTGGGAAGTGAACCACCAGATGGAGGATCTCTGTGTCTCTGTCTCTCCATCACTCTGCCTTTTGAGTAAATCAATCAATCAAACAAACAAAATCTTCAACAGTGATAGATAGACTCTGTCTGAAGTCACTCCCAACACCTACCAATTCATGAAGAATGAAACTACCATCTCTAACAAAAATGCTACAGCAGATGTGAGTTACAAAAGCTCCTACTCAAAGTTCTTAAAATGTGTAAGGCTAGTTTTAAGAACAGCCTCCCTAACTTATTTGAAGATTTAATTAAAACCTATTCATGCTACATTCTTGGCTCAAACCACTTGGGTCTGTTTCCATTCTGAAGACCAGCTTCCTTCATATGGCCCCTTGCACACTTAGCCCTTCTTTCATACGGCCCCTTGCACACTTAGCCTTTCCTTCATATGTGCCCCTTGCACACTTAGCCAGCCATCATCCTCCTCAGCTCCCTGCTTCACACACAACAGCCGTCTATTAATCCCAACACATGCCACAGCATTTCTATCTATGGAGTCTAAGAACAAGCTTCCCTCTCTTGGAATACTCTTTTCTTCGCCCAGTCACTCTCTCAGGACTATGTTTTCTTTTAAATTTTTCCTGCCTACATTAATTCTCCTTCCATATAATCATATAGTTCTAATACTCATATAGTGCTACAATTTTATATACATGGGATCTTCAAAAACTTCATGTAAAATGCAAATTATTAGAAACTGATCATGAATTTCAAGGTTTTTTACACCAAATACTCATCTTTTAATACCATCTTCCATGAACTTTTTGAAGTGTTCTCACATATATGTTCAAATTAATGCCTGCCTCACTGTCAGGATCCTATAAGGGTAGCAGGTGGACTGATTCTTAATCAATGTTGAAATATTAGCACACTGTTAAAACAGTGCTCACCACATGGTAGGTGCCTGCAAAATGGAGTGTTGACCGTGTAGGTGACTGCAGTCAATGCGCTGTACCAGGTTTTCCAGCCAGCAGAAACATCCAGACAGGAGGGAAATCAGTAATTCAGCATGGCCAGGCAGCGAAGTGGGCTTGGAAGGTAAGGGCTCTCTGGGTAAACATACATAAAGCTGGGAAAATGTCGCAGAACTACTACTGCTTGATTACATATGCAGGAGGCACTGTAAAAATCAACCAATGGGAGTTTCTCAGCTTGTCCTGTCTGGTTCTTTAACTGGCCTGTAAGTACGGAAAGTTGATGTTTTCCTTAATGCACAGACAAGGGACCTGTTGGACCCACTTTCCTACAATCTTAAAAATAGTAAGAAGTTGGCTGGCGCCGTGGCTCTACAGGCTAATCCTCCGCCTTGCGGCGCTGGCACACCGGGTTCTAGTCCTGGTCGGGGCGCCGGATTCTATCCCGGTTGCCCCTCTTCCAGGCCAGCTCTCTGCTATGGCCCGGGAAGGCAGTGGAGGATGGCCCAAGTCCTTGGGCCCTGCACCCGCATGGGAGACCAGAAAAAACACCTGGCTCCTGGCTTCGGATCAGCGCAATGCGCCGGCCACAGCAGCCATTGGAGGGTGAACCAACGGCAAAAAGGAAGACCTTTCTCTCTGTCTCTCTCTCACACTATCTACTCTGCCTGTCCAAAAAAAAAAAAAAAAGTAAGAAGTAAATTTGGAACTTACAACTCGATTTTTTCTCTTTTTTTTCTCTTCTTTGTTTTTTGTTTTTACAACTCAATGTTATAACTTCAAATCAGAAACCTATCTCCCAATATTTGCATAAAGTTACTATACGTACTTCAGAGAGATATAGCAAGCACTAAAATTGATTTTAATGATACAAAGTACTGGTCTTAACTGCATTCTAATGAGAAAAAATTAAAAATTGCAAGGACATACATCAGAACTCACTAATTCAAACACAACATTTAAATCCTCTAAATGCCCTTGAACAGGAAGTTTGCCAATTCTCATATCAGAATCTGGGTTATTGAATACTTCACCCTTTCTCCCCAATAAATCTTAGCTAGCAGCTTTAAGTGGGCCTTTAACTTAAACAACTAACCTAATTATTCTAGTTCAGAGATAGAGGACATAGCCCTATAACACTGATTTCCTTGTACCAAAACTATAGGCTCAGAGTATGCCCCTATGTATTATCTCACACTGTACCACCTTCCTTACCCACCCCACCTACCCAGAAAAGGACTCTTGAAGCAATGCTACAAAAACTCATCCAGTTCTAACACTTACAACTCATACATATTTCTTATACGTTATACTGAAATAAAAGTTTATTTAAAAACCAAAACAGTGCTGGCATTGTGGTGCAGTGGGTTAAGCCACCACCTGTGATGCCAGCATCCACATGAGCACTGGTTAAGTCCTAGCTGCTCTGCTTCAGATCCAGCTGCCTGTTAATGCACCTGGGAAAGCGAGAAGATGACCTAAGTATCTGGGACACTGCCATCCACATGGGAGACCTGGATGGAGTTCCAGGCTCCTAGCTTTGGCCTAGTCCAGCCTCAGCCATTGAGGCCATTTGGGGAGTAAACCAGCAGATGGAAGATTTCTCTTTATCTCTGCCTCTCTCTCTCTCTAATCTGTCTTTCAAATAAATCAGTCTTCAAAACAACACAACACAAGCCACACAACAGGATTTTAGATTCCTGAGAGGTGGAGTGTAGGTAATAACGGAAAGGAAGAGATAGAGAGCTTGTGACCAGGATGTTACAGCTATACCACAACCATCAGCTAACTGTATTTATGAAGCACACACAAGATCCCTTCTCTAGAAACCTGATTTTCTGACACAAAAGTAAAATGAATGCAGTGAGAATGAGACAAAGAAAAGGAGAATGTATTGAATGGGTCCAGGATGGGGTGGGGCCTTTTTTCTGTCAATGACCATCTGAATGTTCATAACATCATTCATAGGCCACACAAAATTATCAACTTAGAAATCAGCCTCCTATAAATTTATTCCATTCCAAGTCCCACCTGTGGTTGCCTTGGGAGGCCCAGACCAAATGATTTCAAAGGCCTACTACAGCCAGTAGGCCAGACATTCCCCACCCTGGTCTAGGAGATAGTCAACCGTGGACCACAGGCCAAACAGAGCCTTAATTTTGAAAATAAGATTATAATGAAACATAGGCATGCCCATTCGTTTGTGGACTGCATTTGACTGCTTGCAAGGCACAAAGGAGAGATGAGTACCCACAACAGAGACCTTATAGCCTACAAAACCTGAGACTTTTTTTTTTTTTTTAAGATTTATTTATTTATTTGAGAGGTACAGTTCCAGACAGAGAGAGGGAGAGACAGAGAGGTCTTCCATCTGCTGATTCACTCCCCAAATGGCCCCAATGGCCAGAGCAAGGCTGATCTGAAGCCAGGAGCCAGGAGCTTCTTCTGAGTCTCCCATGTGGATGCAGGGGTCTAAGCACTTGGGCCATCTTCTACTGCTTTCCCTGGCCATTAGCAGGGAGCTGGATGGGAAGTGGAGCAGCTAGGATTCAAACCAGGGTCCATATGGGATTCCAGCACTACGGGCCAAAATTTAACTTACTACACCACAGCCTAAAACATTTACTACAAGGCATATTACAGAACAGGTTGGCCAACTCACATTGGAGATGGTGAGTTGGGTGACAACTCTCAAAATTATGTGAAACATGGGCTGACACTGTGGCGAGTGGGTAAAGCTGCCACCTGCAGTGCCAGCATCCCATATGGGCTCTGGTTCGAGTCCCAGCTGCTCCACTTCCGATCCAGCTCTCTGCTATGGCCTGGGAAAGCAGTGGAAGATGGCCAAGTCCTTGGGCCCCTGCACCTGTGTGGGAGACCCGGAAGAAACTCCTGGCTCCTGGCTTCAGATCAGCACAGCTCCTGGCATTGAGGCCATCCAGGGAATAAACCAGCAGATGGAAGACCTTCCTTTCTCTCTCTCTCTCTCTCTCTCTCTGCCTCTTCTCTTATCTCTGTATAACTCTTTCAAATGAAAACACAAATGTTTAAAAAAAAAAAAAAGATTATGTGAGACAAGGCTTAGAAGATACAGTTAGGCACTTGGCATCTGAGGGCCGGTGCTTTAATCTGCAGTGTGGCCATGACCCCACAGAGCTCTGGAGGACACTGAGAGCAGTAACAGACCACCTTTCTGGAAGGTGTCCGGAAGAGCCAGGTGTCAAAACGCTCCTTTCTCACCAAAGAGCTCAGCACTCAGCACAAAGCACTGTCTGCTCACCTAACAAGTTTCTGCTGATAACCTGGGAAAAAAAGGATAGGAGCTGCCGCATTAAGCTACTGCCATATACTGTAAAACTGTGGGCCAGAAAACTCGCGAACAGAGAGGAGAAAGCAGGCAAAGATGGCCTCTTTCTAAATAGACACATAAAAGAAAAGTACTTGGACTGTTTTTGTTTACATTTTAAATTAGTAGCCTTGAAGAAGAAGCTCCTAATAAAAGCATGAAGAGGTCACTGAGCCTGTATTCTGGGCTTCGTATTCTGTGAAGAGGCATGAGCTAGGCGATGCAAGCACGCACTGTGCTTGTATCAGCACAGCGCTTCACGCCATCAGCCATGCAGAACTACCCACACCACCGGGCACTTCCCAGCACACCAATGGTGGGAAGTCATGGAAAGCCTCACAGACAATAAAGCAAGCAGGAGATTAGCTTCAGTGTGGGAAAGCAAAAAGCATCACAGAAAAACCTTCTAAATCAGAATATCAGCTATCGGTTTCTACAATTCCTCCCAGGGAAGAAATCTGAAAAGATAAATAAGAAAGGAAATGTAATTAAAGTTAATACATTTCCAAATGCTAACAGCTAGGAAAGTTTTTAACTCCCTGAGGATCAATTATATTATATTATCTTTTCTAACATGTTACACATTTATAAAGTCAACACATGTTTGATGAATAGACATAAATTTTCCTATGAATTTTAGTTTGGAAAATAGATTAAGAGAAAATCTCATTGTGCACAGTAGCTAACTTACTTATGCAATGTGTAAAGGCCAAATGCATAATTCAACCTATGGCTTTATTATTTTATTTGCAAAATAGACACAGAAACAGAGAGAGAGTGCTCCCTACTGTTGGCTTACTCCCCAAATGCCTGAAATAGCCTGGGATGGGCCAGGGCACCACAGGCCTCCCAGGTGGGTGGCATGGCAGGAACCCAATTACTGTGAGCTATCAGGATTACTTCCAAGGGAAGACTTGAGCTGGGAACCAGGAATAGAATCCAGGCACTCTGATGTGGGACAAGGGTGTTTTAACCACTAGGCTAAACGTCTTCTCCCTAACCTGTGGTTTAAGTAGGATGAACTACCGTACCATTTTACCTAGAATGGAGGCATTTCCCCAATATGTGGATTTTTAGTGCTAAAATCAGGTCAGTCTCAGATGAACTTGGTCATCCCAGTTTTAAATAAATTCAGGAATTAAAGCAGCCTAAATGGTATTATGGGAAGGTGCAAGTATGTAGAAGACAAATACAAAATATCTGACTTTGTCATTGTTACTAAGAATGTCTGACTCTACCAGTCATGGTCATACGCAATACAAAAAAGCATGTAATCAAGTACCGCATCCAGTGAGTGCTAGCCACAATGGAACAGTTATAATGCAGACCTCAGAAGTGACTAGAATGAAATTTTGAAAAGAGAAGAGGGTTGGGATAGTATAGAACATAAAGTAATTGCAACAAAGGATAAATAAGGAAGAAGACATCTGGGAGAGAGTAAGGAATCTTCCTGATTGAGGTCAGAGAGTGTTAGCAAATTGTCGATTAAAGAATTCAGATTTCTATCTTGTTTTAGTAGGATTGCATGTATGAAGGTTCATAAGGAGTTTCTCTTTTTTAAAAGAGAAAAGATTTGTATTTATTCATTTGAAAGTCAGAGTTGGGGCCGGTGCTGTGGCTTAGTGGGTAAAGTTGCCGCCTGCAGTGCCGGCATCCCATATGGGCGTGGGTTCTAGTCCCGGCTGCTCCACTTCTGATCCAGCTCTCTGCTGTGGCCTGGGAAACAGTAGAAGATGGCCCAGATCCTTGGGCCTCTGCACCGACATGGGAGACCCAAAGAAGCTCCAGCCTCCTGGCTTCAGATCGGCCAAGCTCCCAACGTTGTGGCCAATCAGAGAGTGAAACAACAGAAGGAAGATCTCTCTCGGTCTCTCCCTCTCACTGTCTGTAACTCTACCTCTCAAATAAAAAATAAATAAAATCTTAAAAAAAAGAGAAAGACTGACAGTGAAGCAGAAAACACACACAGTACATTAAGGGACCCAAAGAGGAAATATGTAACACGAACAGGACAGCTACACAACAGTGGTGACTGCCATTTCCCAGATGGCCTATGGTGCACATGTTTCTGATCTGATGACAAAAGACTCTCACAATCAGTGCATTCACCATCAGTCTCATAGTTAATCCCAATAATAAAAGTGCTGTTAGCACTGTCCATGGGAAGAGGGAAAGAACTGAGCGGACAAACAGCCTCAGCATAGCAGCAAAGGTGTAGCAGGCATTCAAGATTCACTGAACAAAGCACTTCCTGGGAAGCCTTTTCTGACAGCCCTGCCCTAGCCCCACATCTGGCTTAGGTGACCTTCCTCTGAGGTCTCACAACCTCTGTTCTCAGCAGGTTCCCAGTGAACTGACCCAGTGTATGGGCAAGCTCCCCACCTCCTCAATCCTTCTGCCTCCCTGCCAAGAACATGGAGCACACGTTCCTTAACTGTGGAACCAAGTAATGCACTATTGCTAGCCCCAGCATTTCAACTCTTCTCCCTCCTAGCTCACAAACCCTTAGAACGCTCACGCCCTCGGGCTGAAAGACAGCAGATACTTTCAAGTCCTACTCCCCACAAATCTTCCATCCTCATCACAAAGATGTCACCGGCATCCCCAGCCTCTGCTTTAGAGCAGGCAGCAACTGGAAGTCCACTGTCTCCCAAGACATTCTGTTTTCTGGCAGCTGAAACTGTAAGATTCTATTTGAACATGGTCAATATCTGTCACTGCTGTGAAAAGGGTATGTGGTTTACATATTTCCAGAACTCCCTCTGGCTGACATGCAATCTGCACCCTACTGTCACCGTGCAGCCAGGCAGGCCATGCTGCTCCATGGTTGGAGGCACAGGCTAGAAGCCGGGCACAGAACTCTGGCTCTGCCCTTGCTAGCTGCTCAACACTGGGCAAGCTACTTAACCTCTGCAGACTATAGTTTTCTCATCTGTCACATGAGTATCAAATGGTACCTGACTTGACAGTGCTGTTAGGAAGACTAGCTACTATCACCATCATAAATAACATAAAAACCCCAAAGAAGGTAGAAGGACGTACCTCAGCATGAGGGGTGAGCCTTAAATCAAGCAAACCTGGCTTTATGGAAGAAGGCTACATTCGTAACTGTCTCATTGCAAGCAAGGGTGGGTAAACACTTCACCCAGACTTGAGGCCAGGCCCTGGCTGGACTTTGCCAACCTCTAGGTTGATCTAGGTCACAATATTCTACTTCTTACACAGGCAGCTTGGAGATCACCCTGGGTCTCGCTGTGATACAAGCACACAGCACCTCCAGTCCCTTCGCCAGCTAGTACAGAGCCTGGCACCCAGGACACACTGAAGTTCTCCCTGAACCATTCCAAGAGTCCGGCAGCTAGCCAAAAGGCGACAGGCATAGACCAACATTCCACACCCTTAACAAATACGCTGGAACACAAACATATACACTTTTACACACATACATTTTAAAATTCTTGCTTGAATTTTAGAAAGTACTGTAGTGACTTTACACATACGTGATCAATTAACCAAAGACAGACTCACATTACGATGGAAGATGAACAAAAAGTATGCTAAGGCTAATGACTTTGATAGAGTACTGGATTTTTTTTTTTTTTTTTTGACAGGCAGAGTAGATAGTGTGAGAGAGAGACAGAGAGAAAGGTCTTCCTTTTTGCTGTTGGTTCAGCCTCCAATGGGCGCTGCAGCCAGCTCATTGCGCTGATCCGAAGCCAGGAGCCAGGTGCTTCTCCTGGTCTTCCATGCGGGTGCAGGGCCCAAGGACTTGGGCCATCCTCCACTGCCTTCCCGGGCCATAGCAGAGAGCTGGCCTGGAAGAGGGGCAACCGGGATAGAATCCGGCGCCCCAACCGGGACTAGAACCCGGTGTGCCAGCGCCGCAAGGCGGAGGATTAGCCTGTTAAGTCACGACGCCGGCCAGAGTACTGGATTTCAACCCTTCAACCCTAGGCTCTAGGAGAATGCTCATGAGATACTTAGCATAAAATAAGTCTTCCTTTTATCCTTCAGTCTGGGAGCTGATCTGTGTGCATGGCTAAGGTAGCCGTGTGAGCAGGCAGGAGTCCCTTCAGCCACTCATGTGGCAAGCCCTGCAGCGTCCGCCGCGGCCCAGGCATGCCAGACATCAGCACCAGGGATTTCAGTTGGGTACGGGCTCCACCTCAAGCGGCTTTACAAACCAAGAAAGCTGAAGATTACGAACACAGCCACAACCTAAATTAAATCACTAGTCAATTTCTTCTATTTTCTTTACTTAATAAAAGATGAGGAACATTTTAAATTTAGCCTTGTTATGTCCCAAAAGAACACATGGTGACTGCACACAAATAAACAATTGATTTTGTGTTCTAATTTTCATCTGCTTATTGAATTAAGAGTTCAAACTTCGGGCACCTGAAGTAAGATATCCTAGGACCCAAGGCATGATGCCAAAACACAGCACACGAGACTAGATTTCTGAACAATTACTTTTTGTCCTGTGTGCCTGGGTGAAGCCACAGGTGACTTGGCTAAGTTTTCTCCTGATTCCTGACTATAATGAAGGCCAGAACTACATTCTTCAACCCCTCAGTAAAAGCCCTAGCCTCGCCTAGGTCTTCATTTATTTTAAAGATTTATTATTTGAAAGGCAGAGTCACAGAGAGAGAGAGATAGAGAGAGAGAGAGAGAGAGACAGACAGACAGACAGACCAGGGCTGGGCCAGACTAAAGCCACAAGCCTAGAGCTCCATCTAGGCCTCCCAAATGGAAGGCAAGGGCCCATGACTTGGGCCATCTTCCGCTGCCTTCCCAGGCATATTAGCAGGAGTCAGATTAGAAGTGGAACAGCTGGGTCTGGTCTTCAACTGGTGTTCTCACAGGATGCTGGCATTACAGGCGTTAGATTTCCACACTGCGCCACATTAGCAGCCTCTAGTCTAGGTCATAGGTCACCAATACTTCAGTTACTTCCCACTTGTCTTCCAGAGTTCATGGGTGTAGCAGAAGGGTAAGGGTCAAAGGAGAAGCAACAGAGGTTCTAGTGGTATTCAGAGATGTGACATGAGAGGTAGAGCAGGAAAGAGAGGCCACTGTAGGATGGTCAGGGAGAACATACCCAGGAAAGTGTGCAAAGACCAGGGTGAGAAGATAAAAACAGAGGGCATGAGGAGGAAGGGCAAAAGACACAACAATTTGGGGGCCGGTGCTGTGGCACAGCAGGTGAGGCTGCCACCTGCAGTGCTGGCAGCCTGTATGGGTACCAGTTTGAGTCCTGGCTGCTCCACTTCTGATCCAGCTCTCTGCTGTGGCCTGGGAAAGCAGTAGAAGATGGCCCAAGTCCTTGGGCCCCTGCACCCATGTGGGAGACCTGGAAGAAGCTCCTGGCTCTGGATCAGTGCGGCTCCGGCCAACTGGGGAGTGAATCATCGGATGGAAGACCCCTCTCTTTCTCTGCCTCTCCTTCTCTCTCTGTGTAACTCTTTCAAATAAAAAAAAAAAAAAAAAAAAAAAAAATTTGGGATTGGTTCAGGGTTCTACAAGGATAGGTCAAATACCAACAGAAGGCTGGATGACAGAGTCATGTTCACAGGTTAACTGTGATGTGGAATTCAATGCAAGAAAAATTAACACAGGCCAGATAATTCCTTAATATGCCATTAAAAGACCCAGATTTGGCTATCATTTCTAGGACAAGTAAACCACTTACAGGCAGGAACTGGGTATCAAATCTTTCTCAGAAAACTGACTCTTATATAGAAAGATTTTTTTTAGTAATTTTTACAGGATAACCCTTCAATGAGAAATCCCAAGTTTTTTTAAACAGTTCTCATGAGCGTATCTTTAACTTTAAAGCTAGCTTTAAAAAATCAAGCACCATCCTGAGAAGCTAAGACTATGTGTTGACTGGAGAGACAGCAGTGTTGGAAGGGGGGCATAAAGACCTCAGAACCAGGCCTGTCCAAAGTCGAGGAAGCCGAAGTTCAGCAACTCCCAGGCACTCATCCAAGACGAGCCGCTTCCCGTCTCTGCCGTTCCAACGCCTGCAGTGACTAAGAGTGAGCGAGAGCAGACACAGGGTGCGAGCGCTACTCAGTAATTCTGGATGAAAAACACGGAGGAAATCAAGGAGAAACATGTATAACTAAGGCCCACAACAAAGTTTAAGAAGGTTATGGGTTAGTTTATACCATAGGGAGCCAAAGGTCGATGTTTATAATGTACCCGTCTCTACTTTTCCAGTTATTACGGGTAAGATTTTAATTGATACTCCTTAAAGGTGACTTTACATAATGACTGAGATTTTAAAATGCTGCGAAAAGCCACACAAACTGGCATTTGATTATACTTCAGGTTTAAAACAGGCTTTCCTAAGTATCAGGCTCCTTCTCCCAAGCACCTTATTAAACAACTGACTTTTCCTAATGATTAGACAACTGTTACATGACTCAAAATACAAACTGAATGCTGTTTTGTAGGCTCTAAAACAAACCCAGCTCCAATCCCTATCCTGTCTCTAAAATCCTCCAAGGCAGTTCTTGTCCTAAAGCAGTGATTCCTAACCTGGAGACTGTGTTCCCCACAAGGTGTGTAACACACACACACACAGCGATCAATGCCTGGAGACACTGTGGATGTGGCAGCTAACTTGCAGCTACCTGGTGGAGGATGGGGGGGGGGGTACGACCGGCGCCCACTGGGTAGAGGCCAGGGATGCTCGCACCCAACAGCTCCCTCAACAATTACTAGGCCCAAAATGTCAACAGGGGCTGTGCTGGGAAACCCTCTCCAAAAGGGCAACCAGCTAACTTGCAAATACAGCTGACAACCTCAAAGACAACCGCCGAGGGAGTAACTCCAGGTTCACCGAGCTGTTACCACTACAGAGACACAGACACCACACGAGTTGCTTTGCAACCTATCAAAAGGCATTAAAATGATGACCTACTAATCATAAATGCTCGAAACTACAGACAGACAAGCCGGGCAAAGAGTACTTTCACTACCCAGGCAGTTAAAGGCATACTTCCCTTCGAAAGGGACATTTCAGGAGACCAAGAAAAGAGAATAAGGGAGTGATATATATCCCTGACAGTTTTCAATGACGCTAGAAACGTTCCAGAGCAAACACCAATCGTCGTTATTTTTGTTGCTGCGGGCCTTGTCGTTTGCTAAGCAGCTCATCTCTCGGGCATTCGGCTTCTAACTGGAGAGAGTTTAAAACAAAGGCACATCCTACTCCGAGATCAAGACACACGACGCCCAGGTACCTGCTGGAACTCCGTTTACCTGGCAAGAGGACTGGCTCCAGTTTCTTAATCTTCGGTTCCGAGCTGATCTGATCGTCAGTCTGAAATACATTAGCGAAATCCATCAGGCCGCCCTCAAGACACGAAGGCCAATGCCCCCCGCTCAGGGAGCACGCCTGCAGCGCACGCACCTCCCGCACCCCGCACCTCTCCCCCGTCTCAGCCCAGCTCCTCTCAAGACCTAAACCAGTCAGGGCCTGGGCCCGCCCCAGCGTCCCCTACCCGCCGGGCAGGTGACCTCCCCCGCCGGGGACACAGGCGCTGCGTGCCGTCCACGGCATCGGGGCGAAAACAAACCCAGCTGCCTGCCCGCGCCCTCGCGGACCTCGGCTCCGGGCACCGAGTGGCTGCAGCGCGCGCCTCCAAGTTTCCACCGAGCCCGGGGCACCGCCGGGGACGCGCCTCCGCCCGCGTCGCGGCTCGGACACCGCGCGCAGCCTCCGCGGGCCCGGCCCCGGCCCCGGCCCCGGCCGCTCGAGGGGGAGCGGGCCGTCTACCTGAGGCGGCGGCAGGAGGTAAGACCTGAAGGTGGGTCTGGGCGGCTTGAGCGAGAACATGGTGCCGCCGTCGCGGGCCGGCGGCAGCGCGGACGCCTCCCGACGCCCCGAGGCCGAGAGCTCCCGGCGCGCCCGCCCAGGCCCCGTCTGCGGCCGGCCGGGCCGGACGGACTGACGGGCGGGGACTCGGCGGAGCGCCCGCCCGAGCGGGGAGGAGCCAGGGCAGCGCCGCACCGAGGCGGGCCCCGGGGCCCATCCCCGGAAGGGGCTCGGCGCCCCGCCCTGAGCGACGGCGCGGACGCCGCACCCGGCCCCTGCGCCGCGCCGCCTCCGGAGCCCGCGGAGGCGCGGAGGGCCTGCGGCCCGGCGGTCAGCTAAGGCGCCGGGGGCCGGGGGGCCGGGTAGCCATTTTGGGAGCGCGCACCTACGGCGGCCCGCAAGGGTCAGCGGGGGCCCCTGGGACCTACGGCGGCTCGCAGGGGTCACGGTCACGGCGGCCCGCGCTGGTGCCGAGACGGCAGGGTGGTGGAGACGGCGGTGTCGCGGGGCCCCCACGGACCCTCTGCCTGAGACAGCGCTCTTGGCGGCTGCTCGGTGGTCAGTCGGCGCGGGCGAGCGTTGTTTGTTGACGTCTCCGGGGCGGGGGCCACCGCGTGTCCTGGTGCAGACCCTCGCGCGGGCACTACCGCGCGGGAATGGGCCCCGCCGAGCCTGGGGCGGATTCCGCCGCGCCCCTCCGCCTGTCGTCTTGGCGCGGTCCCGTGGGGTGCGGACGCGGGTGGGCGCCGCGGGGACAGGGCGGGTGACGCTGGCGGGCCGCCGCGGGCTCCTCCGTGGAGCCGACGGGTCGCCCGTCGCCCTCCGTCCCCAGCCCGGCCTCGCGCGTCCCGGGGCCGGAGTGGGGCGCTGGCGCCGCGCGCGTGGCCGGCGGTGGCCGGGAAGGCCGCAGGCCGGCGCGTGCGGGGCGCGTCCCGGCTCTGCCCGCCGTGAGCCTGGCAGTCCTGGCTCGCTCGCGCCTCTGCTTTGAGGAGTGAGACCCCAGGCAGCGTTTCGTGATTCTTCCCACGGAGGGGCCCCTATAACCGTGCCACGCCACGGGCACGCTGCCCAGCCGTGCTAATGGAAACCTCTGCAAATCAAGCCAAGGTGCAAGGAGTGGCGCGCTCTCTGCAGAGCGTTCGTCCCACTGGTTAGGTAGTTAACCTGCTTGAATAACGTGCTGCTCCGTTTTGCCCTGGAACTATAGTTATACTTTTTAAAAAATTTATTTTTCTAAGACTTTTTTAAAATTTTACTTAAAAAGCAAAGTTACACAGGAGAGACAGAGAAATCTTCCATCCGCTGGTTCACTCCCCAGACGGCCACAACTGCCAGGGCCGGGCCAGGTGGAAGGCAGGAGCCCAGAGCTTCTTCTGGGGTCTCCCACATGGGTGCAGGGCCCCAAGGACTTGGCCATCCTCAGTTGCTTTCCCAGGCACGTTAACAGGGAGCTGGATCGGAAGTGGAGCAGCCAGGACTGAACTGGTGCCCATATGGGATGCTGGCGCTGCAGGCCGGAGCTTTAACCTCTGTGCCACAGCACAGGCCCCTTTAAACTCATTTTTAAATTGAGCTTTAAGATGTTAACTCTATTGGATTATGGGTGTTAAAAGCACTGTTGTTGCACGTATCTTTTTAACTTACGTGAATATTATTAAATGAAATTTTGTCTCTGTAAGTACTCTTTAAGCACCATGTGGGTTTTTCTTCATGCTTGAAAGACTTTAAGACGGGTTTTACTGCACAGTTTTTTTTTGTAGAATCTGCCAATCTAATCTGAGACCATATAATTGAAACGTGGAAAAACTCCACTTTCCAGTTTTGTTACTGACTTATCACTCAATTGTATGAGATCTTCCAGAAATTTAGTTGTGTTAGTCTGCCCAGGCTGCCGTAACGACTGGTGACTTAAACCACAGGAAATGCTTCTCCCAGTTCTGGGTTCTGAGAAGCCCAACCTGAAGGTGCAGATCTGGAGTTGGGGACTGCCTGGTTAGCAGACGACCTTGTCCCCGGGTGGCCACAGGGTGAGCAGGAGGGGCCCATATAACCGGCTCTGTGGTGTCTCTTCCTACAAAGACACTAATCCTGTTGGATTAGGGCCCTGCCCATAGACCTCATTTAATCTTCTTTACCTCCGGATGGCCCTGTTTCCCGGTGGACTCACATTCAGGGTTGGGGTTAGGTTTCAGTGCACACACTTCTGCCCACAGCTGAGCTCCCGGGTTCCTTTGCTGTAGTCCAGCTGCTGCTTTGGTCACTGAACATCACTGTTTTGATCTGCCACACCTACTTTCCTGCCTACACGTCTTTCCATTAAAGATCACCTCTTTCCCCCCTCAAGAGCTAATTCATGAATATTTGTTAGTGCTAGGTCCTTTATATAGTCACTCAGTTACTTAGCTAATTTGTACTGAGTGCTAAATTTTGCAAAATGTTATTCAGCAGACCAAAACACAACATCCCTACTCTTTTTCAGAGTTACACAGAGAGAGGACAGAGAGAGATCTTCCATTCATTGGTTCACTCCCGATATGGGCTGGACTGGGCCAGGCCAAAGCCAGGGGTCAGGAGCTTTTTCTAGATCTCCCACGTGGGAGGCAAGTGGGCCATCTTCTGCTTTACCAAGCACATAAGCAGGGAGCTGGATCGCAAGTGGAGCAGCCCATAGGGGATGCCAGTGCAGGTGCTGGCTTCCACTATGCTGCAATGCTGGCCCCAATATTCCTACCTGGATGACCTTTTCATTCCAGGTAGAAAGGTACAACAGGTGGTAACAAGTGCTCTGAAGGAACTTAAACATGAGAAGCAGAAGGGGGTTCTGTTTTTCAGTCGGGAATCAGATATGGTCAGGGAAGGTCTTTTTGATTAGATATGGAGGGAGCAAGCCAGGTGGATATCAGTACATGTTGGGTAGAGTGGATAGCGGTGCAAATGTCCTGAGGTGAGAGCCTGAGAGAGATTTGAGACCAGTGTAACTAAAACAGCCTAATCCAACAGAGTCAAGTTGAGAGCCGCAGTTGACATGGGAAGGGGTATTTGCCCTCTCCAAATGAGGAGAGAGTATAAGGTGCTCGTAGTAAAGTCTGGAGGGGCCGGCATAATACAATCATGGGAGCTCTTGAAAGTAATTTACTATGAGGTCGGCGTCGTGGCTCACTTGGTTAATCCTCTGCCCACGGCGCCGGCATCCCATATGGGCGCCAGGTTCTAGTCCCGGTTGCTGCTCTTCCAGGCCAGCTCTCTGCTGTGGCCCGGGAAGGCAGTGGAGGATGGTCCAGGTGCTTGGGCCCCTGTGCCGCAAGGGAGACCAGGAAGAAGCACCTGGCTCCTGGCTTCGAATCGGTGCAGAGCACCGGCCATAGCGGCCATTTGGGGGGGTGAACCAATGGAAGAAAGACCTTTCTCTCTGTCTCTCTCTCTCACTGTGTAACTCTGCCTGTCAAATTAAAAAAAAAAAAAGTAATCTACTAGACTTCCCTCCTGCAATGGGACCCCCACTGAGGACAGGCTGCTAGACTGGCAGCAAAACTGAGTGGAAGAGATAGGATAGAGACAAAGGAAAGGCAGGGTCCAGATGAAAATACAGGGCCAGGAAGTCTCCTAAAGCAAGCTTTTAAATTTAAAAATTACACAGCAGGGGCTGGTGCTGTGGCACAGTAGTTAACCCGCAGCCTGCAGTACCGGCATCCCATGTGGGCACTGGTTCAAGTGCCGGCAGCTCTGCTTCCGATCCAGCTCTCTGCTGTGGCCTGGGAAAGCAGTGGAAGATGGCCCAAGTGCTTGGGCCCCTGCACCCATGTGGAAGACCTAGAGGAAGCTCCTGGCTTTGGCCTGGCCCACCCCCAGCCATTGAAGCCAGTTTGGGAATGAACCAGCAGATAAAAGATCTCTGTGTTTCTTTGTTACTCTGCCTTTTAAATAAATAGATAAATCTGGCTGGCGCCACAGCTCAATAGGCTAATCCTCTGCCTGCGGCACTGGCACCCTGGGTTCTAGTCCCGGTTGCCCCTCTTCCAGGCCAGCTCTCTGCTGTGGCCCGGGAGTGCAGTGGAGGATGGCCCAGGTCCTTGGGCCCTGCACCTGCATGGGAGACCAGGAGGAAGCCCCTGGCTCCTGGCTTCGGATCAGCGCGGTGCGCCAGCCGCAGCGGCCCTTGGTGGGTGAACCAATGGAAAAAGGAAGACCTTTCTCTCTGTCTCTCTCTCTCATTGTCCACTCTGCCTGTCAAAATAAATAAATAAATCTTTAAAAAAGGATGCTCATCTTACAATAATTGTATATTTTTGTGATTTTCTATGACAAAAAAAGTTCTTTAAAATTCTTTCTAACGTAGGAAATAGTAAGATGATTTCACTTCTCTTCATTCCAATATTCAGCAAACAAAAGGCATTTTTTGGTATGAAACAGTAATTTTTAGATCCTGAAAACTAAATGCTAGAGGACTATAGGAACTTTGTGTTAATGCATTGTACTTTCAGAATTCAAACAATCATACAGTCTGGAAGGAGAGAGCCACTTATAATGATGTCTCTTTTTTTAAGATTTATTTATTTACTTACTTGAAAGAGTTACACAGAGGCAGAGGGAGGGAGGGAGAGAGAGAGAGAGGGAGAGAGAGAGAAAGTCTTCCATCCACTGGTTCACTCCCCAAATGGCCTCAACAGCTGGAGCTGTGGCAATCTGAAGCCAGGAGCCAGGAGCTTCTTCCAAGTCTCCCATAGGGGCCCATGGACTTGGGCCATCTTCTACTGCTTTGCCAGGCCATAGCAGAGAGCTGGATGGGAAGTGGAGCAGCCAGGACTCGAACCAGTGCCCATATGGGATGCTGGCACCACAGGCAGTGGCTTGACCCAATATACCTCAGCACTGGCCCCTATAATGATGTCTTGACAGCTGTATCTTAATTCTCACTGATCTTTTTAGCTGATATAACTCACTTAGGCGTGTACCAGAGTTTGGGTGTTATGAGGGGAAATAAAACTTTTCTGTTTTGTTTCTATTATATTTGACACAGAACAGAAATTATCTTCTGAAACAGTTCTACGTTAGATAATTGAACATATACAGTGCTGAGGGTTAGATGTGTTCCCTGAAGGTTCCTGGGTGGAAGCTTGGTTGGGGTTCATGTAATGGAAATGTGGCCAGGTTGGGAGTGGGGGGAACTTTAGGAGCTGGGGCCTGGAGAGAGGACGTTCCTGTCCCTTCTTCACCCTCACTTCCTGTCTCACCCAACGATCTCTCCCCGTCTCACTCACTCCCATCATTGTGACACCCTCCTTATGACGTGACCCAGCCAAGAGGACCCTTGTCAGAGACCGAATTAACAGGGCTGCTCAGTCTTGGGCTTTCAGCCTCCAAAACTGTGAGCCAAGTAAACCTTTGTAAATTACCCAGGCTCAGGTATCCTGTAGCAACAGAAAATATACAGTTGGATATTTGTTCCTAATATTTGGTTCCCCACATTTAGACAAAATTGTAATGACATTGGGAATGGTGATGTACTGATTTAAAAATATGTAATTACAAGCTCTGTGGCTTAGTGCCCTACATCAAACACCCTCAACATTTGAGCAGTGCTGAGTTGGTCTAGTACACAAATAGCTGCGTGGTGTCATTTGACACATGCAAGAAAGGTCTCGGGGCTAGTCGGCTTGGCCACAGGTCCTGGAGTTCCACCATAGATGAATATCCATTGAAAATGGTGCATCAAAAGTCCCTTTTAGGGTCTGGCATTGTGCAGCAGTAGGTTAACTACTGCCTGCAGCACCAGCATTCCATATGGGCTCCAGTTTGAGACCTGGCTACTCTAATTCTGATCCAGCTCCCTGCTAATGTGCCTGGGAAATTAGTGGAAGATGGTCCAAGTGCTTTGGTCCCTGCACTCATATGGGAGACACAGATGAAGCTCCTGGCTTCCACCAGGCCCATCCGGGCCATTGCATCCATCTGTGGAGTGAACCAGCAGATGGAAGATCCTTCTCTTCGGCTCTCTCTGTAACTCTACCTTTTAAATAAATAAAATAAATCTTAAAAAAGAAAAAAGTCTCTTTCAACTAAAACCTAGGTAGGTTTCACACACTTTAGTGATACGGAAGGGAATGGGATGTGGGCCCCATACTTGAGCAAGGTGGGGCACTTGGGGGAACCAGGCGGGAATAGGTGAGCTGAGGTTTTCATAGCCCTGCATTGTAACTCCACACTCCTCACCTCAGTCCAGCATGCCCACTTTCCTATGATGCACCTGTATCTCACCCAGGACCAGGAAGGTGGAGAGACGTAATGAATACATGGACATTAAACCCGTGTGGAGGCACCATTAAGCACCTAGAAAGTCTCACACACACTGAACTCCACCCCATTTGTGTATTCAGTTAGGGCACTGCCCCCATCTCAGAAAAGAGACGTGGGAGGGGCTTGGCCACGTTTAGGAATCCTCTGACTTCTCACAGGCAAGTCCCCAGCCCGCTCATGACAGGTATCTCTGTGGGCAGCCCACACTCCACTCATGTGAGTGGATATTCACACTCTCAAAAAAATCCTGTTCTCACTTGTGCACTAGATTTATGCCCCTGCTTTGAGTTGTTGTCTCTACGGGGGCAGAGATAAGATTCATAAATATTAACAAAGATTAAGACATCTAGACCCAAACAGGAGAGCCCTCAGGAGGGGGCTGTGTGGTTGAGGCACAGAGAGGTGGAGGACTCCAGAGGCTGTTCCTTCTTCAGAGCGGCCCTGCCGTGTTGTCGCGGGTTCCCCAGGTGCCTCTGAGAAACCTTTCCCCCTAGAGTATGGCAAAAGACTGGATGCTTTTGGGGGGCACCCAAAGGAAAAGCTTATGAATCAGATAAAATGGAATGTGCCGTCTTAGTGTAGCAATATAAAGACAGGGAATAGTTTTATTAAAGAAGTGTATTGTTTATCAAATGTCAGACACACACACACACCCCGCACCCTAGCCTTTTTGGTAAATTCAACCCAGTTCAGGGATTCTAACCTGTTAAATGCTCAGTCTCATTCCGAGGAAAGAGGCCATCACGTGCAGGTATTGGGCCACTGCTGTGGAATAGACCACGGTCTCCCTCTCTGTCTCTATCTCCCCCTGTGTCTCTGTCTCTTCCCACCCCCAGCCCCTCCGGCCAGTTCATGGTGGTGTGACAGTCTACACGTCAGGTGAGAACAGGAGCGAGGGTCTCCTTTTGTATGATCATTGTCCATTTAAGACTGAGACCTCTCCTACCCTTCCACCACCAATTCCTGGATATTGACTCAATGGTTCTTTCTAGGTGCTTCGCTGAAGTTAACAGCTGGTGGTAACTTCAGGCAGGAGGCACCTGCTGTGTGCTCCAGAGACACCTGAGACTTCCAGTAAGGTGCTCCTGGGAGATTGTGAGCACCCAAGGTCTCAGTCTAGCCTCTGCTGTAGCCAGAGAAGACCCCTTTCCACCCCCTCTCATTTTGGATAGTCAAGAGTGGTGGTGGTGGTGGTGGTGGAGTGGCCCCCAGGACGTCTGACTGGGGGATCCTAGTACGTGGTGGGTGTTTGAACTTCAACTCGGAGCATTCACCTTACATTCTCAGGCGCGAGCATAGCCAGGGGTACATTTAATTCACGTTTGCTGTTCAGGACTATATGACAACAAGAAAATGTATCTTGTACACTTTATTTTTACACATTAACAAAACTCTTGGCCACCCCAAGTTCTAAGAGTGTGCTGTTGGAGATCATTGGGCATCCCCTCCCTCACCATGTTTGTAACTTAAAAACATTGAGACATAAAGCAAACAAAAAAGCCCCATAAAGAAACATCTGCTGTTTGTGGCTGCTCCCCACATCTCCCTTCTTGCACCTCATAATTCTGTTTTCCAGCTCCCCATCTCCCCATGCCCCTCCTTTTCTTGTGTGTTTGCCTTCTCTTTAATTTCTCTGTCTTACATGGTTGCTTGCTCCTTAAGTGACCTGCTGGAGGCTCCTGTGCCCGCAGGCCCTTCTTAGGCTATTTGGTGGTACAATCTTGTACACTGATGAATCAGTCTATGTGCACTGGAGTATTGTCACTTTCGTTTGATCCTAACCTAACTAAAACAAGCAAACAAAAAAAACTATTAACATATGCTAACAAAATACGACTTTAATTCAGTCCATTACATTTTAACTTAAGTCAAAATTTCCAGGTTTTAAAAATGAAAATGTGGAGCCAGCATTATGGTGCAACAGGCTGGCATTGCCTCAAAGCCAGCATCCCATATGGGCACCTGTTTGAGTCCCAGCTGCTCCACTTCTGATCCAGCTCCCTGCTAAGGTGCCTGAGAAAGCAGTGGAGGAGATGGCCAAAGTGCTTGGGCCCCTGCACCCACGTGGGAGATCTGGATGGAATTCCTGGCTCCTGGCTTCAGCCTGGTTCAGCCCTGGCTATTGCGGCCATTTAGAGAGTGAATCAGTGGGTGGGAGATCTCTCTCTATATATAACTCTGCCTTTCAAATAAATAAATCTTTGGGAAAAAATGAAATGTTTCCAGTGATATTTGGATGCCCAAGGGGGGATATTTTAGTGGTTCTAATTAAAAAAACAAAAACAAAAACAAAAAAACAAAAAAAAAAAAACACAACGGGTTAGCATTCAGTTTCTGGGGAAGTTTTCTCTTGTTTCACCTTTGGTTCTTCCATCGCAACTCCAGATACAACGACCAAGTTGGTCACACTGCTGGCGTGGCCTGGCCTGTCTAATCTGTGCTGGAGGGACCTCACGCCCCTGGGGTGGCCATGTAAACTTTTGGACCTGAGTGACGGGAATCCCAAAGTTTGCTCTGGTTTCACAGACAGCAGGTTTCCCTTCCCAGTTCTGTCAGTGACCGCGAGGGATAGACGGGCGATCCGAGGGACTGTCTGAGGCTCACCGTTCTCATCTTCGGTGTCTGTAGACTGCTCTCTCTGCTCGGCCTGCACTGCGGCTTCCGACACAATGGCAGGGATGTCCGTGCTGCGCGAACGCGTGATCTTTTGCACTTGGTACTTCCATTCTGTTGTCCACTGTTGTGCTGCTGAGGGGCACGCTTGGTCCATGATGGAGCTGTACTCTGCACTCCACTTGTTAACGCCGCTGACCAGCTGTCGTCCCTGGGAATAGATGAAGCTTCTGGACTTCACCGTTTTACAGGCATTGAACGTTTCATCTGGGTTATAGCGTGTGATTGTGGTTTCTTCCAAGGGATAGGAAATGGTGCCTTCTATTTTTGTCGTTTCCACTGTCAGCTGAGTGTTTTGAAAATCTGATTTGTTCTGCCCATGCCCGACATCTGTTTGATTTAAACTTGGGGAAGCAGTTTCTTCTCTTTTAGGGTCCGCCTGCCTTTCATCTTCTGTTGAAATCCCGATATCTGGACCTAATTTGGGCTCTGAAGTGTTCTTACCATCAGCTACGACCAGCCGACTGCCATCTGGTGCCGCAGGCGTGCCTGGTGGCAGGTGAAGGCTGCCCTGCCGTTCCGGGACGAGGTGTGTCTTCATATCCTTCTCTTCCTTCACACGGAAGGAACAGGCTCTTTTCCTGAATCCTGGCCCTGGAGACATGGAGAGAGACGGGTCCTCAAGCAGTAGCTCCTCTCCATTGAAATGATACCGGTACATGCTGTAGCCGTCGGCGCTGTTGATGCTGCCCTGCCGGAGCAGGTAAGTCGCATCACATTCAGACGAAGCCCGAGACCGGGTCTGGATCAGATCAGACTTGTCGATCCCGGCAAGATTTTCCAGAGCATTGACCATTCTGCTGGATAACTCTTCCAGCTGAGAGAGCCGAAGGTCAACAGTCTGTAGGGAAGTTTTCATAAAATTCTCTCTTTCATTGATTTCTTCCAACCTCATTGACATATTTTCAACTCTGGTGAACACAAAGGGATAGACATTAAATCGGGACTCCCTGGATATTAAAAATCATAAGATAATGTCATTGTTGTATGAGTTTTTAGTCTTCTGAGGATTGTGGAATTTGTTGGGCATCCTTGCCAACTTCACATACCCCTGCTAGCACCACTAAAACTACCCTGAGGGGTCAGAGTGATGGCAGGAAGGGTAACAGCTGTGAGCTGACATTCTCCAGTCATTCTGTTAGGTGTGTGCACCAGCAGTGCTCACTGAGTTACTACTCTAGGCTCTCTTCATCCTCACCGCAGCCCCGGGAGGTAGGCAGTATTGTCATCTCCATCTTACAGATGAGAACATCAAGTCACATGAAGGTAAGTCATCTGCCCAAAGGCCCACAGTCAGTAAGCAGTGGAACTGGGGCTTGAGCACACAGTGTGGCTGTGCTGTTTGCCCCTGTGCTTGTCTTCTGGCTGGCACATCACACAGACTCTGGTAATAAAGAAAGATACAGTCCTGACTGCTCTGGGAATTAGCTCTAGGACCCCACAGATCCCAAAATTCAAGCCAGTTACCTAAAATGGCCTAGCATTTATATATAATCTCTGCACACCTCCTATATATATTCAATAATCTCTAAATTACTTGTAACACCTAAAATGAGGGTACTTCAAAAAGTTCCCAGAAAATAGAATTAAGAGATAAAGGGTTTTTTGGTACAAAAGTTTTGAAATTCATGGAAAGCTCTCTCGTAATACACGTTTTCTATGAACTTTTTAAAGAACCTTCATATAGTGTAAATGCTGTGTAAATAGTTATTTACTGCATTGTTCAGGAAATGATGTCAAGAAGAAAATCAGAGCATGTTCAGTACAGATACAATAGTTTTTTTTCAAAAATTTGTGATCCAAGTTTGGCTGAATCTGTGGATATAGGACCCTGAGACAGGCGGTGCCGACTGCACCTGCACTTGGTTTTTGGAGTTTTTATTACACCAGCAATGAATGGTTATGACTAAATAAATACATTTACATCTTGTCTGAAGTTCAAGGGAATCAGACATGACATGTTAATGGTTCAGATTATTAGTACTTAAGGGACAATAGGTAATTTTTGTCTGAAGAATACAGTAACTTTAAATTTTTCCTTATTCTTAATATTTAGTATTCCCATAAAGAAAGATCATGACAGGGGCTGGCACTGTGGCTCATTCAGTTAAGCCGCCGCTTGCAATGTCAGCATCCCATATGAGTGCAGGTTTGAGTCTCAGCTACTCCATATCCAATCCTGCTCCTTGCTAATGCACTGGGAAAGCAGCAGATGAAGCGCCAAGCTATACCCGTGTGGGAGACCCAGATGGAGTTCCAGGCTCCTGCTCGGCCTGGCAGTCCTGTCTATTTCAGCTGTCTGGGGAGTGAACCAACAGGTGGAAGATCTCTCTCTCTCTCTCTTTCGCTCTAGCTCTGCCTTTCAAATAAATAAATAAATAAATCTTTTAAAGAGATTGAAGCATATTATAAATGCCTGCCATTATATTATTTAAAAAAAAAAAAAAAAAACTCTTAGAAGACCAGTCAGCAGCTATTGTGTCTCCTAGGCCCAAATCCTCTGGTGGAGACCTTGTTCTCTATTTCAGCATGTACAGTGTGTGTTCTTTCTGTGTGCTCATGAAATGTCACTCTAAGAGTCAGTGAGGGGTGCCCAGGACCAGGTTTGCCTCCTCAAAGTTGACTTAGTCCCAGGGATGGGGATGGGAGTTACAGCAGGTTCATCCCTACGTGAAGACAAATCCTTCAGTCTGATTCTGTTCTGCCTCCGTCGCCTTCCACCTTCCTCAAGAGTACAGACAGGCTCTAGAGTCCCATGGCTCGCACTGTGGTCTATTTCGAGCAAGTCTTGGCTGCCCTTTCTACCTGCCCTCCCAGTCCATCCCTGGTCCTGGTGCTCTCCCCTGAGCCCTGATCCCAGCCTGCTACGGCCCTCTGTCGCGTGCTGCACCCACCCTTCTTTGCCCGGCACTGTTCTGCTCTGAGCCGGACCATCCCTGCGCTCCACATCCTGTGCTTCTGCCCTGCCTTGCCCTGCCCCTCCCAGCGGTGCTTTTGCTGGCGCCACTCTCGCCACTCTGCCACTCTCGCTGGCCGCAGTGACAGCTGCACTCCGAGGTATGGCGGGGTCCTTGGCCTCTAATCTTAATCCTTTCCTTGGAGAGAGAACTATTTATACGGCCCCTAGGAAACCCCATCATTTGAACAGGAAGGGTCTGGCTTCCTGGAACTTCACCCCCAGGGAGACAAAGCCTCCATGTCTGAGAAGGCAGGCGCTCAGGCTCCTGCTCTTCTGGTGTTTCAGGGACCTCTGAACTTGCCACGACTTCTGGGAAGACGTAAAATCTCCTTGATGGAGTACATATCTCTCCTCTCAAATATTTTATACTTCTCTGCCTACTTTTCCCCTTACTAGCTAATTTGTATAACAACATTGCCAGTCACTGACACATAAAAAAGAAACCTCCAAACCACTGGATTTTGTGGTCTTCCTTGCACTTCCCCTGCCTCTCTCCAGTCCCTACACTGACTCAGTTACCAGGCTCTGCTGTGGGACTCCTCTTTTGGGATCACAAGTAAAGCTGTGGGAGAAGCAGTGCTTCACTGTGTGGCTTAGGTTAAGAAAAATTGTCCCCTGGCTTGTTCCAAGCTCATGGAACAGCTGCGAAGTGGAGACAGCAAATTTTAAGTGGCTACACCAAGTCAAGGGAAGCTGATTTGTTTTCATGGTAGGATGGATCTTCAAAAAAGTTGGTGGAAAATTTTGCATAGAATGTGAATTTAATCAGTTTTTAATTTCATTTTTGAAGTCCCCGTGTGTGTGAAACAAGAAAGAGAAGAAAATGTGGTAAAGGTCACAGGTATCTGAAGTGGTGGACAGAAAGGACAAACAGTGAGCCATCTCCTTTCTTAGCCATGTTCTGCGACTTCCCACAGTTACTTCACACATGCTTCACATCCTTGGCGCCCACACAAAGAGTGGTTTCAGATCGCAGATGCAGACCCTCTAGAGATCAACTTGACAAGGGTCCGCTATCTGCTTACACCCCCTGGGGCAGGCAGACACAAAGGAAGCCCATCATTCATGATAGAGCTCCTGGTGTAGCATGATTAATCAGCAAACACAGGTTGGGTTAGCTTCCTAAGTTTTAGCTCAGTTCACCTTAGGACAGGCTGAAATACTTTTCAGCACAAAATAGAAGACAAAAATATTTGCTTGGATTTACTTTTAACTATGATGCCCTGTTAAGGATCTGTTTCTATTATGGATGTACAATAATACACTTCGGAGGACTTTTGGGTTGTTCCCATTCTTTTGGGAGAGGGGAAAGTTTGAAAAGAGCTGCTATAAACATTCACGGACAGGTTTTGTGTGAACAGAAGTTTTCTCTGCTGTAAACACCTTGCAGTTAAATATAGTCATATACTGCCTAACAGCATGTTGCCCAGTGACAGGCTGCATATGAGACAGGTCCCCAGAATTCATAATGGAGCTGAAAAATTCCTATTACCTAGTGACGTCACAACCATAACATCTTAGCACAATGCACTGCTCACGTGTGGCTGTGTGTGGTGGGGTCGTTGTAACCACCCCTACAGCACTGCCAGTCGTGTAACAGTATGGCTCCTACAGTTACATACAGTACAGAATACTTGTTACTAATTATAATTACTCATTTGTGTATTTACTGTACTGTCCTTTATTCATAATTTTAGAGTAAATTCCTTCCACTTAACAAAAAAAAGTTTCACTGAAAACCAGTGTGCCACTCGGCACCATCAGCAGCCTCACCAGCTGTTGTGTGCCACATCTAGAGATGTGTGGAGAGGTGTGTGCAGCGACTGACCACCCCATTGTTTAAACAGCTTCTGACTGCATGGGATTGATGGTTCTAGGTGGTAAGTGTATGTTTAATTTCCTAAGAAATTGCTAAGCCATTTTTTCAGAGTAACTGTACCATTTGCTCATTCCTCCAGAAGTTTGTGTGGGTTCTAGTTGCTCAGCATCTTTCTAGGCTATTGGTAATATTGGTATTTTTAATTTTTTAGTCATTGTAATAGGTATGTAGTTGTGTCTGATCATGGTTTTAATTTGTATTTCACTCATAGGTAATGATGTTGAATGTCTTTTCGGGTGCTTGACAATCTCAAGTTCTTTCTAGTGAGAATATATTGTAATCTTTAGCCTATTTTTTAATTGGGGCAATTTGTTCTCCTTATTGATTTTTTAGAATTCTTTTTGACAGGTAGAGTTTTAGACAGTGAGAGAGAGAGAGAGAGAGAGAGAGAAAGGTCTTCCTTCCGTTGGTTCACTCCCCAAATGGCCACCACGGCCAGCACTGCACCAATCTGAAGCCAGGAGCCAGGTGCTTCTTCCTGGTCTCCCATGCGGGTGCAGGGGCCCAAGCACTTGGGCCATCCTCCACTACACTCCCAGGCCACAGCAGAGAGCTGGACTGGAAGAGGAGCAGCCGGGACTAGAACCGACGCCCATATGGGATGCCAGCATCGCAGGCAGAGAATTAACCAAGTAAGCCACGGTGCCGGCCCCAGAGTTTTGAGAATTCTTTGGCTGTGTTATGTACAAGTCATTTGTCAGATATGTGACTGGCATACGTTTTCTCCAAGTCTGCACCTTGTCTTTTCATTCTCATAGCAGTGTCGTTTGCAAAGCAAACGTTTGTCATTTTGATGAAATTCAGCTTATCACTTTTTCTTTTAGGGAATATGCATTTGGTGTCATGTTAAGAATGTTTTGTCCATTCTCAGATCCTGAAGATAATCTCTTATATTTTCTTTTAAAAGTTTTATAGTTTTGTGTTTTATGGTTGGATCTATGACCATTTTTAGTCAACTTTTGTATGTTTGGAGATAGATTTTTGCACAAGAGTGTCCAACTGTTCTAAAACCATTTGTTGAAGACTATCCATCCTTCAATGAATTACTCTTGCAATCTGAGGGAAAGTCAGTTGGCCCCATTTAGATAGATCTACTTCTGGACTTTCTGTTCCATTCCATTTATTCAGGTGTTTAACCTTTCACAAATACCACACCATCTTCATTAGTATAGCCAGATAAGAGGTCTCAAAACTGGGAAGGGTGATTCTTGTGATTTTATTCTTTTCAAAATTGTTTGAGACAGTCTAGTTCTTTTACCTTCCCATGCAACCTTTTAAAATCAGCTTACCACTATCTACAAATTAACCTGCAGGGATTTCATTTGATATTGTGCTAAAACTATAGCTCAATTTTGGGAGAATTGACATCTGTACTATATTCGTGTAAACCCAGTGAATCAGTATGGCATGTCTTTCCATTGATTTGATTCACCTTTGGTTTCTTTCAGCAATATTTTATAGTTTTCTGCATACAGATTCTATGCATGTCTTATTATGTTTATACTTATGTACTTCTTTTTGTTGGAGCTCTTGGAAAATGGTATTTTTTTTTGGGTGTCCAGTTATATGTTGCTACTATATAGAAATAAGACTGATTTTTGTGTGTTACTTTAGTATTCTGTAGCCTTGCTAAATCCACTTATTACTTTTAGGAGGCTTTTTGTTTGTTTACATTTTTAAAAAAATTTTTATCTGATTTTTCTGTTTATACAGTTGTGTCATCTACAAACAGGAATGGTTTTAATTCTTTTCAAGACATATGTCTTTTGTTTCTCTCACTTGCCTTACCCACTCTGGCTAAGACCTCCAGTACATTGATAAATAGCAGTGGTGAGAGTGATAGAGCACTTTCATTTACACGAATTTCATTTATCTCTCACAACACTACCATACTACAATTATCATCATTATTGTTTTAGGCACCACAGCTGACAGATGCAGGATAAAGAGGAGCCGGTGGAATCGCTTCATCCCTAATATAAACATGGGCACATCTTAAAGGGGAGCCTGATGCTGACAGCATGCTAATCACAAACAATCTTTGTTTCTTCTCAAAAACAAAGCAAACAGACAAAAACAGTAAGGACATGGAATGTCAGTTGGAAATTGCTCCCTGAACTGTAAATGCTACCCAAGTCTCAAAGGACACAATTATGTGAGATAATGTACTGCAGATCTTCTCTGTGTCTTGGTGTATCTATAATTAAGGGTATTTGGTTTTGAATATGGTACCCTAAAACCTTAAAATAATTCAACAAGAAAACCTTTTTGTTAAGGAAATATAGCTAATGTTTTCCATTTCATTCAAATATTAGCACAGCAATATATACATTTGAGGAACTTCTGTAGTAGCTTCCGAGAGAATGCCTATGTGTGATGTAACTGATTGGTCTTGTATAGATTCTTATCTGTTGAATGTAAGCTACGAATTCATCCTGTCACAATAAGAGTTCCCAGGGAGAGGACTCAGACATTTGGAGTTGTGTAGTGAGCTAGTTATTCAGTCTTGTTTTATGTGCAGCCATCTTTACACATGAAAACCTCACCCTTCACCTGCAAGGCATCTGATAAATTATATGGGAACATTTCCTTAATGATAGAGTTAAATGTTAACATAAAAAAACATGATGTTAATGGAGCTAGGTTCAGTTCATACTTGAAGAAACCCATGTTTCAAGCTCTCATGGTATTCTAAACTTGAGTTCTAAGGCTTCCTACCCTGTAATTTTATTCCAAATGTATAGATCGTAAAGTTGTCTAATCCACTCTAATTTTTACATCTGCTATTTTAATTTTCATGTACTTCCTTATACTGGGCTGCCTTTTAAATTTAGTAATTATAGGGAGGACACCCAGGCCAGAATCTTGTGCTTACCTACAGAATTTGTATATGTGGAAGACTTAACAAAGACTAATAATAAAGGAACAAGACTCAAGCTTCAAACTTCTTGCTTTCTCATTCTTTGTAAAGCCAATAGACTCAGTTACCAGAACAATATTAAGTTGTCTGAGAGTCTAGCTCTATGCTGCCTCACTTACATACACCGACGTGGCTGTCCCTCAGACCTCCAGGTTTCTAGAATTCAAGTCATCTAAATCATTAGCCCTTTCTGGCTATGTTCTACTTTCTGTTCAGGCCAGGCTCGGCAGTCAGCCACTAAGTGAAGCTCTTATTCATATGCTATGTTCTCTCTCCTAACACAATAGCACCAATACCTAACTTGTCATGTATCCAGGGCTAGACAGAGATCAATGGGGCCTGGAGATGATGGAGTACTAGGTAGTTCAAAAACTTTTGTAGAAAATAAACAAATAATTTAAAAACTCTATGGAAAATGGTACAAAATTTTGGTACAAAATCTATATTAAAATGAGGGTACTTCAAGAAGTTCATGGAAATGAAATCAAAAGTTAAATGTATTTTGGCACAAAAGATTTTTTGAGATCCATGAAAAGTTTTTTTCTTAATATACATCATCAATGAATGTTTTGAAGACTTCCTCATATACTTATTGTAATTAAATATTAAGCTTGGTGTTCAACTTCATTGAAGCCATGGGAAAAAGGAAAACACACTGGGTGACATAGTTCTATTGCTTGTGGAAAGAAAGTTGAATTGCTGACAAAATTTTGTCAACAAAGATTCTTTCCAACCAATTGCTCTTTTTTTTTTTTTTTTTTTTTGACAGGCAGAGTTAGACAGTGAGAGAGAGAGACAGAGAGAAAGGTCTTCCTTCCGTTGGTTCACCCCCCAAATGGCCGCTACAGCCGGTGCGCTGCGCCGATCCGAAGCCAGGAGCCAGGTGCTTCTTCCTGATCTCCTATGCTGGTGCAGGGCCCAAGCACTAGAACCCAGAGTGCCAGTGCTGCAGGCAGAGGACTAGCCTAGTGAGCCACGGCACCAGCCCTCAACCAATTGCTCTTTTAAAAAATGTTCCTTTATTTTCATGTACTTGAAAGGCAGAGTGACAGAGAGAAGAAACAGAGGAGGTGGGGGAGAGAGAGAGAGAAAGAGAGAGAGAGATCTTCCATCTGTTGGTTTACTCCCCAAATGCCTGCAACACCTAGGCCAGCCAAAGCCAGGATCCTATAACTCCTTCTGGGTCTCCCACTTGGGTCTCAGGGGCCCAAGCACTTGAACTATCATCTGCTGCCTCCCAGGAAGTTGGATTAGCTAGAAGCTGGTTCAGAAGCAGAGGAGCCGGACTCAAAACAACACACTGATAAGAGATGTGGATGTCACAAGCATAGTCTTACCCAGTGAGCCAGAGTACCTGCCTCCCCATTGCTCTTGAACCTGTGATTAAGGTTGCTGAACCAAAGAAAGAACAATGTGTACAACAGTGGATTTCTAGAAGACACAGAGATGGCCTCGAAGCTCCAATGGATAGAAATACGTGTTAGCAGTTATGTGGTATGATGAGAATAGAGTATTTAGGTTGACCAAGTTGTTCAGGTTGACAGAAGTTATCTATAGAATATCCTCATCCCACAAGCCCTCTTCAAGAAGAGGGATTATGTCTGCCCACACTACCCTTATTTTGGTGTTGCTGATGTTAGTCATTCTTCTTGACACTCATGAGCGGTACAATCCTTTGCATCTTGATGAAGCTCCTTAATTAATGAAAGTAATGAAGTAAAACCAATGTTTTGAACTCAGAGAACATACTTGATTTCCCTTTTCAATATTTCAGGAAACAATCCATTGAGCATGGGGAAGAAATTTGTATCAAATCAGGAGATAATCTTTTGAGCCATTCATTAAAACACACACACACACACACACACTTCATTCCTGCTGTGTGGAGCTGTGTAGGCTCTGGGAATAAATATCATAGCAGAAAAATCCAGACATGGTAACTGCCTTTATGGAGCTTAGGGCCTGAGGATCCTGGCCTGGCCTAAGGACGGAGATGGTTGTGGAGGTTTCCCATAAGGAATTGGCATTTGAGCAGAGAACCAAAGGATGAGAAGAGAAGAAGGGTAAGGTGTGCCGAGCAGAGGGCAGCACGTGCGCAGCCTCTGTGGGAGGAAGGATACTGTGCTTTGAGGACACGAACGAAAGCCAAGAAATGAAGTGCAGAGCCGGAGAGAGAGGAGATGGTCCAGGGTAAGGCTGCCCTTCCAGGCCTGAGAGCAGTGGGAACCACGGAGGGAATATCAAGGGAAGCAGACAGCGCAGGAGCACAAGACCTCTATGGAGTACAGCATGGGTTGAAAGACAAAGACGAATACGGAGGGCTCAGTCAAGCATCTGTAGCAATGGAGTCAGACATGATGGAAGCTTCAACTAGTGCTGGTGACAGAGGTGGAAAGAGGGTGGGCCACGATTTAGTCATGAGGGGAGTAAACAGATCTTGATAGCTGTCAGTGAAGAAGGGAGGAGCCACAGTGATTTGCTCCTGTGCATCTTGCTCAGATAGTTGAATGGTGTTGCCATTGGCAGAGCCTAGAGGTCAGGAGAAGATATCCAAGATTGGAAGAAAAACCATGAGTCTGGTGTCTCTCAGGCCCCGAGGTGGGCGTGTTGAGGGGCTTTGGGTTAAACACCTGCTGCAATGCTAACACTGTCTCACACTGCACATCTCCTACTGAGGAACTAAATACTGGACCTCACAAAATGTTCAAGCTTCACAATAAAAACAACCGGTTTAAGTGCTTAGAATGTAAATGTAACTTTCCAAGCGTTAGGAGAAAGCCATGAATTTAGCTCCTGCACACAGGCAGCTCAAGGCTTTCTCATAAAGGAGCGTGACTGATGTTGAAATGCGCTGGGTCACAAGACCAGGAGTCACAAGAATCTCTGGCTCAGGCGTGAAGTGGTAGCCAAACAAGGAGACAAGAAAGCACTGATGCTCTCCTAACATTCCCCAGGTCTGAATGGCGCTGGGAAGACACCGCTGAGAAAGGGGCAGGGAGATCATCAAATGACTAACAGTGATACAGAAAATAAGAACCCAACACATAAAGAAGATCGGAGAAATAGCAGGAATGTCTGAGCACGCAAAAAGCAGTCACAGGTGCCCGAAGTTAGGTCCGAATCACTAATTTTTCCATTCTGCTTTAGGCCTAGCTCCTCAGCAGGCCAGGTTAAGAGGGAAGGAAAGTTCCCATCTCTCCAAACCTCCTCCTCTTTTTGTTGGGGCATTCACCTGTGAGTCAGCCCAGACAAAGCCAATAAAGGGAAACAGAGGGGCAGGAATGTGCCCCCAAGGCTCCTGGGGATCCCTGCCAAGGGAAACAGGAAGTAGCATGTTTTTGCTGCCCTGCACACTTTCATAGCTATTTCGTGTGCACACAGCCCCTAGAGAAAAATGTAATTTGGTAGTGACTTGATAACTACATTCTTGGAGACTTGGCTCAAGAATGGTAAAAATCCAAACAATGTTAGGGGAAGAGAGAAGGGGGGGAGCCAACGTGGAGCAGAACACAATTTCCATTGTAAATGACTGGCTAGGATTACAGCCCAGTTAATGTCTCACTAAAACGTGGAAATTTTAGATTATCGATGTGGAGTGCCTTATGTAGAAATAATTTTCCCACTTTGAAAGCTTAGCATTTAGTGTTAACGTAGCAAATAGATGTCTCAAAGTTTCATTGAAAATGTACTTTATCGAGGCCAAAAGTTGGTATGGACAATCCTTGAATCTGGCTAGTTAGGTTTGACTGGATTACAAAGTGAGTCAGGAGAGAGGCCAGGGACCTGCAGCTGCCAGGGGCCATCTTCCCTCCTGCGGGCGGGGCCGCGTCCATGGCCTGGACGTGCACCAGGGAGACTTGAAGGGGAATCTGTGAAGTCTGTTGTTAGTTGTTGGGGCCACTGATGGGGAGCTGCCTGCCTTGTTCTTCTGTTTCTCCGTACGCATGTGCTTGCTTCTGTGTCAGGAAGATTTCATTCTGACGCTCAAGGATCTAAGGATGCACGAGAATCCCCTTAGGTGTGTTCCTTTTCCAGGCTCATTCTTCTATCTGCATTGTTAGTTAAATCCTTGGAACAATGTACTGTCACTTAGCAAGCTCTTTAGGGACAGACATTTGGCCTAGTGATGGGCATTCTGGGCATTCTGCCTAGTTTGAGACCCCTGTGTCCTTTGTCAGAGTACCTGGGTTCAATGCCTGGCTCCGGCTACTGACTCAGCTTCCTGCCAATGCACACTGAGGTAACTGGGTTCCTGCTATACATGTGGAGGATTGGGATTGGGCTCCTGGCTCCTGGCTTCAGTCTTGACCTAGTGCCGGCTGTTGCAGGCATTTGAGGAGTAAACCAGTGGACTGCAATTCTCTGACTCACCATCGCTCTCAGATAAATAAATTCAATCTCTCTATTTTTTTTTTTTTTTTTTGACAGGCAGAGTGGATAGTGAGACAGAGAGAAAGGTCTTCCTTTAGCCGTTGGTTCACCCTCCAATGGCTGCTGCGGCCGGTGCATCTCACTGATCCGAAGCCAGGAGCCAGTGCTTCTCCTGGTCTCCCATGCGGGTGCAGGGCCCAAGCACTTGGGCCATCCTCCACTGCCTCCTGGCCCATAGCAGAGAGCTGGCCTGGAAGAGGGGCAACTGGGATAGAATCTGGCGCCCCAACCGGGACTAGAACCTGGTGTGCCGGCGCCACAAGGCAGAGGATTAGCCTGTTAAGCCAATCTCTCTCTCTCTCTCTCTATCTCTCTCTCTCTCTCCCTCCCTCCCTCTCTCTCCTCTGTTCTCTCTCTCTCTCTCTCTCTCTCTCACTTTAGCAAGCTTAAATTGCCTTCACTGAGTGATAAGTTTTCTCAAAAATCATGATTTAAAAAACGTAGACAGGGACCAGCGCTGCAGCACAGCGGGTAAAGCCGCCGCCTGCAGTGCCGGCATCCCATATGGGCTGTGGTTCGAGTCTCGGCTGCTCCACTTCTCATCCAGCTCTCAGCTACAGCCTGGGAAAGCAGTAGAAGATGGCCCAAATCCTTGGGCCCCTGCACCCGTGTGGGCGACCCGGAGGAAGCTCCTGGCTTCAGATCGGCACAGCTCCAGCCGTTGTGGCCAACTGGGGAGTGAACCATTGGATGGAAAACTCTCTCTCTCTCTGCCTCTCCTCTCTGTGTAACTCTGACTTTCAAGTAAATAAATAAATCTTTTTAAAAAAGTGCAGACAGTAGAGGTTAATTATCCCTGTCTACCCTTTACCTAGCTCAGGACCGGGCATCAGACAGTGTCACTTTTTGTCCTTGCCTGTCCTGCCTTCATTCACCCGTTCTTCCATTCAAACAGTTGCATGCACTCTGCACACAGCCCGGCCGATGCTGACTTTGCTGGAGAATGTGTAAGTGAAAGACAGCCCACCTCCTGGGGGACACACATCTCCCACCGCGCACACACCCCACGGCTCCCAGTCTCCCGGGAGCACGGAGGAGCGACTTCACCCCTGCCCTGGGGGCCTGGGAGGGCGGTGGAGGGAGGCAAGGGGCTAGGCCGCAGGCGGCCCATCCCCAGGGGCGGGCAGGCTCGGTGAAGGCAGCCACGTGGACGGCCTCGGAGAAGGTGGTTTCCGTAGCTGGCGAAAGTCCCCACTGTGGGGCGCGAGGGCGGGCGAGGGCCGTCAGGTTGGGGGCCCGGAACACATCAGTGTACAACTAGCCCACCCCGGGGAAGCCACGTCAAAAGGCAAAGCTCGGAGTTCCCGGCGCGGGGCCCCGGGCGCCCCCGCCCCGGCCGCGCACCTCTCGCACGTGACCCGGATGCGCTCGTCGCTGGACGACTGCTGCTCGTCCTCCTTCTCCCGGAAGTGCTCCTGCACGCACTGCTCCTCGAACTCGTGCAGCCGCTTCAGCTCGTCGTCGCTGAGGAACAGCTCTGCGGGGGAGCGGGGCGGCCGCCTGAGCCCCGCGCCGGCCCCGATGATCCCCTGCCGCCTCCCCGCCCGCGCCGAGCCGAGGCGCCCAGAGCCGTCGTCCCAGGCCCACGTCCCGGCAATGCTCACCACAGATCTGCCCGAGTTTCATTCATGGGGCCACGTGAACAGCGTTATTTGCTCATCCTCCTTGGATGCAGCAAGCCCACGCCTAGCCCCGGGCTAGCGCATAGATAGAAATGTGCAGGCCCGGCGTCTGGGCCTGCGAGCGGGCCCGCAGTGGCGCCCATCACTGAGGAGCGCGAGCCGGCAGTAAAACCGGACGGGGCCTGCCGGGAAAACGCTTTTCAAACAGACCGGAGCAGCCGCGCACGTACTCAAGCCTCGGTCGCGCTCCTCCTGGTCCCCCTCTCGCTTCTTCCGGCAGCGGCCGCTGAGCCGCACGACGATGATGTACAGGTGGCTCAGGACGATCATGGGCGGGGGCAGGACCGGCCTGTCGTGGAACGTCATGATCAGCTGGTAGCGCTGGAACTTCCACACCTGGTTGGATATGGACTTGACTTCGAAGAAGGTGTTGCTTCGGAAACAAGACGTGGCCACAGTTAATCGTTCCCCCAGCAGCCAGGGGACGCACGCGGCAATGAAACCTGCCGGTGAGGTGGGCTCTCGGCGCCACCTGGTCCCGAGCCCGCCCTCCTCCGTCTGTGGACTGCCCACACTCCAGGACAGTTCCCTCATGGAAGAAAGAACGGAGTCTCATGCCGCTACAGGCTACTCTCCTGAAGCACCGTGCCACAGCCTGCTGACTCACGTTTATGCAAACTCCATATTTTAAAATGATGGGCCGTTCAGGTAAGCACTTCAAAGTGTGTAAAGTTTCAATTCAAACACATACATACCTACTGTTTTGGTACTGAGTTTATTACTGAACGTATCTCATGGAAGGTGCTGTTACTTTGGACGTGGGGTGGGTACAGTCTTTGTCTTAGCTTCCAGGAAGCACACAGTTTCATGGTCTTTCAACACGGGGGCCTTGGGAACGGGAGTCACCCTCCCAAGAGAAGTCAGATTCTCTCCAATGCCCTGTTCACTTCCAAGATTTTAAATTTCTTTGAAGGGTTTTCTTGCCTCATAGTTTTTCTTAGAAGCTAAAGTTATTTTCAAAATTGAATACGTGTAGTTGATATATTGAGTACATCAAGGTAAACAGCGAAGTTTTGGGAGGAACTTGATTTGAAAGTTTAAACCCTCCTCCCACCCCAGGCCATTCTATCTTCTGCCTTGGAAAGAAGAAAATGTAGTTCATATAACATTACATACGGGGTAACTCTTCTCTACCTCAGGAGACCTTCATCAAGAAAATAGTGTCATGGTGCCAGCATTGTGGCATAGCAAGTAAAGCTGCCACCTGCATCCCATATGGGTGCCAGTTAGCCCCCGTCTAATCCAGCTCCCTGCTAATGCGCTTGGGAAAAGCAGTGGAAGATGGCCTAAGTGTTTGGGCCCCTGCCATCCACATGGGTGACCCGGATGAAGCTCCTCGCTTTGGGCTGGCCCAACGATTGCACTGTGGCCATCTGGGAAGTGAACCAGAGGATAGAAGGTCGCTCGCTCTGGGTCTCCCTTTCTCTGTGACTCTTTCAAAGTAAGTAAATAAAGCTTTTTTTATAGAAAGAAAAAATATTAGATAAAATACATGCTACAGTGTTAAATTACTAACCAGGATTACATTTAAATGTGTTTAAGTACTACCTTTTTTTTTTTTTTTTTTTTTTTTTTTAGATTTCTTTTTAATTGAGAGGCATAGTTCCAGACAGAGAGACAGAGAGAGAGAGAGGTCTTCCCTCTGTTGGTTCACTCCCCAAATGGCTGCAACAGCCAGAGCTGGGCCAGGCCAAAGCCAGGAGCCAGGAGCTTCTTGTGGGTCTCCCAAGTGGGCAGGGGCCCAAGCACTTAGACCATCTTCTACTGCTTTCCCAGGCCATTTGCAGGGAGCAGGATCAGAAGACGAGCCTCCAGGACTCAAACGGGCGCTGCAGGCAAAGGCTTAACCTACTACACTACAGCAGTGGCCCCTAAGTGTCAACTCTTGATTTATGATTAAAGTTGAGCAGCTGGCACCGCGGCTCATTAGGCTAATCCTCCGCCTGCGGCGCTCGCATTCCAGATTGTAGTCCTGGTTGGTTCTGTCCCAGTTGCTCCTCTTGCAGTCCAGCTCTCTGCTGTGGCTTGGGGAAGGCAGTGGAGGATGGCCCAAGTGCTTGGGCCCTGCACCCGCATGAGAGACCAGGAGGAAGCACCTGGCTTCTGGCTTTGGATCTGCGCAGCGCGCCGGCTGTAGCAGCCATTTGGGGGGTGAACCAACGGAAGGAAGACCTTTCTCTCTGTCTCTCTCTCTCACTGTCTAACTCTGCCTGTCAAAAATAAATAAATAAAAAATATTAAAGCTTAGCAAAAAAAAAAAAAAAAACCTTCAAAAATTCTATACACTTAAGCCTTGTGAAGTTCTCTGCATTTTAAAAGGTTCATGTGGAAATGGAAACAAAAAATATTTGAAACCGTTCATATGGGAGATCTTCAAAAAGTTCATGGAAATAAGTATTCTGAAAAAAGCACGCATGCATTTCAAAAAATTTTCGCCAAAATAAAGGCTCACTGAATTTCATTTTTTACATGAACTTTCTGAAGTCTTTGGTCACATGGGAGATTTGGGGGATTAAACTGAAAATCTATAAAACAAGAAAGAACAAGCACACAGACGTCAGTCATGACACATACTTGAAAACAGCAATCAGCAAGTTGACCAGCAGGATGTTGGCTACCAGGAGGTAGCAGGCCATGAGGGCTGGCGTGAGCCAGGCGCCCGGGATGCAGGGAGGGAGCCTCTTGCCGTCCTCGTCATAGAGGTTTTCACCACAAGGAGCTGAAAGGGAAGGTGGTCTCTTTATGTTTGCACTTATGGGCAATGGAAAGAGCAAATATCGGCTACTTGTGTCTTTAAATGACTGACTTCTTCTCCAAAAACTTTCCAGGTGAAAAATAGCTCATACAAAGAAGGCAAGAAACTCACATCCGCACTCAGAGATAGTCACTCTGTCATATTTGTAACCATTTTCCCATTTATTGTGTTCTTCATATATAGCAGTCTTTAGTATTTAAGCTGACAAATCTTTTTTTATTTCTCCCCATATTGTTTTCTATTAGAAAATTATCATGTTTTCTAATTATTTAACATGAGTTTGTTCTGTGTTTGGCTCGTTTTCTTTCATTTGTACATTAAATTTGAAAATAATTGTATTGTGAGCTGTGGGGTCAGGATCCCCGATACTCTCACTAATCGGTAACTATTCTGAGTTCCTGTCTGAAAACTAATTTTTCCTCCTTCTGTTCATTTGAAATGCCACCTTCATCCCAGGGAGTCTATTTCCCAAAGGGAAAAAAAATAGGATGATACCAACATCACATTTATAATATTCTTACTTTTAACTTACACTTTAAAAAAGGCATTAACACCAGAAATTGAGGAATACTTGAAAATGATGTAGGACTATCTGCAGTCCAAAAGGAAAAGGCAAATTAATAAACACATTTCATGAACTAAAAGAATCAAGTCCATATAAACTTACGATTAATTTCCATGGCGTAGACTTTATAGTGATTGGAGATCCGGATTTTATTTAATTATTTTTTGAGTTGTGACAAAAGAGGGGGAAGAAAAGATGACAATTGAGAGAAAAGTGAAACAATGATTTAACAACACAAGAACATTTGTTGTCAAGGGATGAAAATATTTCAAGCTTGAGAATTCCAGGTTCATTTATGGAAACAGTGATCTCTTTAAAGAATTGTACATATTAATTTTAGGAAATATATTTCACATTTATTTTGCCATATGTCATGAATAACAGCAAAAGTTCACTAGTTGAAAATACTATGAGAAACTGTTGCTGTTACTGGTAGATGATCATTTAAATTTACAGGTTAACCAGTCAGAAATTCTCTGTATTCTAACACAAACACCACATAAGCACAATGAGATATAAAATTGTTAGGTAACCAATCAAGAATTGAAAACCTGCATTTCTTTTTTTTTTTTTTTTTTTGACAGAGTGGATAGTGAGAGAGAGAGACAGAGAGAAAGGTCTTCCAATGGCCGCTGCGGCCGGCGCACCACGCTGATCCAAAGCCAGGAGCCAGGTGCTTCTCCTGGTCTCCCATGCGGGTGCAGGGCCCAAGGACTTGGGCCATCCTCCACTGCCTTCCCAGGCCATAGCAGAGAGCTGACCTGGAAGAGGGGCAACCGGGATAGAATCCGGCGCCCCAACCGGGACTAGAACCTGGGGTGCTGACACCGCAAGGCGGAGGATTAGCCTGTTAAGCCACGGCGCCGGCCGATGTTATTGAAAATAGTATAACCTCGTGGTGTAGTGGGTTAAGCCATCTCAAACACTGACATCCCATATGGGCACCAGTTCGAGTCCTGGCTGGCTGCTCCACTTCTCTGATCCAGCTCCCTGCTAATAGCCTGGGAAAGCAGTGGAAGATTGGCCCAAGTGCTTGGTCCCCTGCACCCACATGGGAGACCCAGAAGAAGCTCCTGGCTCCTGGCTTCAGCCTGGCCCAGCCCTAGTGTTGCAGCCATTTGGGGAGTGAACAAGAGGATGAAAGATCTCTCTGTATTTCCCTGTCTCTGTCATTCTGCCTTTTAAATAAATAAAATAAATCTTAGGAAAAAAAAGAAAATAGTATAACCTCAACTTTACCTACTTTTTCTCTCATCCACGTTAATGATAATTTAAAAAAACACCATGAAAATATTACAACTTATACTTGGAGTCTAGGGACTTTTAAAATATATGACACCAGGTTGGATTTCAAAACTATAAAAACATTTAATGGTTGACTTTATGATACTTGTAATAAAGATGTGTTCAGAATCGTGTTGTAGAAGTGAGAAAGAAGGCACCGTGTGAACTTGTTGTCAGTCTAACTTAGTTGTGGCTGATAAACTAACAACTGCATTTCCTATGTCGGGAGGAAGACAGCAGACACACTCTCATCCTTGATGCTTTATCACACGGTACAATATGCAAAATGTTGGGACCTACGTGAAAACAGGACTGAAGGATTTCTTTTTTGGTGAATTAGAGACAAGAACAGTTGGGCTCCATGTCCCCACCACGCAGCATCACCCTGACCTGCCAGCTCAGCCTGCAGCGGAGCTGGGGCCTACATTCCCTAGAAGCCCATGCAGGATTGTGGCTCATTTCCTCTGCCAATAGCCAGACCATTGTTGATTTTTTTTTTAAAGCACTCCAGTAGTGAAGAGGAAATGGATAGCTGTTGGAAAATTGGCTTTGATGGCTTGAAGAAAAAGAAGATATGAGGGGTCAGTTGCATTGCTGTGCTATTTTGTTCTACTGGAAGTACACTATCAGCTTTATCCTGAGGTGGAAAATTACTGGAGTTGAAGGAACACTAAGATATTGGCCCTGGGACTACATTCACGCAATAGGACGTCAACAAGATCCAATGGAAGGGAAGTGAGTCTTTCAGAACTCTACTGAATGACTTTTTAGAGCAAAATAAATGACTGGTGCTTCCAAATCTACATTCCATAGTCTTTACTTTTTTCCTTCATAAAATAATTTGATGCCTAAAATAATCTAATGCAGGAAGAGTGTTTGACACAAAGGCTTAAATTGCCACTTGGGACACCTGCATCCCATATCGGATTGCAGGGTTCAAGTCCTGGTTCTGCATCTGATTCAGGTTCCTACTGATGAAAATCCTGGGAGGGAGCAGATGATGGCTCAAGTACTCAGGTCCCTGCCACCCACATGGGAGACCCAGGTGGAGTTCTGGGCTCTTGTCTCTGGCCTGGTCCAGCCCTGGCTGTTGGGGGCATTTGGAGAGTGAACAGCAGATGGAAAGAAAGATCTCTCTCTGTCTCTCTGCCTTTCAACTAAAAAATGAGAATAGATAAATGTAAAAAAAAAAGTTAAAAAATAAAATAATCTGATGCAGAATACAAGTTAACTTTGTTTCCAAATTAATGTGTGTGCTCTTCCATTAATTTGGAACTGATCATCTTCCTTGGAAGCAGGGAAGAGAATCTTACTATGAATTCTATTCTTACGGTCTATCTGGTCTGCAAACACCTCTCCATAGATCATCCAGTAGGGCATGTAGAAGATATTTCGGGCCAGCTTCCAAGAAGGCTTCTCCTCTGGGTGCAAAATGGCTTGACGGGCCACTCCGAAACTCATCAGCACCACCAGCATGATGACCACAAAATATAGCATGTCGATCATCTGAGTATGGAGAACACAGGTCTCTTATTTGTCTTGACTCATGGGCCAAGTTCACCTCAGTTTTTTATGCTCATATGCTCATACTGCTCTCTCCAAAATGCTTTATTTGTCTGAAGGAAGCCTCCTCTCCCTTCTTCCCACCCATCCATGGGCTACTAGTTTTTCCTACTCTGTGCATTGCATTTGTCTTATTCTAGAGCGTTTCTAACCTCATCCACTCTTCAACCTCATTGCATCTCCCCTTTTGTGGCCCATAAGTAGGTGTTCCTTTACTAACTACAACTGCCAGTCGACAAAGGGGAAAATCATAAAAAAAAAAAAATGAGTGTGTGTAAGGAAAGCTAAGGAATCAGAGGAGATACTTATGGAGGTAAAAAGATAATGAATGAGGCCGGCGCTGCAGCTCACTAGGCTAATCCTCCGTCTTGCAGCGCCGGCACACCGGGTTCTAGTCCCGGTCGGGGCACCGATCCTGTCCCGGTTGCCCCTCTTCCAGGCCAGCTTCTGCTGTGGCCAGGGAGTGCAGTGGAGGATGGCCCTGCACCCCATGGGAGACCAGGAGAAGTACCTGGCTCCTGCTATCGGATCAGCGCGGTGTGCTGGCCGCAGCGCGCTACCGCGGCGGCCATTGGAGGGTGAACCAACGGCAAAAAGGAAGACCTTTCTCTCTGTCTCTCTCTCTCACTGTCCACTCTGCCTGTCAAAAAAAAAAAAAAAAAAGAATTATGCCAAAACCTAGGAGTCTTTCTTTTTTCTGGGACCAGTGCTAACACTGAAGCTATTTTGGGTAATGTGAGGCTGACCTGCTGGCTCATTTTCAGTCTCATATTCTGTGACCTGTTCTGGAATAAACGCAGTGTGGATTTGTCTTGGCCCAATCACCTTTATTACTACTCCTTTATTTTCTATTCCACAGGAGCCAAAAATTTTCTGGAGTGAGGGTGACGGAAGAGCTCTGGATTCCTTTATCTCCAGCTTCTACTACAGGTTAGAAGGTTGTTGATCATGTTTATGCCAAATAAACATTGTGGATGTAACCTTGCAAAACATCAAATCCAGGTCCCTGTGCATAAAGAATGCTGAAAATACATTTGTAGCCATCAAGATGTAGAGTAAATACTTTGAGATCTTTTACTACTGAATTTCTATTTCATCAACACTTAAATGTTTTCTTTTGCCCTGGGAAGATAGTTTGAAGCAGTCTTATAAAAGAAGAGGATATTTTATCTTACTGTCAAAATATACTTATTAATAATAAATTAGAAGGAATAAAAATAAAAATACTTGGTCATTATGCAGTTTAAATATGATATGGAAAAAGGAAGTTGGTATGTATCGAGTGCCTGATACATACTGAGATGTGTGTGTGTATGTGTGTGTGTGTACACACATGTATATACACAATAAACCCTCAACTCTGGTTTTTCTATTGCATTGTCAAGTAATGAACTGTGGAGGAGAACTGTGTATCTCAAAGCAAAGAATTCCCAGTAAGAAAGCAGCTGCCGAGGTGAGTAGCTGGCAGTCAAGATGCCCATATCCCATACAGGTTACCTGGGTTCTAGCCCCAGTTCTGCCCCCAGAGCCAGCTTCCTGCTACTGCAGACCCAGGACAGTAGCAGGTGATGGCTCAAGTAACTGGATTTCTGCCAACCATATGTGGGAGACCTGGATTGATTTTCTGGCTCCTGGCTTCAACCTGGCCCAGCCCAGTGGTTGTAGACATTTGGGGAGTGAACCAGCAGATGGAAGCTCGCTCGCTCTCTCTCCCTGCCTCCCAAATACAAAGAAAGAGAGAGGGAGGGAGGAACCACAAAGACCAAATGACATCTGAGGAAGCCACGCCAAGGCCTGGTCTCAAGTTCTACCATAGCTAAAGTGTTTTTGGTGACTGACAAGCTATCATTACTCACCATCTTTCCAATCATCATCACGTAGGGCCCCAGGTACTTGTTGACTCCAAAAATGTCCAGGACCCGGATGTACCAGAGGATGATATCCACACAGTAGATCACCCGGCCGTAGCCCATGTACGGCTGGTTCTGTAGGCGAAGGATTGCTCCAATCATGAACATGGAAATGGCCACAAGATCGGTGATGTTCCAATACTCCTGAAGCCAAACTTTTATTTTTTGGCTGAGTTTGCCTGGTTCTGACATGAGAATCTGAAAACAAGCCCAAAGAAGAATAAACAGAGAGCGCGGTATTGGAAGCCTTGTCTTCTTAGAATCTTGGGAAGATAAGCCTGGTGGAACATTCTGGGGCATCTGGTCTCTTGGCTCCTCAAGACCTTTAAATGCTAATCTCGGGCAGAGAGAACTCTCTAGAAAGGGAAATTCCACAGAATCCTCTGTATTCTTCGATTGAGGGTTCCAGAGACTCTCAGGAAATGCCTTCCAAATTATCTCCTTCTGGCTGTAATTAAAGCAGCTGCCTTTGGACTTCTTTTCTAATGATCTGGCCATGTGCCTGCCAGGCCACGTTCTGGGCTGCCGTAGGAGGAAAGCTCCAGGGCGGGGGTCATCCTTGCGCGGTCCCACGGAGCTGCGTCCATCCAAGGGAGACGACAGAACGGAGTGGGAAATGCTGAGTTGCTGAGACCCCTCTGCCACTTAGACATGAGAAGTCAGGGGAAAATGGGACCAGATGTTCCCCGCTTGAGAAATCACCCTTTCAAAATCACCACTGATTAAAATGAGACTTCCATGGGGTAAAATGGAAAATATTTAGCAAGCAGCATGCATGGGCGTGCAGAGAGCAGGCCTGACGGGCACAGCTGTGGCACTACAGCAGGGTGGGGGCTACACCGCTAGATGGGGAGATCCTGGGGAGGTTCCAGGATCGCAGGGGAGGCATGAGGGGGGCAGTTGTGTTGCACCCAACTCCGAAGGGATTCACTGGTTTTAGAAGCTGTGCATGCCAGCCACCGGCTGCCCTGTCCTTCCTGTAACTGGAGGGCAGGCTCCTGTCTCCATGGATGGCTGGGGCTCAGCAGGGTCTCAAGGGCACTAGAGGTGGGAGCCTCGGCCACTTGGGAAAGCCCAGTTGTAGCCTCTGCAGAATTCGGATGGCACTCGGCTAGAAAACAGAGCCGGTATCCAGGACGGGGCTGTACAACCTGGGACTCGGAGCTCTCTTGGTTTCTGGGGCTCTCATTAGATCGGCAGCTTTGATGCTGCCTCTCCCTGGATTACGAGTCTTGCTTTTCAGGTCAGCAAAAGGGTCAGCAGTAATTCTAAATGAATAGTATTGGTTCTGTATCAGTTGGAGAAAGGATAGGAAATTGTGCCGCGTGCTTTTTCAGTTCAAGTTTGTGTTTTTGCTTGCATACAAGCTTGCTTTCTCTATAAGCAGGTGCAGGGTATTAAAACTGTGGATGATGCTAGAAAGAGAAGGATTTGGTCCATCTTTCCTCTGTGACCCGCAGAGCTTGCCTTCCTGGAGGTTCGTATTAATTTTAAGGCCCCTGTGATGTAAGTCATGTGTGAGCGGTGTCCTCCTTTTCAGCAGGTGGTTGAAAATCGTGTTCCCTCCCTTGGCAGCAGATGTTCTGGGCCCCACCCAAATCCCCAGGGGCCTTCCACCAAGGGGCTGTGCCCGCCCCATCTGGTGCAGGTGCTGCTGTGAGGCCCACACCTGTCCCCTCCTGGGCGGCCTGCCCTTGGGCAATTGGAGCCACCCCTCTCCTGGGTACCGATGTGGATACAAAACTGCTCCCTTCACTCAAGGTGGGGTAGACTCTGTGACATTCAATCCACTGAGAGCCCCCTGCAGGATTAGGCCAGGGCTAGAAAGCACACCCCACTTACCCCTTCCCCTCTCCCCTTGCCTGCCTCCAGCCCCCACCTCTCTCCCCCCAATTGAGAGCCCTTGTTTCATGAGTCCATTGCACAAGGGTCCAAGTGTGCACTGTACAAGTCTTAAGTTACAAGAATCTCCATTTTTAGTTTCAGGACTCAGAAAACAGAGCCAAAATGTGTGCCCAGTATGCACTCAGACCTGCTTTTATTGCTAGGTATCATTTATTTTGTCCTCTATTTTGATTTGCAAGTGCAAGTTGAATTGGAAGGAGAAGGCATATGCATCGGAGACAGATTAATGAAATACACTTGGGAGTGTGACACCCCCAAAGGACAGACCCACATACTGGTGTGAACTCTGGGCGCTAAGGAGCCCTGTCTGAAATTGAAGCCAGTGGTTAGCGGGGCTGGGACGAGACTCTGCAATCACCTCTCGGATTTTCTCTAACGCCAGGCTCACGATGTAGGAGATGACGATCCACTCCTGGAGGGAGGGCCAGCCATCCATGCGCACCAGGATGACATAGTTAAACAGCAGGAGGTAGCCCAGGTACGAAATCTGAAAGGAAGGAAAGCTGTCAGCATGTCTGGAGGGGATCGTGTCCGAGTCCTGTTTGGAAGCTGTTTTCAGGCTGACACATCTCCTACAGCGGATTTTCTCATCCAGCTGGGCTGACTCATCGGAGCCGGCCCTCCCTGAGCGCCGTCACTGCAGACACAGCAGTTGGGGGTGGTGGCGAGGCATTTTATACAGCAGCAGGACAGAGGCATGGAATTTTGTTCTCTACAGGCAGGCATATTTATTGGTGCCGTCATCCTCTACGAGGAAATTATGAAGTTGCAAAAACTATGACACAGAGGGAGCTCGTCAGAGTCTTCTGCATTCCTGGAAGCTGGAACTGTCGCTTCCTCCTCGCAGCCCCTCTGCTTTCCCTCCGGGTTCTTTCCCTACTGACAGGTGACATGTGTGCCCAGGCCCGTGGAGCTGTCCCAGGAGATCCCTGCGGTGGCTGCAAGAGGGTCCCTATCTCTGTGGTGTGGAAAGAGGGGGAGCTGAGGTGGGGCGCACTTTTGAAGTCTGGAGGGAGGGGCCCTGCACCTGTGCATTTGTGATTTGGCAGGTCTTTTATTTATTTTTATTATTATTTTTTTAAGATTCCCCTCTCTCTGTGGCATCAGCTTTATCAGGACACAGATGAAGCTTCCTGTATTCACTGTTGCCATGGTTTGTCCCTGCCCAAACTCATGCCGAAGCCTGCTTGCTAATGGGATGGTGTTGAGGCATTGCAGGGGCCCAGTGGGCGGTGTTTAATCATGGTGGAAGAGCTCTCTTGAATAGAGTAATACTGTCTCTGGGGAGTGAGTGAGTTTGGATTAGTTCTCTCAGGAATGGACTAGTTAGTTCTGGTGGGTGTGGGTTGTCCCTTCTCTCTCTTCCACACATCCAGCTCTTGGATCTCTCAAAACCATGAACCAAAATCAACATCTTTGCTATAAGCAATCCAGTCTCAGGTGTTCTGTTACAGCATTGGAAAACAGACTGAGACAACTGCCTACTGCTTACTAGAGGGTGAGACAGGGTTCTCTAAACACTGGCCTGTGTCCGAATCCCTGGGAAACTGACACCTGCGTGACATCCTCCCTCACATCTGGGCGGTCTGGGGTGAGGCCCAAGGTTGGAAGCCTGGGCTGGGGCTGTGGACTCCTGGCCTGCCCTCTTCTGCACCGTCTGGGGCTGAGGGCTCCCTCAGGCTGCCGCATCCCAGGCCTCCACCAGTTCTGACTTGGATAGGCGGACGTCATCATCAGTGTGGCTGCCAAGGGGTTGGGTGCCCAGGCCTGTGGCTCACCCCAAGGCTGTCCACTTCCATTCAGAGCTCTTCCTTGACCCCTGCCCACCAGCATTCATTGCCTGCTTGGTATCCCTGGACTTGGCCCCATGTCCCATCTCCTGTCCCTGCTTGGTCAACAGTGGAACTGCAGCACCGGGATCTGCCCGATGTGGACTGTGGCTTGGTGTCTGGGATTTCATGAGCGGTGTTGTCTGCACTTCAGACTGACATGGCTGCCTGAGCCACGCTGCCTGGCCATCCCTGCTGGGACAGTTTCTCCCAGAGGCATTCCAGTCTACTTTTCTTCTCCTATCCTTGTTGCCAGTGAGCCACACCCTTGGAGCTGCTGAGACCTGGGCACTAGGGAGGCCAGAGGGTGGTATGCTGGCCCAGTGGGTCAGTTTGATGGACACTTAGGGGAGAAAGGCCTTGATTTGCCTCTTTATTTTAGGAGTTTACGATCTGGGTTCAGCCATGTCCTTTTAGTAACCCCATCAGTTTAATGGAAAATGGGATCTGTGAGCTTGCTGTCTATACACTAGTCGTCTTTGTTCATTTAAAAATAAGTCTGTATTCCCTTAAGGTTGCGTTGCTAAAGGCATGTATACAATTCTTCATCTTAAGCAAAAAGAATTCAACCACTTTGTTTCAAGAAATTATGTATTTGGGGCTAGGATGGCCATATTTGTGCACATTGGACAAGATACCTAGATCTAGTTTTAAAGTTTTCAGATCCATAATTCAATTGCTTTCATAATTCAGTTTAATTCAGTGAATTTTCAGACACTTTCTTTGCCCTTGAAATCTTTCTTGATTTCAACATATCTAAGTATTCAAAACATGCTAACTGGCACATGCTAAGGAGGAGGCTTACTGTGTAGAACCAGAACTTGACGATGGGAGCGTTGTAGAATTCACAGATCTTGGTTCCAATGGGAATGCTTTTTTGCTTTTTGTGCTCATTCTCCTCATCCCCCTTTCTGGAGCCAGCGTCTGCATTTGCATCCTGGAAAACAGCACAGCACATGGCAAGCAGGTTGTTAAATGGAAAATGCAGTGTACCCCAGCCCACAGGCACCTTTATAAAGAAAGAATTATGAAAAAATACAGCTGGCTCTTGGTAGCCTCAGGTTACACACTGAACCAACCAGGGACTGAAAATATTTGCAAAAAAAAAAAAAATCACATCTGTACTGTACATGGACAGTTCTCTTCCTGTCATTATTTCCCAGTAACCACTGTGGCGTGTATCTTGTGTAGGTATTAAAGTCATCTAGGTTCGATTTCAGGTAAACAGAAGGATGTGTGTAGGTCATATGCGAACGCTGTGGTGGCATTTTATATGTAAGGACCTGAGCATCTGTGGAGTTGGGTATGCACTGAGGCTCCTGGAGCCAGTCTTCTGTAGATGCCAGGGATGACTGCATTTGCAATTAAAGAGGTTTCTAAATCCACGTCAGAAAACCCTCAACAGGTCTGTAAATGAGAGCAATTTGATGCTTCCAGGGTCAAAGGTGCCACTGACCATATTCTCCTCCTCTTTCTCTTTGCCATCTTCATTTTCCTTGGATGTTTGATAGGAGAAATCATCATACGTGCGGAATTCCAAAAACAGGATGGTGGGGGGGAGAAGAATTCCCATGATAACCTAGGAGTGGTGAGAAATAAATCCATGTGTAAGCCATGGCATTGCTGGCATTTAAAAGCCATAACCGCTAACGTCCGTCAGTAACCTGAGAGCCCCGTGCAGACCCCTGCTCTGGTGCTCAGTGGCTTTGTGGTTGCTCCATGGCCAGAGTGGCAGACAGTGACAAATTCAGGGATATGCACTGAACTTCTCAGAGGCACGGCAAGCAGCACTGTGGCTAATCAGGCCAAGTTCTCATGTGAGATTTCAGAGCAAGGGAATCTTTCACTTATAATAATATAAATAAGGAAATCAAATATTATGGTGAAGTTCAGAGCAGGAGACCAGAACTGTGCTATGGACAGGCAGTTATGTGGCTGTAAATATGAGGGGACTCCAACGTTGAAGTCTGAGGAAAGATGGAATGAAAAGATACGTTCATTTTTGGTGCAGAAAATTTGGAAATCCGTGCATAATTTTTTTCATGATACACATTTTCTGGAAACTTTCTGAAAACCCCTCATATGTGAACTTAAGAGTCGGAAGGCTAATGAGACTCACAGAAACACACTCAACTGGGCTCCGTCCAGACAACTAAAGGGTGCCCTGGGCCACAGATGGAAAACCTGTTGTCACTGTCAACAGTGCGTTTCTACACTCTATGATTCAGGGTTTAGCTTGAATCCTGCGTGAACTTGGCTTTGGCGTGCACTTTGTTTTTTCCTGAGATTGTGGTTCCCTTTCCATTTCTTGTTAGGAACTATAAACTGGTTTTGCTTCCCTAACCCATATCCATGATGCTTTGTGGCTTCCTGGTCCCTGTCTATTTATGGGAGACACTTCTGTTCTTCCCCAGCAATTTTTTTTTAACGCCACACCCACCTCTCTGCACTCACCAAACCCGGCTGCCTGTCACTCTGCTGCACAGTGCTTCTATGGGGGTTTGAAAAAAACATGGCGCTTGTTTCCTGCATCCCACATCCCCTCTGCTCTTGTAATTTTTACCCCTCCCCACACACACCTGCTTTTTTGCTGGGATACCTGCTGAAGTCATTTTTCTGAATGGTCATGAGACTGTCTTAAATAGATATTCTTTCCTCATAATTTTTTTAAAAGATTTATTTGTTTATTTGAAAGTCAGAGTTACACAGAGAGAGAAGGAGAGGCAGAGAGAGAGAGAGAGAGAGGTCGGTCTTCCATCCGCTGGTTCACTCCCCAACTGGCCGCAATGGCCGGAACTGCACTGATCTGAAGGAGTTTCTTCCAGGTCTCCCATGTGGGTGCAGGGGCTCAAGGACTTGGGCCATCCTCTACTGCTTCCCAGGCCATACAGAGAGCTGGATCAGAATGGAACAGCTGGGACTCGAACGGGTGCCCATTTGGGATGCTGGCACTGCAGGTGGTGACTTTACCCACTATACCACAGTGCCGGCCCCTCCTCATCAGTTTATTTTATTTTGTTTTATTTTTTAAAGATTTGTTTATTTGAAAGATAGACTTACAGAGACAGAGAGCGAGAGACAGACAGAGAGAGATAGAGACAGAGAGAGACAGAGACAAAAAGAGAGATCTTCCACAATGGCCACAATGACCAGAGCTGGGCCAGGCTGAAGCCAGGAGCCAGGAGCTTCTTCCAGGTCTCCCATGTGGGTGCAGGATCCCACGAACTTGGGCCATCTCCCACTGCTTTCCCAGGTGCATTAGAGGGAGCTGGGTCAGAAATGGAGAAGCTGGAACCTGACCCAGTGCTTCTATGTGATGCCAGAGCTGTACCCACTAGGCCACAGCACTGGCCCCTTTTTCATGATTTTAAATAGTAAGACTGGGTTAGAAAATTCCAGGTTCCAAGTGTTTGCTCCGCAGAACTGTGAAAGCCTTGCTCTGCTGAAGTCTGATGCCAATCTGATGTTCCTCCCTTTATACGCGACTTGTTTTATTTTCTTTAATATCTTCAGAATATCTTTATTCTGAGCATCCTGAAAGCTATTTGGTTATTAATATTCAAAGTTATGTATCACATCAGCAGAGCATATTATGTAGAATTGGACAGGTGCCAATGCCTTCTGTTTGCCAGACCATGCTACATAGCATTCCATATATATACATGTACAGTACCTAAACCTATACCTATACTTATTCCTATACAAGGATAATTCAGAGAGTTCAGGGACAATGGATTTAAAATAGGAGTTTATTTTGGTGCAAAAGCCTTGAAATCCATGGAGAGTTTTTTCACAGTATGAGTTCTCCATGACCGTTAGGCGTGCGTTCACATTTTCTCCTTTTCCCTCCAGGGGATGCCATAGGTGTACTGTTGCCATTAAGCAGCTGGGGACCTGCAGACTAGAATCCATTCTCAATGTAACGTGGTAGTTGAAAGTGGCAGAGCTAAATTTTGATTATAATACAATCTTCTCTCTGTTATCTCCTTCTCAAACTCTTTCATAGCTTCATGTTCTCTTATAAACTGCATGGAATGAAAACATGCCAGTTACAATAATATCACGTGATTTTAGAATTCTAATCTACAGAAATAAAGTCCAGGGCTGGGTGTTTGGCTTAGCAGTTTAGACACCAGTTAGGACACCTGCATCCCACGTTGAGTGCCTGGCCTTGACTCCCCGCTCTGGCCCCTCTCCTAGCTTCCTACCAGTGCAGATTCTGGGAGGAAGCAGCAGATGGATAAAGTCATTGACTTTCTACACCCACATGGGAGGTCTGGATTGGGTTCCTGGATCCTGGGGCAGAAGCTTGGCCCAATTCTGGCCATAGCGGGCATTTGGGGGACTGAGCCAGTGGATGCAAGCACTCTCTCCCTGTCTGTCTCTCAAATTAAAAAATAAAATAAAATAAAAAAGAAAGAACAGAGTTCAGGGTCCTGTTTTCAAGGCAGCAGTGGCCGGTTCAGGGTGCATAATCATGGGGAGTTCCATGGGCAGACGGTGGCTGCGTCAGCAGTTTGTGCAGGCCGGGCATGTTTGCTGGGCGGGGCTCTGGTGTTCAACCACCTGAGAGCACACTGGCCAGGTGAGTCCTGGGAAAGTTCCGTACTCTCAGAGCTTCAGGGTTATGTGGATTGTTGGAGTATCTCTTTCATGTAGTTTCTCAGGGGACTACAGCAGTCTCCCCTTATCACTGGCTAACACATTCCAAGGCCCCAGTGAACACCTGAAACCATGGATGGTGCCAAACCCTGGCTAGATGCCACTTTTTCCTGTGTGCCCTGCAGCATTGCCACATGGTACCAATGGCGATCTGCCCTCTCGTGTGTCATACTTTGCATCCCTACTCTTGCACTCAGAGGCCAGTATTCAGGAAGACAAGGGTTCCTTGAACACAAGCATTGCAGTGCCACAGCAGTGGCAATCTGATAAGTCAGAGGGCTACCGAGTGACTACCAGGTGGGTGGTGCACACACTGTGGACACGCTGCACAAGGAGGGGGTGATTCGTGGATGAATTGAGCCCGTGTGAGATTTCACCTCGCTGCTCAGAATAACACGCAGTTTAAAACTTCGCAAATTGTTTGTTTCTGAAAAACTTTTCCATTTAATATTTTAGACTGTTTATGACCACAGATAACTGAAATGGCAGGAAGCAAAACCGTGGCTAAGATGGGACTGACCAAGAGTAAGTGAGATAACCCACCAGAAGCGCTTAGCTCAGCCTAGCAGAGGGTGGGAGTTCAACTGGCCTCCCTTGTCGCTTCATCCTTACCAGTCTTGCAGCCACATCATAGATACCTTCAGGCCAGGGTTTTTCCTCATTCGAAGCCTCCCCATCCACATGTCAGTCAACAGCATCTGGCTGCAGGTGTGTGCAATGAAGTCCCGGTGTTTGGCTGCAACAGCCAGTTTGAGGCAGGTCGAGTTGCTCCAGTTTTTCAGCTCGTAGGTCAAAAGTTTCATGGCAATCTGCTCATCATGTTTATACGACTGGTCTAACAGCTCCACAGCAAGCTGGCCAAAGTCTCTGGAGAAAGAAACAGAACAGGGGATGAAGCCAAATGGCCAGCAGCCCATTTTAGCCAGACATGTCCACAGGGACAGGTGAAGCCGCTGGACACAAAATCCTCCAAACAAAAAGGAAGCAAAAGCTTGCAAAAAGGGGGCAGCAGGGGCAGCAAATGTGCTTAGTTGTGGGGGGCTGATGGCCCTTGCTGAAAATGGAGATTTAGGCTCACCCCAAGTCTGCTCCTCGGTCCTCAGGGACATGGGGATGAAAAGATCAGGGAGACAAACAGAAAGGACAGGGGAGGTGGGGTCAAGAACAGCCCGTGTGGGAAGAAAGTCTGCATAGCAGCTGCCTTTGGGGCAGGGAGCAGCAGGCGGACACTGAGAGGCCTTGTGGGTGCTGGTTAGGTTCTGGTTCTGGTTGTGCCCCTGGGTTTTGCTCGTGAAGTTCTCCAGCCATACATGTAGGATATGTGTTGCCCAGTGTGTACAGTACTTCAGGGATGCAATGGTTATAAGAGAACTCAACATTCCGGTGCTATGGTAGAGACAAGACATGGTTTTCGGTTTTCGTAGGATGCAGAGCAGGGAGCATGTCGTTAATCATATGGGGGTGATGCGGGTGGTGGTGATAGTCAGAGTTTGGTGAGGGTGGGGCCTGTGAAGGTGACGCAAGCCGAATTTTAAACAAGAGGTAATTCACTTTCCCACCTGACCCCAATGCAAATATTTGATGAGTCACCCTGGCAGCAAGGAACGGACAGACTGTGGAACCCAGCAGGGAGGTGAACGTGCCCCATTTTCGATGGCTTGAATTCTGAATGTTTAGAAGTCAGCTAGCCGTTTTAGCAATCATGGAGGCCAAAATAAACGCAGTGCACTGCAGAAAGCCAAGGTGGGAGATGCTGCCCGCCACCTGGCTCTGCCCCACGTTTACGAGTCTACGAAGTTGTGCTGGGACTTCCAGCGTCCAGTCTTGTGTGCAAGGAAATCAGAAATCGCCAGTCAGGCCTGCCAAATAAAAAGTTGAACAAGCCGAGCATCAGCGACTCTGTTTTGCTCTGTTCTGAAAGTGCAGTCACAGGCAAACTGCTGTCGCCCACTTGGGGAGACAGAGAAGTAGGCACAGAGATTCACGACTGACTGGAACAGAAACGTCTGTGGGACCAGTGCTGGGGAGGGGAATTGCGGACTGTGGCTGATGAACCGCGGGAGGCCCACTGTGGCCAAAACGTCAGGGAGCCCTTGTTATGGGGCGCGGGCGGGCAGGCTTCTGTGTTTCTCTATGAGTATGGCCAGGTTCTCACAGTGAATAATGGATAATGATTCATTATAAATAATTACAATTATAAATTATAAATAACTCGTATTTCCAAGAAGCTCGGGAGAAAAGGAACCATTTTAAAAATGTTTATTTTTATTTATTTTCATCTATTTGAATGGGGAGAGAGAGAGGAGAGAGAGAGAGATCTTCCATCCACTGGTTTACTTCACAGATACCTACAACAGCCAGGGGTGGGCCAGGCCAAAGCCAGGAGCCCAGAACTCCACCCAGGTCTCCCCTGTGGGTGACAGGGTCCTAAGCAAGTCTTCTGCCTCCCAGGCGCATTAGCAGGAAGCTGGACCACAAGGGGAGCAGCCAGGACTTGAATGACAGTCTGATGTGGGCAGTGCATGTCCCAAGTGGTGGCTTGACCTGCTGGGACCCAACACCCACCCAGGAACTGTTCTTTTCAACGTGGCCTGCCCTCGGGGCACAGTAGTTAACAGAGCCCCGCGTGCTGGGGAGAGGGAAACCCCAGTCCCTTCTAGCCATCGCAGCCCTCCTAAGCAGGGAGAAAGGACTGACACTCAGGCCAGGGCCTGGGCTTCATAATGCAGTCCCCCTAGTTAGCCCGAGCTTCCACACAGAAACTCATTTCATTGTCTTGGCAATAAAATTTGCATGAGAAGGCAGGAAACCGAATCAGGGCCAGAAGGGAAGAGAGTGACCTGACAGGCCAAGTAATTGACGGGCAAGCTTTAGCCTAAGTGTCCCTAAGTGAGCAGCGCCTTGGTGGCCCTCCCCACAAGGGACCAGTCCCCAGGACAGGGCTCTCTCCAGGCCCTCGCGCTGCTCCCTGTGGACACTCACTTGGAATTGTTGTCCAGGTCCTGGGAGATGTCGTCGACCAGCTCGCTCTCTGAGGACTCGTGGGCCATGGCCTTGTAGAGCTTGCAGGCCACCAGCGCCTTGGCCATGCTCTCCTCGCCTCGCTGCCAGAGGAAGACAGCCATCCTTTGGCGTTTCATCAGCACCGCCCACACCATGAGCTCGTGGAAAGGGTACTGGAAGCGGCTCACGGCGGGGTCATCCACGTCAATGTCGATCTCCTCCTCCTTCTTCTTCTTTTTCTTTTTCTTCCCTTTGGTGGGAGGCTCATCGTCCTGAGAGCACAAAAGCACGCGGTCTGTGGCTCTGCCACTAATGTGCGGCAGAAGGTTCTAGAATGACCTGCCTGGCAGAGGAGAGCTTCTGCCCAGGGTAATAAAGGGATCGGTCAAGTCTTCACTCAGCCTATCAATTCTTTGGAAAAGATGCCCGTGTTTATTGTGGAAGGTAAGCTGTCTAAAACCAGAGAGGCTGCAAAGTGATGCTGCTGTTTGGGTGGGGGAGCAGTTTTCTTAAGAAGTCCTTGGCCGAGATGTTGCAAAACAAGCAAATGAAAAACTACCCCCAAACTAAATGCAGTAGCCCCACAGGAGGGGTAACGTCCACACCTTATGACCTCTAGGAAATTGCCAGTGCAGCAAAACAGCAACCCCGGTTGGCCAGACGTAGCTGAACCAGAAAGGAGCAGGAGATGGACAGGGATCACGTTTGGGAGACCTGGCACGGGAATCATGGGGCTGAGACTCTTCCAGGCTGATGTCAGCACTCAGTGGAAAACCAGAAACAGACACGGGCAGCTTTCTGTTGTCTGCAGGTGCCACACGCGAGCACTCAGTCAACTGCAGGTTGAAGATGTTTGGGAAAGAAGTGGAATTTGCTGTTGAATGCATGCACATGTTTTTTCTTGCCATTATTCCCTAAACAATAAGTAGCCCACTGCATAGCATCTACTTTCTACCGGGTATGAGTAATCTAGAGACAATGCAATGTATGTGGGGGGGTTCAGTAGATTATGGGCAAATATCACACCCTCTTATATAAGGGACTTGAGCATCCAGATTCTGGTGTCGGGGGTGCAGCGTGGAAGCAATTGCCCGAGGATATGAGGGGAGGGCCGTATCTTTCAGCTTTCCCATCAGTTATCACTTCTACCCTATAATGTCTGGCTTGGAGGGTTGTGGATTCCTTCTGCTCGCTCACATGAAGTTTGGTGCGAAGTCTGAGTAAAGTGTGCACATTCACGCAGTTGGAGTAGGCTGGAGCCTGGGGGTCTGGGGTACCCTGGCTCTCTAATTTCTATTACAAGCAGCTCATGACTGACCTGGTTTATAAAATCATCATGCCCTGTGATGACATTTTTATTGCCACTATAGTATCTTATCTCAGATTTAAATGTTTGTGCTCTAACGCTCTGATTTTGTCCCAGTAAAACTATAGTCACCATAATTTAGGGAAGGCTTGTCTGTGTAAGTTGGTGAATATAGAAACAAATCAGGGGCTGGAGCTGTGGCACAGCAGGTAAAGCCTCCGACTGTGATGCCAGCATCCCATTTGGGTGCCAGTTCAAGTCCCAGCTGCTCCACTTCTGATCCAACTCCCTGCTAATAGCCTGGGAAGGCCGGCACTGCAGCTCAATAGGCTAATCCTCCACCTGCGGCGCCAGCACACCGGGTTCTAGTCCCGGTCGGGGCTCCGGATTCTGTGCCGGTTGCTCCTCTTCCTGTCCAGCTCTCTGCTATGGCCCGGGATTGCAGTGGAGGATGGCCCAAGAACTAGGGCCCTGCACCCGCATGGGAGACCAGGAGGAAGCACCTGGCTTCTGGCTTCGGATCAGCGCGGTGTGCCGGCCACAGTGGCCATTGCGGGGTGAACCAATGGTAAAGGAAGACCTTTCTCTCTGTCTCTCTCTCTCTCACTGTCCACTCTGCCTGTCAAAAAAAAAAAAATAGCCTGGGAAAAACAGCAGAAGATGCCCCAAATATTAGGCCCCTGCACCCATGTGGGAGACCTAGACGAAGCTCCTGGCTCCTGGCTTCATCCTGGTCCAGCCCTAGCCATTGCAGCCTTATGGGTAGTGAACCAGCCGATGGAAGATTCTCTCTCTCTTTGTGTCTCTCCTTCTCTCTCTGTAACTCTGCCTTTAAAATAAACATTTTTTTAAAAATAATAAAATAACAATATTCCTCAGGTTGATTTGTTGGGCAAATAGAACTGTACCCAACAAACAGATAATACACATTCATTTGCAACACACATGAGTCTTTACCAAAACTCAACCAAGCATCACAGTCCAATTCCTTTGAGTTTTTCTATTTTAACAAATTCCAAATGTCAGAAAGAGTATCGTCTACAGTTCAAGAAATAAAACCGGAAACCAAAAACAATAAGAAAACAACAGAAGTCTGTATCCGGAAAGTACACTTCTAAATAGCTGTTAGATTAAAGGGGAGAGTATGCACTCTTTAGACATGAAGGGTCTACTCACCCACACATGTGGGAGACCACGAGAACAGTGTGTAGGGGAGAAGCAGCCCTCCAGTGCTTTTACTGGAACACAGGGTAGACTGCAAATGCGTGAGCTCTACTTTAAGTTAAATCGAGCAAAACAACACAGGACTCTGAGAAGGTGTGAGGGAGTGAATAAAAATAGCAGACGCTGGATAAAATAGAAGCAGAAAACAGAAGGCTGCTGGGCGAAGCAAAAATACCAATACAATTTGCGGGCAAGTATGGTGAAGGAAAAAAAAAGATACCAATTCTCGAAAATACCAGAACAAGGAATGACGCATGGCTAAAGATGCCGAGGAGACTGTGAAACCAGCACACCGTGTGGATATTTATGCCACTGCACTTGAGCATCTCAATGAAATAAATCAGTTTTAGGAAACGGTGAGCTACCCAGGGAAGCTGGCTAGGAAATAGAAAGCCGGCCCCTCCTGGTCTCCTGCTTGTAACAGGTGTCACAAGGAAAGCGAAAGACAAACTCCTGAAAAACCAGGATTGAAAGCACACGGTTTTACCGCATCTCCAGGGGACGCAGAACTCCTACCTGGCGACATAAAGAGTTTGAGAGGACAGGAAGTCGTGGAGAACACACGGCCTCTGCAGGAACACAAGTCCAGCGACTCCAGGAGGCCGTGCTAAAGGTCAGTCTCAACCGTGAACCCGGAAGTAAAACTTTCCACAGCGAATCCACACAAAGATGGGCTACCGTCTAACTCGTTAGTTTATCTGAGAAGAATCTTTCTAAATATTCTGTGTAGGACATTGCTTCCATGCATTTAAATATTTTCATGCCTCAATCTTTGTTCTTTTCTTGTTAAGCTTATTTCTGGTGCTTTCTAGTACTGTGAGGAAACTTTAGTTGATTTTCTTATATTTTCTAGATAGGAAATATTTTTTTGCTGATAATCATTTTCTTCCCCTTCAGGATGTTTTTTGTTTAATTTACTTATTTTAGTTTTCATTAAATTTATTTGTGTGTGTGTGTGTGTGTTTGTGTGGTAGGATTTCCAGAACACAGTGCCACAACACTGGCCCCTGTTTATAATTTTTAACGTATAGGTGCCATTATTCTCTTTTTTGGGGAGAGTCTAATCTTTGCTTGCTTTTGAAACTGTGGTCTTACTAATTTTATAAAATGAGTGAAGTAGCTTTTGCCCCTTTATTAATGTATATGATTGTTTTGGGTGATTTCACTAAGTCACCTAAGTAATTCTGGTGAGTAGCATGGTGGATTTATTACGGAAAACAAACTTGGTCAATCTTGTGTAAACAAATACAGAAACAAAAGGGTTACATATATTTAACCAAGGTACCATAGAAAGATCGAAAAGAAATTCTACTTACTTCCATTCCCAGAAGTTTAAGAGCTTTAGGCTGTATAACGAAAGGAGGGGGAAAAAATCAGTGCCCTGAGACAAGTGTTAGCTTGTTAATAGCTCCATAGTCATGGAACATAAAGTATTTTCTGTCATTAACAATGACGACATCCAGGGAACAGAAATGTTTTCATATGGAATCTCTGCTTCATTCAGCAGAAGTGGACACACAGCCCCCATTCCAGGTAGAACCAGGCAGAAATCCAGACCCAGACCTGCAGGGCTTGGAGGGGGAGAGGGCAATGTGTCAGGGGAGGGATTTGTGGAAGATGGGACATTAGAGTTGGGCTTCTGGTAACAGCAGGAATTTAAGAGCCACAGATTGGGGGAAAGACACAGTCTGGTTCTGGTGGAGGCACACAGTGGGCAGGATGGGGGTGGGAATTGGGGGTGGGTAACCATGGATGCCAGGATGGTGGCCTGATTTTCCAAGCAGCGAGGAGCCCTGGGCATTTCTGAGCATGGAGTGTGCTGTCCTTGGCTATGGAAAATGATGTTGGCAGCTACAGGGACAGGATGGTGGGCTGGATGGAAAGGGCAAAGCCAGGAGCCCCGGAGCCCAGGAGCAAGGCTGCTGTGCAGACGTGAGTGGTTGGCTGTGCTGCCCCACGCACTAAGGGCTGAGGGCCAACGACTCTACATGGGGCCAGGGTGGCCTCACACCTCGGAGTGCCCCCTGCAGGAGACAGGGCAGGTGTGCTTGGGGGTGGAGGGGGGGCAAATTTGGCCTTGAACAGGCCAAGTCACTAAAAAGCAGAGTAAGGAACCCCACACCACCCTAGGGACCACCATGGAACACGACACGTCCACCAAGTTCTACCCTCTTTGGTCCAAACAAGTTGTTGTAAAGGGTCCGAAAGCTTTTCCGGGTGTAGTTGCAGCGGTAGGCCCCGCCCATGAGGTACTCCAGCACGAGCCCTATGTCTATGAGGCTGATGTGGTAATCAGGCGGGAGATTGCTCTGGAAGAGAAGAAAGGTGGTCTAGGAAGGACACGTGTGCAGGGTGGACTGCATCTCTCACCTGGCACACCTGCAGTCCCCCCCTCCCCCGGGCCCAACTTGGGAGTCTGGGTAACAGGTGGGGATCAAACAATGTTCAGTCTGTCCCCATACGATTGAGGAAGGTGATGGGTGTGGCTGTGTTCCAGAAGATGGGTTAAACTTTCCCCATGGGAAGAAAGGGACAGCAACCCAGGAGCTGTAGGCTCGAAGGCTGGGCACTCCCGTGACCCAACAGGTGGGTCTGCAGTACGCGTGTGTGAAACAAAAGGAGAGGGGCATGCAGCGGGGGCGCTGCCTGTGTGGGAGCACATTTGTCTGCATGAGAAGGTGCTTTGAGGGCTGCCTGATGGGAAAAGCCAGGGTGAGGGGCTGGAGGCCGGATGTGGGGCGTGACCGGAGGATCCGTGGAAGGCTGTGGGCTGGGGCTGGGGCTTTTTTAGTGACAGCTCTGCAGCTGTGTGTAGTGGGGCCCGTCCTTCCTGGGGTGAGCTTGGACTTCAGCTGTGGCCCATGGGGAGACTCGGGAGGGCTTTAAGAAGGGGTGAGGGGAGGTGTGGAGGACAGGGGAGGATTGTTGAGGCTTTCCAGGTACGAATGCTTGGGCCTGAGCTAGGGTCTCTCGAGCAAGCCTCCCTTTATTTCCAAATGCCATTATGAGCTGTAGCTTTGGAATGTTTGCACCTCCCGATCCGAGTCCTTTGAGGGAATCGGACCCCTAGGTGGGAAACAAGGGTCCTGGAGGACTCTCTCAGCTCCCAGGTCCAGACCCCTGCTGAGCCATGACCGTCCATAGAAGCCACATTCTCATATTGTTGGAGTTAGATATTCACGTGCAACACTCCTGGCTTCTCAGGGGCGCCTGACCTCTGCCCTCTCCGCTGTGTTATCTTCTCTTGCTCAGAACATTCTAGAGGCCAGGGGCTGCACCATGAATCCCTCCCGTGTGAATCCAATCTCATCCTCTAACCTGCAGCCACGTGGCCCGGACAGTGCCGTGACAGCACACTGAGCGAGGAGACCCTGGCAGTGGCCAGGAGCTGTAGGACACGGGGATAGCAGCTGGCCCTTATAAGAAATATCAGAGCGGGCCAAGAATACCTGCAGCTACCCACAGGGCACACAGAAGGAAGCGAGGAAACTGCCCTGCTACTTCTGGACAGAGGCACAGCGGAGGAGTGAGTGACCGTCACGTAGATGCAGAGCTGTGGCTGCCCTGACAGACGGCGGTGCTCGGCCGGGAGACGGCAGGACCTTCGCTGACCATGGCCCCTGGCCTGGCCCGTGGTGCCAAGCCATAACCAAGCGGCCATTCAGCTTGCTGCTGGCACGTGTGGGATGTCCATTCAACTTACAATGCGGGAGTCTTTTCTTTATTAGTTTTCAGTGGACTCTTTTTGTAAAGGGAAGAATTCCTGATGTGCTATGCCTCAAATAAATAAGAAGATCACACATTTTGGAAATTTAAAAAATTGTTCTGGAGAAACGGCTTGGTGAACGATGTTGCTTGATGAGAGTGACCAACGGGAGGACCGACTGACCTTTTTCACGTCCCGCACCAGCAGGTGAAGTGTGTTGGGTGGGCCCAGTCTCTGAAAGACAAGCGTTTAGCCATATTCAACCTTTTTTTTTTTTTTTCTCTTCGACTCAGAGTAAAATCCTGCCCTACCGCATTGAATTAATGAATTGTGAGAACCCGAGTACGTTCCACCATCACCTGTTTTATGAACCAGGATCCACTGGAGTTGAGATGTATCCAACACATTAAAGAACACGTGAAATACTTTGTATTGGATTGTTTTCAAGAGCATCTCAATGGTGGACAAAACAGAGGGAAACATCACTGAGTTTTAGCAGCAACTGCTGAGGATCATTTCTGCTACTTAAAACCCTAGGTCAGGAAAGGAAATGTCAACTCCCAAAACTTACATCATCATCATGTAATCCGAGGGGATTTCATTCAAATGCCGCCATTCTAACACGGGAGCGCCTTGCTGTGAAAACTTAGTTCTAGTTTTTCACCAAAGCCTCAAAGCAAATGTGGAGGGCCTGGGTTCCACTTGTCTGATCACCCCTGGGTGAACTTTCAGCCTGATGCTGTGGGCAGCCAGTCTCTTGTATCCCGAGTGCGAGGTAAGGCAGACAATCCCTGACTTAAAATGGTTTCACTTGTGGATTTTTGACTTTCTGGTGGTCTACACATTCAGTAGCAAACATTCCTTGAATTCGGATCTTTTCCTGGACTAATGACGTTTGGTGCAATGCTAGGCAGCAGCAGTGAGCTCAGCCCCCAGCCAGCCCGGTGACCCCAAAGGGAAACAACTGGCACTCTACAATGCTCTGTGTTGCTAAGCTAGGATGCTCAGTGGCTTAGGTGCATTCAAACATTTTGGGCTTGGGATGGGTTTATCAGGCCATCACCCCTGCAGTAAGGCAGGGAGCATCTGGGATGGGCTAGGCATGGCAGCGCTTGGTAAGAATGCGAACACAGGCTGTGGCCAACAGTGAGTGAGACTGCTGCCTGCCGTACGTTACGGCCCTTCCACCTGAAACGGTGTCCCAGTTATTCTAGGCTCAATTATGCACAAATGTGCCGTCCTCCTTCCTTCTGGAACGCTCACCGTGTTGTAAAGCTCCTCCAGCCTGGGAATGGTGAGGAAGTGCTGCATGTTCACTCCGTTTTCAATCAGGAGCTTCACAAATTCCACGCGATCTAAGACTAAGGCGTCCAGCATTGCTTGCTCCAACGCATTCACCTGCACAAAACAGGGACAGGGAGCCTGAAGCTGCTTCTCGGAAAGATGTTGGCCGGGGCGGGGGGGGAGGGGGGGCTTTGGAAACACCAGGGAAAGGACACTCTGAGCCCTAGATCCTGGAGTTATCCTGAGCACAGTTCTCTGTGCTCTTCCACCTGAGCAGACACACCCCATCTCCTGTCTCCTTTCTTCTCTCTTTGGCCCCTACATGTTCTATCCAAGTTTGAAATTTTCTCCCTCTCTTTTTTTAAAAAAAGATTTATTTATTTTTATTTAAAAAGCAGAGCTGCAGAGAGAGAGACACGAGAGAGAGAGAGAGAGAGAGAGAGAGGTCTTCCACCCACTGGTTCACTCCCCAAATGGCTGCAATGGCCAGGGCTGGACCAGGCTGAAGCCAGGAGTTAGGAGCGTCTTCCAGTGTCCCACGTGGATCCAGGGGCCCAAGCACTTGGGCCATCCTCCGCTGCTTTCCCAGGCGCACTAACAGGGAGCTGGATGGGAAGTGGAGCAGGCAGGACTCAAACCAGTGCCTGTGTGGGATACTGATGTTGCAGGTGGCAACTTAGCTCAGTGTGCCACAGTGCCGGTCCCAGATTGTCTCTTTTGGAAACTGCGTTGAATAGTATTTAAAATCCCAGTCGCACAGTATTTGCTATTGCTCTGTCCAGTTTCTCTCTTTGTTTCTTTGACTGAGAGTACCATGTAGCAGTACCTGGGGGACCTCATAGACACACAACATGCCACCGGGACCCTGCAGAGGGGAGTGGCCATGTGATGGACTGCAGAGTGCCCGGTCTTGCCCGTGTCCTAGGAGTAAAGAGGCCAGGAATGGCCACGCATGTGTGGTTGCAGCCTCTCAGCACAGACAGCTGCTGGAACCCCTGCGCCCCTCCCCGCCACACATCTCTGGCTCCATCTTCCAAAAAAAAGGTGTGTTATATTAATGCAGTTTGTTTCCCATCCGTTCACCTGGGCAGAGGGAGCCACTGCTGAGCAGGACAGAGAGATGCCCTCTCTGGGTTAGCATCTCCTCCCCTCGCCCCGGCCCCTAGCAGGAATAATTGGTGTTTTTGACAACAAGGCAGGCAGCCGCATGGCAGCAAGCATGCTGTTACCCTTTGAAATACTGAGACTGTCCCCTCGGTGCCCTGCCACTGCCCTTTCCTGCAAGGACTGCCCTCTGTGCTGAAGCCAAGGCACCACCTCATGGTCTCCAGGATCCCCAGAACAGAAGCAGAGCCCTCCCACGTACCCAGTTCAGCAGCTCGAGCTTCCGGGGGTCCGTTTCTTCCTCTACTTCCTCTTTCCCTTTCCCTTTCTTCTTGCCTTTGCCTTTTCCTCTCCCCTTGGTGGTGGCCGTGGGTGGCTTCTTCTCCTTCTCTGTGGCTTTGCTGTCTGTCGGGGGCGCCAGGCTTCCCAGGGGCTGCGGTTCACAGCAAGCAGAATTGGGAAAAGGCATTAGGGCTGTCACTTGTGCCAAGGTGAGCACGCTGGCTCCTATCTCCCTATGCATGCATATACACACAGTGCATAGACACACATATGAGTGCACACCCACCCAGTGTCTACACTTGCCCACGCACATACTCATAGATGAGTATAGAGTGCATAGGCGCGTGTGCACCTGCAAGCACACACACACACACATGCGTACCCATGGCAGGCCTGGTTCTCTTATGGAGAAGACACTGACGTCACGAAGCTCTCTCACTTATATGCCCACATACACTCTTAGCCTGATGCAGTGGCTTTTCCTACTCAAAGTGATGGGTGTTTTGATTGATCCAGGTTTTTATAGAAAGGAAAGGATGTTGCGTTCAAAAGCACCCAGTGGTAGGAGAAAATGGTTGTGAAGTGGAGAACCATGCAAGATTGGGCAGATACTTGGGTTTAAGCAGGAACTGGAACTTGGCAGCCAGCAAGAAGCTGTCGTGGGGATCCTGAGTTGCACGCATGTGGGGCAGACTGGTGGCGTCACCCACAGAGTATGTGCTGCCCCAGAGAGCAGAGAGCAGGGTAGAAGTGGAACTGTGCCCTGGGCCTTTCTCCCAGTCACCTGGAAAGCCCGGGGATGTATGGGTTTGGACAACCTTGACCCCTCGGTCGGAGTCCTCTCTCACCAGAGCCGCCCTCTTGTCCCACCAAACCTTTCTGGTGAGCGTTCTGCATCTGGACCCTTCCTCCGCCCTCTCTCCCACCCTCTCTGCTGCCTCTTCCCCATCTCCGGCTTTGACCACCAAGGACTGTGCTGGTGCCATTCTCTGGACACGTCTCACTCCTCTGTGTGCATCGGGTTCCTCTGCCGCCTCCTCCAGCCTCTTCCCTCGGCTTCTCGGCACCACATGCTCCTGGTTTTCCCCTGTCTTGTCTGGCCACTGCTTCTTAGGGTCCAGGTGCTCTGACCTTGTCCTTAGCCCCTTCCCTTCCACTCTGTTTTCCTTCTGTGAGCTCATTGCCTCCACACCACCGGTCATCATTCATTTGCACATAACTGCTCCTTTCTACTTTGGTCTCCCTGTCATCCCCAAAGTCCCCATTGCTTTCTAGGCATCTCTACTTGCGTGTTCCAATGATCCTTTACAAAGTTCATTATGTCCAAAGCTATACGCAGGACCTCTGCTCCCACCTGTTTCCCTTCCAGGGCCCTTATCCCAGGGAAGTGACACCACAACTTACCAGCCGTGCAAGCCAGCCGACTGAGGGTCATTGCTGACCTCCCACTCTCCCCACTGCCCACGTGGTTAATCCATCCTGACATGTGGTCGTGTTTCATACCAGATATCGCTCAGTTCTGTCCCAGTCTTGCCTTCCTCTGCCTCTGCCCCAATCCCGGGGGCATCTTTCACCTGATGACTTCAGGAGCCTGTTAACAGGACTCCACGTATCTGCCATGGCACCCACCCCATGCCTTTTCCACAGCAAGTCCAGAGCTATGTTCAAATACACGTGTGGCGTCATCTGACTCTTGTGCTTAAAATCCTTGAGTGGGGCGGGGCAGAAATTACGTCAGCGGAGGCATGTGCATGTGCGTAGGTCATGGGCAACAGAGATCTGGATTGAAAAGTCTCACGCAAAAAGCCTGCCATGGTCCTGAGTGAGCAGATGGCACAGCAGGGCAGGCCAGATCCCAAATCCAAAGCAATGAAGTTGGACCTTCACCTTACACACTGTGCAAACACTAACTCAAAATGGATACAGAAAACCTAAACATAAGTGGTATAAGTGTACAGTACTTAGAAGGAAACATGCAGAAGTTGGGCGCTTGGTGCAGTGGGTTACAGTGCTGCTTGGGAAGCCCTCGTCCCATGTTACAGTGCCTTGGATCGAGTTCTGGCTTTGGTTCTGATTCCAGCTTCCTGCTAATCACACCCCGGGAGGTGGCAGGTGATGGCTCAAGTACGTGGGTCCCTGCCATTCACGTAGGAAACCAAGACTGAGTCCCAGGCTCCTGGCTTTGGCCTGGTCAACCCTGACTGTAGCAGGTATGAGCCCGCAGATGGAAGAGCTCTCTCTGTCTTTCTGTTTCTTCCTCTCTCTTTCTTTTTGCCTTTCAGATAAGAAAAAGTAAATAACTAAATGTTAAAAGTGTCATGATATTGGGTTGGGAAATTCAATTCTTGAATGTAATATCAAAAATATGGCAAAAAAAGGGGAAAATGAATTGGACTTCATGAAATTTAATAAATTTTGTGCAACGAAGATGCTATCAGCAAAGTAAGGGCACCACAGAATGGGAAGACACATTTGCAAATCCTGATAAGGGATTCAGGGTATAAACTCGGGAACAAAAGGACCAGCTGGATTCAAAATCAGGCAAAGGACGTTTCTCTGAAGACCATCTCCAAATGTCCAATACCCACATGAAAACACATTAAACATAAATCGCTATGGGGCAATGCAAATGAGAGCCATTCGAGCTACCCCTCACACCCGTCAGGATGGCTGTCATCAAAACCTCAGAAAATAACAAGTGTCAGCAAGACTGCAGAAATTAGAAACACGGAGCGCCGTGGGTGGGACTGCAAACCCGTGCAGCTGTTTCGGAAAATGGTACGGCGGTTCCTCAGGACATTAGAAATAGAATTACCAGATGATCCAGTAATTCCGCAACTAAGTATATACCACACATGATTGACAGTGGATTCCTGAAGAGCTATTTATACATCCGTGCCTTTATGGCAGCAGTACTCACAGTCAGTAAGCTTGGAAGCAGCCCACATTTCCATCAGTCGATGAATGGACAAAGAAAATGTGGTCAGCACAACGCTGGTCAGTCCAAACAAGTTGCATAGGACGCCTGCTGCCGCAGGGATAATCCGAATATCCGAATATGGAGTTTTGGATTTGCAAGATCAAAAGTTGTGGAGGTGGATGGTGATAATGGCTGCACAATAAGGTAGACGTACTGGATGCCAATGAGGTGTACACTTAAAATGGCAAATTTTACCCGTATTTCACCACAATAGAAAGACTGGGGGGAAAAGCAGACAAAGAAGAAACTGACACAACTGATGGAGGACCCTGGAGGAAAGACCAGAAGGAAACCCCCAAGCTGTCAGCCCATGCTGTGACCACATTCAGGCCGCACTTTGGAGAGTCTCCATGGGGAGGAGCTGAGGCCTGCAGCCCACATCCGACATAACCCTGCCCACCACGGGGCGAGCCATCGGGGAAGAGGGCCCTCCAGCTCTGTCAAGACCTCAGCCCCAGCTCAACCACAATCTCACAGAGCCTCTGAGTAGAGCTACCCAGCTAAGCTGCTGCCAGACTCCCGACTCCTGCAAACTGTGCAACATAATAAACATTTCTTCCTGCCTGGATCTGCAGGCCTCCTCAGCGCACAGCTCCTGGCCGCCTTGAAGCCTCTCCTGACTCACCTTCTCCTCACTCTGCTTTCCAACCGCACTGGCCATTTTTTTTTTTCTTTAATTATTTGAAAATACCCAGTTCTTTCCTGCCTCAGACACTTCTCCTGTCCCCCACCCTCTTCAGACCTCTCTGGCATGGGCAGTACTGACCTCTCATTTTTCACCAGCTACCATCTACCTCCTTTCTGGTCTCAGCGTTCATTCCAGTGGTCAGAGAAGTCTCCCCTGGTGCCTAGTGAATGAGTCTCCCGCTCCTGCTACACTCACTCTCATGGCAAGGTGCATCGTCCTTCTTAACCCTTGCTACCATTTGGTTTTTTTAAAGATTTCATGTATTTGTTAGAGAGAGAGAGAGAATCTCATTCCCTGGTTCAGTTCCCAAGTGCCTGGGAGTCAGGAACTCAAATCCAGGTCTTCCATTTGGGCGGCAGGGGCTCAGGCACCTGCTGCCTCCCAGGATGAGCACTGGCAGGAAGCCGGCATCCGGAGCAGCGCTGCTACTCGAGCCCAGTGTGCTGCTGTGGGATGCTGGTGTCCTAAGCACTGGTTTAATGGCAGTGCCCAGTACCTTCTCCTGCTATTTGTAACCCAGCGTTCATTTAAGTGTTTGTGTGTGCCTCTCTCTTCCTGTCCACTCTCCATCCTTGTCCACCCCCATGCCACACAGAGTCCCCTAAGGGTGCAACAAGACTGCCTGATCACCCGCTGTGTCCCTAGCAGCTGGAACGAGGACCTGGCAACACAGGAAGCAGTTGGCCGACACCTGTTACGTGAAGGAATGAGTGGAAACATGGATGTCTAGAAGTTTGACCTGTTTCAAGAGGGTAAAGGAGAGAGTGGTTCCACTGCTACTGCTGGGCCAATGACAGCCTGCAGGATCACTCTGCTTTCGGGGCCTCTGTGTTTGCTGTTGAGAGTGAAAAGGTGGAAGAGGTGCGATTGGGCTTGGCAAGGGACTTCTGGACGCACAAACCAGTTCCGCTTGGCCTCTTGGGTCATGCCCGGGGTTCTGAGCGTGCTGCTGGCCTTCTGGAGCAAGGGCTTTCAGCCTGGGCCAGCAGAGCCCTGGATGCTGAGCAAGGCTCCAGGACCTGCGTTGAGGGAGGTGGCAGGCAGGAGGCAGGGGTGGGTGACACGACTGTTTCTCATTAGCTTCATATGCTGAGGCTCTTCGTTAGATGCCAGCTGTGTAAGGGGCTCTTCCTACTAAAATAACGTGAAAATGAATATTCTGTGGAATCCCAGAGTGTAAGAGACATGTGATAGCCTGGAGAGAGGTTGGGTGCTCGTGGCTTTGGTTTAGGGCTGAGAGGAAAGCAAGATTGGGGGACACTTTGGAATTTTAAAAATCTTGTCTGACCGATGTGACCGAATCTAGCAAATGTCTCCGTCCTGGCTCTACCTGGCCCAAGAGCAGTCACCCCACAACTCTAGGACAACCTGGATTGCCAGGTGTTTTGCTTGACAAAACCTTTGAGGGTTTCTGTAGTTGGAAACTTAACATGAATGAACAGACTGTACATTGCCATGGTACTGGGAGGTATACAGCCAGCACAAGGCAGGCGGCAGTCCTCAGGGCTGCAGAGCTAAGATCAGACCTGAAACAAGATTCTAAATTGTAGACACTGCACCTAACAAAGGATGTGTGGCATGGTGGGGACCACGCCCAGGGAGGGGAAATTCTCCTTCACAATCTCAAATATAGATTGAACAGTCACTTGCTAGGGATATTCCTTTATTATCCTTAAATATCAATGGTTTGTAGTGATCTCTCCTTTCATTTCTGATATTAGTAACTTATGTCTTCTCTCTTTTGTCTTAGCCTACTGAGAAGCTAACTGATTTTATTGAGCTTTTCAAAGAGCTAGATTTTTTTTTTAAATTTCTGTACTGAGTTCCTATTTCAATGTCACTGATTTCTGCTCTAATTTTTATTATTTATTTTTTCCTACTTACTTTGGATTGCATTTGCTCTTCTTTTAGCTTCCTATGGTGGAAGCCTGGCTTGTTGGTTTTCAGTCTTCCTTCTTTCCTAAAATATGCATTCAATGCTTGAAATTTTCCCGTAAGCACTGCTTTTACTGCATTCTACAAATTTAATAAGTTGTATTCACATTTTCATTTAGTTCAAAATGTTTACAGTTTTCCCAATGAGGCTTTTTCTTTGACCTATGTGCTATTTAAAAGTGTGCTGAGTAAACTTGGGAAAAATCACCTAACTTCTCTTGGGGTATCAATATTTTCCCAAACTATAAAAATGAAAGAAATTTGAGTTGTTTCAGGGCTTGGAAGGTCGATGAAGTAACATTCTTGCACCTGAACATGTGAGGGAGGGTATGACAATGTAGCATCCAAATATCCGGCGTTGTCACAATGTCTACCAAATAGCAGGCATCTCACAAGCACCTGCCAAACACCAGGCATCATCAGTGACATCTACTAGACATGAGATATCAGTGACCAGGTATCAGATACCAGACACCAGATACATCAGATAACAGACACCGGGCATCACCAACAACATCTACCAAACACCAGGCATCACCAGCATCAACGCCTGCCTGGCCTCACCAACAGCTACCAAACACCAGGCTTCACTAACAACATCTACCAAACACCAGGCCTCACCAACAACATCTACCAAACACTAGACCTCACCATCAACATCTACCCAACACTAGACCTCACCAACAACATCTACCAAACACCAGGCAGCATCACCAGCACCCACCTTGGGGCCCGTGAGTCTGATTCACAGTTTGACCAGTGGTATGTACCCTGTCTTCTCAGACGAGAGCCAAATGAGTAATTCTTGTTCTGAAGAGTCAGCAGACAGTTCTTTCTGTTTCTAAAATCTCAGTGAGGGCGGCCGAGTGTTCATAGATTTTGTCTGTAAAGTAACCAGCGGTCTTGGATGCTCAGACTGAGTTTAGGTTTTTGTTCTTTCAAAAATTGCTGGTGTAAGTTCTTATGATTCAACAAAACTAAATTACCTTGTTATTGTATATATCAAACATATCTCTCTCTGTTGTGATGTTTAGAAGCATGTTTTAACGAGGGGTTTTTATTGGGGCAGCTTTATTTATATTTACTTGTTTTAGTTGACAAATGATAAATTGCATGTTTATGGCATCATGTGATGTTTTAATATAAATCTCGAACCAATTCACAACACACATTGCCTCATATACTTGCCATGTTTGTGTTGCAAACAGAATCTGCTGCCTCAGCAGTTTCAAGGGTGCAGCACATTCCTGTGAATTACAGTCACCATGTCGTACCATAGCTCTCCAGAATGGAGTCCTCCTTTCTTTCTTTTTTTAATGGAAAAGTTGAAAATGTAGTTTACTTCTTTCCCATCTTGCAGATGGCGGGTGAAAAAAATCTAGCCCCAGAGCTGGACACTCGGAAGAAATCTGCAGCCGTGAAAGCCAGTGACGCCAGCAGAACACTCAGGAAGAGGAAGTTCAAGGACGGAGAGGCCAAGAAGGGGAAGCCCCATCGCAGCTGCGCCCCTGAGAGGGCCTGGCAGGTGCTCCCGGTCGGCCATGCGTTCCAGGAAGACCCTGAACAAGAGGAAGTACTCAGCTCCCAAATCCAGGACTGAAAAAGAAGAAAGTTCTTGCTACTGTCACAAAACCAGTTGGTGGTGACAAGAAGGGTGGCACCAGGGTGGTTGAGCTTTGCAAAATGCCTCGAGACTCCCACTGAGCTGTTGGGCCCTGGCAAAAAGCCTCCCGTCAGCACGGGAGGAGACCGTGGGCAGCGCTGCCCCGGGACTGTTCCAGTCCCCCTCACTGGGCGCACAGCTGCCTGCAGCAGGCGAGCAGGGGTTTGCTGCTGGTGACTGGACCTCTCTCCCTCAGTCCGGCTCCTCTGAGTGGAACACACCGAAAACCCGTCATCACCACCTCCACGAGAATTGCCGTCAGCAGTGTGAAAATCCCACAGCATCTCGCTGATGCTGGCTTAGGGAAGCAGCAGCTGCGTAGGCTCAGACACCAGGAAGGAGAGACCTTCCACGTGGAGAAAGACGAGCACGAGACGGCAGAGCAGCGCAGGGTTGATCCCAAAGCCGTGGATTCGCAACTATTGCTGAAAATCAAGGCCGTGCCTCAGCTCCAGGGGCTACCTGCGATCTGGTTTTGCTCTAACAAATGGAGTTTACCCTTACAAATTGGTGTCCTGAATTTTGTAGGAACAATCTCGTAATCAATAACCAAAAAAATGTAGTTTACTGAAAGATACGTGTCTTCACACAAAGCGATGGCAAACGATCCAATCTAAACATTTAAATAAATGTAAATAACTCTAAAGCTAACTATATATAAATAAATAGAATAAATACATATATAAATAGTATACATATACACTATTTAAATGACAGCAGAGGGCTATGGGGAAGGAACCTCTATTGCAGGGAGAAGAAGAAAGCCAGAGTGATTTTAATGAATTCTACAAGTACCAACGGCCAGTACAACCCTGCACAGATAAGGAGGTGAGACCGAGAGGACAGAAGGAGGGCACATGGTGGCAGCAGGCACGGCAGTGACCGGCAGAGGATGGTCACAGAGCAGCAGACTGCCCACGCTCCCCTGCGCTGCAGGCCCCCACCGCACTGCCCCCTCTCCCCTGCACTGCAGGCCCCCACTGCAGTGCCCACGCTCCCCTGTGCTGCAGGCCCCCACCGCAGTGCCCACGCTCCACTGCACCGCAGGTCCCCACCGCAGTGGGCGGGTGTAGAGCAAGCAACTGCATTCCTGGGCCTCACTCCCAGGAGAAGCTGGGGGAAATCTCTACTAAGGAGGGGAGAACCAGAGCGACCAGCTTGCTCCAGTCTGCGCGGGGCAAGGCAGAGCTGTTCAGGGAGCACCCCCATCCCTACGTGGCAATTCCTGGGCAGTCCTTCCAGGGAGGGGAGAAACGTGTTGGCGACACGTTTGAAGCGGGTAGCGATGCAGTGAGCTTCGAGAGCACCCGAGGTGGACAGCAGCAGAAGTCACAGGGCTTTAAGAGATTCCGCAAGCCGGAACGGGATAGTAACGATTAAGAGTATGCACGTCTTGATGATATGAGGGCAAATATTAAGAAGAAGAGAACTGATTACAAATGCAAAGAAAAGCTGACATCTCTTTATGCAAAGAAATCATGGTCCAAATGGGAAGGAAATGATTAATGTCGCATAGTTTGGACAACCGATGCACCAGAAGAGCCTTGGTGCTTGTTGGCTTCTCCTTTGTGGGGCAGGTGAGTGACCCAGGGATTCCTTCCTTGTCTTTTAGTTCAAGTCCACTGTGAGGTTCAGCAGCAGACAGTCTCTGTGTAGTCACGACTACGTAAAATCTGGTTTCTCCACTTGCAGATTCAACAGAGACCAAGTATGAAAACTTCGTGGTGATTATACAGCTTAATAATGGCTAAAGAATGATACATAAGTGTTACATCTCATTCTTTACCCGTCAAAGATGAGGCTAATTGAATTAGGAAGGCTGATGGTGTAAAGCGAGTGAGAAGAAGAAGTAGAAAGTGAGTCTGCTCAACACGAGAGACTGAAGTTGATGAAACAGGTGATGGCTCAGTGGGATCTTTACCATCGGTGAGATGACGGTGAAAGAATTCAGCAGGCAACTGTCAAATCCAGATGGGGCGGTGGAAAAGAAAGTGGCACAAGTGAACCACTCCCTTGTATACCCAACTGGTAATTTCTAAGCGATTAATAAGGAAAAGGTCCATGTTGGGAGGCAACAGCCAGGAGATCAAACATAAAGACAATTAAACACTTTGGGAGGTGGGCTGGGGGCTTCTGCTGGGTTATGTTCTTTATTGTTTGATTTTTAAATGCCATATGTATGTATTAACTGAAAAACAGAAAACAAAAAATACTAAGCAACATTAAAAGGTGATTGGAAAACTGAAATTATAGAACACACCCAGCACTGCTGAGTTTTTCTATGGTAGTCTCCTTCTTGCTTGCCTGGATTTTCTACAAATTAGTTATTGCGTTTTAAACAAGCATATGGGGTGCAGGTGTCGTATTCAGCCCTGGTGTTGTGTCTGGTTCTCTGGGCTAAGTGCTCTGTGTGACATCGCCATGCTTTCCCAGGAAAACTGCCCCTCCCTCATAAAAGAACAGACAAGGAGCCTGAGAGTCGTTCTCCCTGAGAGGAAGCCTCAAGACTTCTCAATAGAAAGCCCTTCCTTGTCATCATTCTGGAAACTTCTAGAAGTTCTGACACTACATTCTGCCTCATAGCCATGTTAAAGTGATGTATTTTGTTCCGAATTCTTTTACCAAGAGGGGAAAGCTCAAAAGATCAAAGAGGCAGTTAAAACATTTAAAGTCTTATAGTATTTTTTTCCTGACCTTATTAATTTAATAAGCAAACATACAAATATCCCCTCAATGCTTTATTCCCTTAATGTTCTCATCTTCTATAAACTCATCATACTCATTTGCTACACATTGTCTTAACAAATGAAATGCTTTGAGAAATAGGGTTTGTTTTCTTTTCTTTCTTTCTTTCTTTTTTTTTTTTTGACAGGCAGAGTTAGACAGTGAGAGAGAGAGACAGAGAGAAAGGTCTTCCTTCCATTGGTTCACCCCCCAAGTGACCGCTACAGCCGGCGCTGCACCAATCCAAAGCTAGGAGCCAGGTGCTTCCTCCTGGTCTCCCATGCGGGTGCAGGGCCCAAGCACTTGGGCCATCCTTCACTGCCTTCCCGGGCCACAGCAGAGAGCTGGACTGGAAGAGGAGAAACCAGGACAGAACTGGTGCCCCAACCTGGACTAGAATCCGGAGTGCTGGAGCTGCAGGTGGAGGATTAGCCTAGTGAGCCGTGGCGCCGGCCTCTTTTTTTTTTTTTTTTTTTTTTTTTTTAAGATTTATTTATTCATTTGAAAAGCAGAGTTACAGAGAGGCAGAAAAAGAAGTCTTCCATCTGCTGGTTTACTCCCCAAATGGCCGCAACAGCCGGAGCTGGCCAGTCTGAAGCCAGGAGCCAGGAGCTTCCTCCAGGTCTCCCATGTGGGTGCAGGAGCCCAAGGACTTGGGCCATCTTCTACTGCTTTCCCAGGCCATAGCAGAGAGCTGGATCAGAAGTGGAGCAGCCGGGACATGAACCAGCCCAGTGCCCACAAGGGATGCCGGCACCGCAGGCATCAGCCTTACCCACTACATCACAGCACTGGCCCAAGACATAAGGTTTTCAAAACCCAACCTGGCATTGGGAGTGGGGGTACCAGCACTGTGGCGTATTGGGTGAAGCCGCTGCCTGCAGTGCTGGCATCCCATATGGACAACGGTTCAAGTCTAGGCTGCTCCACTTCGATCCAGCTCTATGCTATGGCCTGGGAAAGCAGTGAAAGATGGCACAAGTCCTTGGGTACCTGCACCTGTGTGGGAGACCTGGAGGAAGCTCCTGGCTCCTGGCTTTGGATTGGAACGCTCCTGGCTTTGGATTGGAATGCTTCCGGCTGTTGTGGCCATCTGGGGAGTGAACCAGTGGATGGAAGATCTCTCTCTCCCTCTGCCTCTGCCTCTCTGTAACTCTGTCATTTCAAATGAATAAATGAATCTTAAAAAAAAAAAAAAAAACCCACCCTGGACCCTCTGGATTACGGTCCCCACCCCCTAAACCACTGCCTCGGTTTAGATAACACAGCCTTTTCCCAAACACCAAGTTATTCCGAGTCCCAGTCTATGGAACGGATCAAAGGACGGCCCCTTAACCGAAGAGGGAGGAAGCCAGGAGGGGGCTTCAAAGAGTTTGCAGAAAATGGAATGAAGAGACACGTTTATTTTGGTAGAACAATTTTGAAATCCGTGCAGAGACAGTTCATGGACGTGTATGTTATGAAAACCTTTTTGAAGTACCCTCGTCTGTGTCCTCACGCACACTCTGTTCCCCACACCTCCCCAGCCGCGTACAGGAATCCGCACACTCACACCATATTCTTCCCATACCGCAGCACACAGCTGCACACACACACACACACTCTGTGATCCATGCTCTCTCACACCTAACACTACCACCTATCACACACTGCTATGGTCTGGATATGGTTTGGGTGGCCTAAGCTCTATTGTAAGTCAATCAGAGGTTGGAAGCTTCACCTGGATTTGAGAGAGACCTTGGAATGTGATCAGGAATAGATGAGACCGTCAGGGTGGAGCCCATGAATCCTGGTAGGCAAGGGGAGAGCGAGACCAGAAGACACACACATGTTTTCCAGGCTCTTGCCCTGTGATACCCGGCACTGCCTGGGGATGCTGCCAGCACGAAGGCCCTTACCAGAGGCTGGCCCTGGATTTTGGACAAGAACTCCAAGCCAAAATATACCCCTTTTCTTTATTAAGTAGCCTACCTTAGATATTTCATTATAGTACCCAAATACTTGACTCAGACACACGCACACTGACACCTACAGCCACATACAACATACACATCACTTACCCCCCCACAATTCCCTGACACATTACACTCATATACATACATGTTAAATGCTACATTCAGAGTACATGCCACCCCCTCAGACACCACATTTACTGATCCACATACATCATCACACACTGCACATACACATACCCCCACATACATACTGTATATAGACACACAACACACAATACACGAAACCACATCTCTCTCTCTCACACACACACACACACACACACACTGCTCTCTAGGCCTCCAGGATTTCAGGGAACGTAGTTTGAAACAGCGAATACAGCGGAAGCCCTGTATTTAGCTTTAATGAGCTGTTTTCTATCTTCCCTAAAGGATACCGCCCCCTTCACCAGCCAGGTTAAAGCATTCAGTGGCTAATTTCTTCACGAGGACTGACACAGGTATGAAATTAATGCTCCCAGCGCTCACTTCTTGCTGGGTCTCCTGCTAATCCTAATGGGTTGTCCAGTGGATCTCAGCAACCCCAGCTCATCTCCTGAGATCCATGTCACAGGGGAAACGGACTAAGAGATCAGCAAACTCCCGATCAACGATAGGAATTGAACAACAGAACAACGTTGCTTCACCGGCCAGTGGGGCCCAAAGACAAAGATCTGGCTCCGGGCGATGTCGACGCGGTTCCAGGCCAGGGCCAGGCTCAGCTGATCTGGAGCCGAAGCGTTCGTTCCTGAAAGGGCAAAAAAGAAAAGTGACTTTTCACTGGGAAGGCCAGCTGGGCAGCGAGCCTCAGGGAGGTGAGCACGGGCCTCCCCCAGGCTAGCTCAGCTGCCTCTCTTCTTGCCCTAAGAACTACAAATTCTCCAAGAATTTTCCTCTGGGAGGAAGGTGGAGGCCGCCTATTGCTCTGCCAGCTCCGTACGACAGACAGGAAGAACCCAGTGATTTAGGACCTTGTCTGCAAAAGGCAGGACCCCTGGGACCGCCCAGCTCTGGGCTGCCCATCCCGACAGCCCCTGGCCTGCAGGGGGACCAGCGCAGCACAGCCGGGCAGCTGGCCCCATGGTGACCCCCGGCCCCGGTTCCTTTCCTCTGTCCTCGTCATGGCTCCAAAGCAGCTGAGAGGTGGGGAGAAATGTGGGTCCTGGAGCAGACCTCATCTCCTGAGCACCAGGCAGCAGCCGTCATTAGAGGTGGGATGGAGACATGAGACAGAGCCCTGCAGGACTGCAAATGAGAGACCATTCCATGCTTACACTCCAGGAACAGAAGCCCTCAGGGGGACACTTACAGATGGAAATGGTTCCAATTGCAGCCCAGCCAGTCCAGGGGCAGCCACAGACCCCTGCCCCCAAGGCACCCAGGCCTGGCTTTATCATTTCTACCGTGGCTTGGGTGACTCAGGGTGGTCACCCACAGGTGTGGACCTCGTAGGAGAGGATCGGGTCCCAGGCCAAGCCCCAGGCCAGGCCAGCACTGGGAGGACAGGAGAGACCCCTTCCCCAGCTCACCTTTCAGCAGGGCTGTTAAAATCGCCATCTCCACGTCTTGCTGGCCCTCAGAACCCATTCTAAACACGGTGACCTGGAACACGGTGAGGCAAGGCTGTGTTACAGCAAAGGTGGGACCAGGAGGGAGAACTGGGGTGTTTGTAAGAGACAAGCAGAGGTGGACTTGTGCTGAAACAACTGTAGGAGGGAGACAATTTCAAACCAAATGCCTGGGATTTCCCACCTCACCCCTGCTGCCTAGGAACCCAGCCTGGCCTCTGAGTCTCTTAGTGACTGATCAGCTCCAACACCGTCAAGAGGAGGGAGCCCAATTGTTATCTACACTCCGATATCTCAGTTGCCAGGGGAGCTGATAAAATTGTATCTGACCAAATAGGCTGTATTGGTCATTGC